>NC_092581.1:11187302-11512756 GCF_037975245.1 Apostichopus japonicus
AGGTTGGGTTATATAGGCTGTACGAACCTTGAAAGAATCCCTACACTTAATTGTACGGTTAGGTTATAGTAGGCTATACGAGCATTGAACGAAACCCTACAATATTAATTGTACAGGCTGGACTAGTAGACTACACGAACCATGAACGAAACCCTACACTTAATTGTATAGGCTGTGCTAGTAGACTACACGAACCATGAACGAAACCCTACACTTAATTGTATAGGCTGGGCTAGTAGACTACACAAACCATGAACGAAACCCTACCCTTAACTGTACATATAGGCTGGGCTAGTAGACTATACGAACCATGAACGAAACCCTACACTTAATTGTATAGGCTGGGCTAGTAGACTACACAAACCATGAACGAAACCATACACTTAACTGTACATATAGGCTAGGCTAGTAGACTATACGAACCATGAACAAATCCATCAATTGCGTACCTGCAAATGTTGGCCATTCAATCATTTGAAGCTGTATATGACTTATGCAACCCGATAGCTGCCTATAAATGCCAGTTCCCTGATGAGAGTATATAATGCATGTATATAGCCTCGAGTTGATGCTGCGCACCACAAGAAGATAAACTTTGTCAAAACAACCTCTTTTTTTATCACAGTAAAGTATACGACTCGATTACGCCACGCCGTTTTTATGTTATATCATAATAGATGCATTTTGCGTTATAAATGTTTTCTGTCGAGTCATTAAACATATTCGACCAGCGGTAGAAATATGTACGTTTTCTCGACTATTTGGCAAGTGAACGACCGTTCTTATGTTAGCCTAAGGGATGAAGTATTAGGTGATTATGTCTTAAACATCAAATGCGATGTGTGTAACATGTATATATACATCTTTTATGATGAGTAATGTGCCGCTCGGGTAGCAGTGTAACCGACGCCGTCGCCGCCCCTAGAGGATTTAATATGCTATCGCTAGATCTGTGTTTGCCTCAATGTTGTATTAGTAGAGACGAAGTTAGATTAAACATCTTACAGAAGAGAATGGAAATATTGTGAATTAGTATATATTAAGCCTTAAGGACCTTATCATGATTAAATTGACGATGCAGTTTACCTGTTCAATTATAAAACGCCTTTGTTAAAGTTGAGATGGAGTTAAATTAATGACAAAGTAATAGCATAGGTAAACAAAAACAAAACACAAAAACACAAACACACAAACACAAAAATTATATAAAAGCAAAACACTTAATACACGCAAAGCAAAGAAACAATACATAATATACGCTTTGATAACTTTTTAGTATATGCATGCATACATAATTAAACACAATTTGCTTTCACCAAATTTAGGATGGGTTGTATAGTGGTTGGTTCGAGTTGTATAGGGGCATAGAAATGGATAAAGATATCGGGTTGTGTTAATAACAATGTACCATTGTTATAAATAATCATCACCGTGCCTCGAACATATTAGCATGCTACAGACCTTGTTTATATACACTACTAAGTAATATATTGCACTATAGAACTGCACGGAATAAAAAAAAGTTAACATTGTCAGTATGGCGTATATAATGTTACCATGCAACCATTACGTACCTTAATGTGTTGATTTACACGCATCGTGGGTTTTATCGATTTAATTGGCTCCGGTATCCCACTTTGGTAGTTGATGGATGTAGCTGTTTCTCATCTGCTCTTACATATGTTTTTTCTTCATCCTTCTCGCTAAGGTTACTAGATATGCTATTCAACATCTGCCAGTTATCTTTTGCCTGTTTGTTTAATTGACAGAAGCCATGCAAAAACACGGCCTTCAGAAGTGGCAAAATTCGCGATGTAACGCGAGTATCGGCTTACTAGACACTTAGCTAATCAAAAATTGAAAGGAAGAAGCAAACAAATCCGAGAAAAAATGGTAGAAGCTTTCTGTTTGAAGTATAAGAGTTGGTCTGACTGACCAAAATCTATTCTTTAGTTGTTTGGACTGATGAGCCCTTCTCTAATTTAATTTAGTCTCGAAAGGGTGACCATAGCGATGACGTTACGTTGATTACATATAGGAAGAACATCTTTAAAGACAATACCATTTGTGCAGGATGAATATTAATTTTGCAAAAAAATGAAAATATTCCCTTTAGTTGTTTGTCCTTAAAAAAAGATCGAGGACTTATATTTGCCAATGTGGAGCGAAAAGGCAAACTGAGCAAATTGAGAACCTTTGATTGAAGCTCTTTTGAATTAAACCACACAAAAGTAAACAACAATAGGAAACAAAAGAACCATTGTTTTACATGCCTTTACAATTCTCATACCGGATACTTAAAATAGCAATTTCAAAGTCACAAAATATCAACACATAATTTGTACTTAGCATACCCTGATTTGCATATGGGAATGGGGCGGAAACTGCTTTACCCTGAACTGATCTTATTACATTTAAGCGGGGGGGGGGGGAGGCGGGGAGTGGTGGGTGGGGAGTATAAATGTCTTAAGTGAGTTTTGGGAAGTGTAACTGAAGAGAGGCAAATGGAATAATAATGAAAATACAACCAGAAAATGTACAACTTTTTCTTCATATATTATGCAATTTATTTTCTTCTTTTTTCGGCAGGTTTTAATTCCTTTTTACAATTTCCTATAGAAAACTTCCTTTCAAAATTAATATTGGATTTTAATTAATTGATCACCAGTATTATATAGAATTTTTTTGTGGCATGCAAGACATATGAAAATAAAGGTTCGAGAAAATCATTTCTGCAGACAAAATGATTATATAACATATAATCATATGACATATAATCATATGATAATCATATGACAAAGCTAATATTTCACCTGAAGAGCAATTATTCTTTAAATCAGTGTGGATTATTTTACTGGTGCTAACGAAGTATAGAGTATTAAAATGCATATCTTTATTGCATGCATATAGTTCCTATATCACAAACTGGACAATTTGACTGTATTATATCATCAAAGACCTTAAACATTAAACGACACTCAATTGACATTTGCGGTTTTAATTTGCTTCTAAATTTAGCAATTAAAGATGGCTCCAATTATCTGGAGTGTGAAATGAAGCAGCAAAGCGAACATTTAAGTGATATTTTAATTCAAAATGTGTTTGCGGATAGAAACGAAAAGGTCTGTGTTGCCGTTTTAATTAAATCTAGAAGTCAAAAGTTTATTTTGTAATATATATATATATATATATATATATATATATATATATATATATATATATATATATAAATATATATATATATATATAAATATATATATTTATATATATATATTTATATATATATTTATATATATATATATTTATATTTATATATATATTTATATATACATACACTCTAAAAACAACCGGTTCAAAAATGAACCGAAACGGCTCAAATTTGAACCGGACAAAGGATCAAATGGGCACTGAACCGACTCTGTTCATTTTGAACCGGTTTACCGGTTCAAAATTTTGAACCATTTGCCGGTTCAAAACTTTGAACCGATAAATCGGTTCAAAATGAACAGTCTCAGTTCATTTTGAACCGATTTATCGGTTGAAAGTTTTGAGTGCACATTTGATCATTTGTTCGGTTCAAATTTGAGCCGTTTCGGTTCATTTTTTAACAGGCTTTTCAATCCGAATGAACAGTGTACGGTTTAAACCATTGGTGGGACGACTATGTGGTTCAGATAACCAGATTACAGTTCAGAGTGATGCATATATCAAGGCAAAAGCCGACATTGAAAATGCAAGCCAAATGACGTTCCAGTCTACATTGATCACTAAATCTCTTCTGATCACATTCAGGTAAGGCATGCCTCCCAAATTTGCATGTTACTCTCAGAACCTAGAAGAGTATAGCCTTACACATTAGCAAATATAACATAGATTCAACCACAATTTACCAGGGGAAACCATATAGATACATGTATAAAAAAAGGGGGTATATGAAGGCGCTTATCACTAGAAAGACTGAACAAGAAGTAATGTGTGTCATGGTTGTCCCATTATCTTATTAACAAATGCATCACTATCAGGGGATCGTGGTAACATAGCCTAGTGGTAATGACTCTAGTCCTGAGATCATAGGATTGCGAGTTCGAGTCCATCCAGGGGCGCTGTGTTGTTTCCTTGAGCAAGGCACTTTATCTCCCCGTTGCTCAGTTAAGTGCAGTACCCCATTAGGAGCAACTTCAGTACCCGTCAGGAGCGTTTAGAAAAAAAAATAGAAAACTATCAGAAAAACAAACAGGAGTTTTGAAAATTTCAGGTATGGCAGAGGGCAGCACTTATGACCTGGCAATGTACACAACCTTGCCCTCGATGGACAAAATTTGTTGACCCCTGGTGCAGGGTTCTCTGCCCAGGACAAATTGACTGCCGACAAGACTTATCCAAGTGGAGTGCCACCATCGGTTGGCCCGGAGGGCATCAGAAGATTTTGGGTTTCATATACTGCGTAGGTTGCAGGAAATGGCTCTTCCCTCGTCTAGTTGGCTGCATTCACACACCCTTGATATTGACAACTGGTTGCAGGGCATCAACGGCAAAACTGATTTTACCATGTGATAAACCACACAGGACTAACACATGGTCAAACTAAAATATCTCTACAGTCATGCCTAAAAAATAAGAAAACAGTTCAAGTAAAAGGGCAACTTCAGAACATTATGTTTAACTATTTATTTCTTATAGGATTACTTCATCTATAGCAAAATAGTGTGAAGTATGTAACTATGGTTTCAAAAGCAAAAGTTGTACTGGTTTTCAAAACTTGCACTTAACATGTAATTTTCATACTGAATAAATTTATTGAAGTTAACAGATGAATTTTGTTCAGTTACGTTAGAAGGGAGCCCTTGGCTATTCAACATTTGGTCTGTAGTGAAAAATGTTAGGCCCTAGCCTAGGCCCACAAATGTTTTTGGGCGGTCGGCTTGATAACATTGGGCAGGCAGTGTACCAATTTTGAGGCTATTATTTACCAACCAAGAATGAATGGGGCAGAATTATCCCTCCAATTAATGTTTCTGAGACTAAGTGATTTTCTCATTTACATTTACGGGATGTGTCACTGCGATTGCACATGTCGTAGTTCTACAGTTTTACCCACATATGTAAGTGTATTTTTTAACAACATTCAACTTGCGCCGTGTTGACATGGAGGATTATTATCAAGAAAGTGAAAAAGATGCACTCCGAATAAGATATTGGATATTTTCTTTTGGCATTAGAGAGTTTGTAGATAAATGTGTATTTGTAGTTTTAAAGCATTGACCAGAATTGGTGCAATTATACTTAACTCCCACCCCCACACCCCCCCATGGAATGTTGCCATGGTAACTCAACTGTGCAATATATTACAATAAATCTGAAGGAAAATCTGTGGTGATCAAGAACAAACCACAGCTACGATGCCATGTCAAAATAACTAGATACTAAACTGTGCAATTAGACACTACAACTAAATAACTACAGCTTTAAAGTCATGAAAATCCAACCCTTCAAACACTTCATACTGAAATTCTGATGATAGCATTTGCATCCATGAAATTTAAATCAAGCATTGTGCCTCCAAGGAACTATTAGGGTAGCAATGTGAGCATCATCTTTCATTTAGTCCATATTAGACATGTTACAGAAATTACAGAAAAACACTGTCCACCAAAACAAGGTCTCCAAGATGTTCGAGGCACTGGTTGCGTTCATCAATTGTTTTGCAATAATTGATGTGCAGTAAGTATTTTAGTTTATGCCAATTCAAAATTTCTTAACAACAAATTCTACCCAGACTCCCTGTATATATACAACGGAAGGTTAAGGCCAAGTAGAAGAAAAAACATGTTTCCCGTCCGAATTTTCTAAGCTGAGGAGGAGATGGGGCGTCACTGCTTGAGACTGTGCAAGGTTATGTATGGCTACGCATTTTAAATTTTGAACCATCACGCATTTCAATCTTACAAATTCATAATAAAATCAAAATGAGCACTATCTGATGATAGCTGCGGCTATGTACTTCAAATCAAAATGTTCAGGGTCTATTAATAGGCTTAGCCTTGCCCCTAATCGCAAATCGCAAAAGGAGAGCCGTCGAGTTGATGCTGGCAGTTTTATCAGAAGAATACTGGTTTGTGACTGATGTATGAGGTACAATTACCGAACCACAGTTTCATGGACTAGCTGAGCCTTGTCTAGGGCCTGGCCAATTGTGATTTTGTGAACCAAACCAACCAAGCTTAAAAACAAGAAATTTGTTTATTTGTCATAAATTACTCGAATGCGAGTTATAAATTTTTAATACAGGGATATAGTTGATGGGGTATTTGAATACTTTTTCTTTTACTAAATAGTGTGAATTTTAAAACTGGTTTTCACCAAATCGAGATTGCTTGTCATGACGATTTTTGTATGTAATTGCCACATACCAGTTTTGTGATTTTTTTTTGTCGCATTCGATTGTGCATTTGGAATTTTCTGACCATTTCGAAAAAACGTTAAGAGCATTTTGTCGTTGAAAATCATGCAAATATGTGGTGTCACTGTCTATACTACGTTTTAATGGTTTTTTTTAAGGGATGACTTAAATCATTTCTGCAATTTTTATTTAATTTTGATATTTTTAGGCTTAAATATGCCTATTTTCCTGGTTTGACCCCAAGTTGTCATGAATAAAAAATAATAGAAAAAACGCGTCCCCAAAAATGGAAGCGGGCGGGGACGAGAAACATGTTTATTTTTTACTTGGCCTAACAACAACTAAATATGAACAATTAAATTGTAGAACCCAATGCAAGGTTCCTGATCGAAGCATTCACTCCTATGTGCCCTATTTTGCCTTCAGATAGTTACAAAGCAGTGTGACTGCCGAGGCACTACGTCCTTTGCCTTTGCCATCTCCTATCCCATATATAAACTTCTGGACAAAATCCCACGTATTGGAGCATTGCCATGGGTAGTGGACGTCTAACAAATAAAAAAGCTTGAAACACACGTCCACTGCATGCAATAAGCTACTGCATGAGACTGTCTGTCCTTCAACCACTACAAACAACTGTTCCGGAGACTTTCTCTCCCCAAGGGCTAGGATGAACGGCTGCGTCTGTTTGTTCCCCTCCAAAAATGTGGGTATGTTGGTACCAATCTGGAAGACAATAGAACAAAATATATTAGTTTAGTTACTAAGGGTTCAGAAAGCCTGAAGGCTCATCGAGGAACCTTGGCTGGTTTTGGGCGAGGATGATAACTCGCCTTCTCTTTTCGAAGAGTGCCCAGACGTCGAGGCAGGGGTGTAACCAATCCAATCCCATCCTGCTCTTGGGACCGCCATTTAACGTCCCCATCCGACGGACGACAGTGCACTCCAGGAGCTGACCACTTTCTCAGAACCCGGAGGAGCGGGAGCTGTCCAGCGTCACTGCTTACAGCTGATGAGCGAGACTTATTTCAAGAGCCCCGTTCACCAACCCCAACCATTTCACAAGTCCACCAGACCTCGGCAGAACCAGGAATTCAAGTCGAAGACCTCGTCCATCACAACTGCAGTTGCAGCCACCTCTGGAAAATTTACCCAGAATTGACAGGCAGGAATCGAACCGGGGACCTCTCGCATGCAAAGCAGGCACTGTACCGCTAAGCCACACTCCCGCCACTGCATATTGATCGACACCTTCCAGTCTTTAGAAAGAGCGATATCCCTAATAAGTAGTGATTGCATCGGGTAGAATAATGGAACGAGGGTACCGGGTTACCCGTCAGGTAGGTTGCAGATGTTTCCTTCACCCACAACATTGCTTTAGGGGTGGGGTGGGGAAAAGCAATTGCCACTAAAATACGAGTTATATTAATGACAGATGCTGATGACATACTAATTGTGGATTTCTTCCCCACATTACTGGCATAGGCTGTTGCACATATCAATTATCCTGAAGGGCACTTTGTGGCAATCTTAGCCTTGAATGAAAAAAATGAATGAATAAAACCCATTTCAAACAATGTCTCCATTCACACTTTGAATGACATTTGGACATTAAGCATTACCGATTCATTCAAGGTGTGGTCTGTCTGTTTCTATGCAATCTCCATGTCAAAATTGTACTGCAGAGTACATTCCATCATCAAAAAACCTTATAGGTCCCAAGCCTTACACTGGCACTCACTCACAATGACCAGCTTCTCTGTCACAAACAGCAGTACCTATCGTACCATCATCATGTCAAGCACGCATCATACATTGCTATAGTACATAAAGCACAAGATGAAAATAAACTACTTTCCAAATACAGAAGAGCGATTCATGTCTCACCTCCTCAATTTGAATGAAAGACTGAAGAGCTTCTTCTACTGTTGCTCTCTTGTCGGGCCCTTTTCTTCCAGCTGTCCGCTGACTTCCAGTAGGGAAGAGGAGGCCCAAAAGTTGAAGTGCAACGTTAGATTCCTCGTCATCTGTAATACAAGGAAACAATTATACAATTGCCATTGCATATGTTATGAAAATAAAACTTCAGAAAAAAATAATGTTTGCAGTGCGAGTTCAAGGCCTACCAACAGGAAATAAACTCCAACCAAACCAACTGGACACTGTCAATTGTTGCAACATGGAGTTGCCGATATTGTGCGACATACCAACATTTCAGGTCTGTAAGTTTGTCCCTGCATAGTAATATTCATTCAGCTAGAAATAATCTGTTGTCAGTCGTTCACACAAAGGCTGCTAATAAATATGAAGACTACAAAGAAACAAGAAGGCTAGCAATTTGAGAAATTAGGCTATTGGAGAGCATCTGATCGACAAAAAGTGCTGAGAATTGGTTCGAAAGTTATACACCAAATATACAAACCGCTCTCCATTAGCAAGTGATTACAATTTAGTGGTTCCATGGAACAAAGGAATGGGTGCATTGTACAGCTCTAGGAATAATCTTAATAACATTACACAATTATAGGGGGTTGGGTGGGAAGGAATGTAACCACCACCAACAAGTTAGTTAGAACACATGCCCCTTAACGCTCTCAGGTTGTTTGATGAACACAACCTGATAGAAGAGCTCACCATACAAGTGTGGTAGAAATATATCACATGCTAAGAGGTCTCCTGCCAGGGAAAACGTTATAGTTGAGATAATGCTTTACTCACCCCCATCTGTCATCCCACGTAAGTTCAACAGGGGTCTCCACTTCAGTTGCCGGTCGGCATACTGTATGACTTTTGTACAGAATCCCGGCCACTTCATATAGAGGGAATCGCACAGCTCCGGGAACAGAATCCTGAAATCCTGCTCTACCTGTAACAGATAGCACAACGGGAAAACATGTTGTAATTCTAAACAGATCACATACATTTTGCGCCAATATTTAACCCTTCGTGCCCCAGGGTGACATGAATTGTCACAGATCATTCATAGTTCACGTAGACCTTTTAACTGGCGTAGCTGTCTGATTCTTTGAACACCCCCGATGCGGTTTGGCATTTTATGCAGTTTATGGCATGCCAACTGGCAGACAACCAAGTGCACTTTATAATGTCTGGCATGTCAGCAGTCCACCCTCAGAATTTTGGAAGCCAAGATTTAACCACTATATTAGCCGCTCAATGAAGTTTGATTGACTCTACGAACTAGCCAAACGCTGTGCAGAAGCCTACTAAGAGGCCTCCTCATAGTATGCGTATTCTTTGTCGGGCAAGTGAAGGGGCACAGAATTGTTTATTCGTGACAACAAAATGGTCATAAAATAGGGCAACCAGGCTGAACAAAGTCACAAAGAAGTAAAAACCACCCAGTGTAATAAATTTATTTTCTCCGACTAGTTAATGTCTAACTCGAGAAACTACTTGTAACATTTTGAAAAGTATGGGGATGTTGCAGTGAAAAAACATGGGAGTAGACCGCCAAGATAGTTTCATAGCTCATAGTTGATGCAGGTAGGTAGATACCCTTGTGGTTGATCACCAAGAGTAGACCAGTGTTTATAGGCAAAAGTTTGGTGCAGTTAGGGGTCTTTCTGGCCAATGCTCCTATGATTTACTGAAATTTGTCACACTTACCATTCCATCCGTATCGATGAGCCGTGGATATTCCTTCAATAGCTCACGCAGCGGCCTTTCTTTTTCAGTCCGTATCTTGTTAGCACGGTACCGGCAAGTCTGCTTCATCATTTCAGTGACCTGTTGTGCAGGTGCATTGTGGTGCTTTAGCCAGTTAATCATAGCAGTCATGTCAGCATCCTCAGGCATATCTTAGGAAAGATAAAGAATAATTCCCATTAAACAGACTAGCGGCCTTCAAAGAAGCTCCAAATTGTGGTCCGGAATTGAAGGGTTCATGAATTAAAATGAAAGGTTTGGTTCTTAAGTTGAGCTCACTTTTAACTCGTCATGGTTTTATCTGCGCCATCTTTTTCCATCACTGGTTCGTCTTTCATACTCTGTACTTAATGCTGAGCACCATGAACGCTGGCAGTATGTTCCATTTTTAAAGTCTTCAGCAAGACTTGTTCTGGGTTTGAATTTCAGGCGAAAGCGGGTGCTCTACCATTTGAGCTAACCGCTTGATAAAATGAGGAGATGATATTCTCTAGCTTGCACCAACTGACAGCGGCCAGGAGGGGGGGGGGGGTGGGGGGTGTCGCAATTTGCTGAAGCAGAGATAAAATTTTACAGGGTACTGAACTAACTCAACTGAGCGACGATGAGACACACCGAAAAGCCCCAAGGAGGACCCGAACCAGCTATCCTAAGATCCAGAGTTCAGATCCGTACTACACGGCCATCCGCTCTCCCCTGCCAGTCGGCAATGGGTGTCAGTACCCACTACCCAGCAGTGCACTCGTGTTTTTCTCCCGAGGTACTTGTGTGGGTATATCCATTTTCCCACGCACTTGGTAACTTTTTACTGTAAAATTACTATAAAAACCTATCCAGGTTGTTTTATATGGTGCATGTTCCAATACTGCATTGCACTTTTTCGGGCACATTCCTGACTGAAGGGATTCTCTTGTGACTTGGCTGAAAATCAATTCAGACTCACCTTCAGAGAGTGCTAGATCAACTGTACTGACTAGGTTCGGCTTTGGAATTTCCTTGAGTGAAGTCACAGCCTTCTCGCACAGGTTCCTCTTCCGGAGATTCCTTAATCTGTTCTCAAGGAGTCCAGATGCATCATGGCCACAGATTCCAGGGGTGTACCAAGCTAGCTGTATAAGTTAACATAAAATGATTACTGCATATGATGAACATATTTTTGCAATCTGAAGATCGTTGGAAAATGGTATTGCAATTAACAAAACTTTGAAAATACTACTACATTTAGGCCACCATATTGTAAGAACGGAATGCTTAATAATATTCATCATAAATAACTAGACATCAGCTGGCGGGTAAACCGCCAACGTGTATATGCCCACATCTGAGCAATCCGGGTGGGGTCACATGGGTGCGAAACTGGGTGCGACTGCCATGTCCCAAAACGCGCAAATAAGCAACAAACTAGTTTCGTAAAAAAATCCAAAAAAATAATAATAATAATATCTCGCTAGCGCTTTATACCGACGAAGCCAGTCTCAAAGCGCTTCACAGATATTACCCTGGTCATAGTCAACTAGTCAACCCCACACTTCCGTGTACTTTTCGAGCTGTTCGATCCCGATACACCATACCGCACTAAAATGGCCGCCGGGTGGTGGTGATATGGTGCGAAACTGCAAGTGGGCCCCAAAACGATCGCCATGTTCCGAAACGTGCAAATCAGCGACACACCTGTTTCGCAAAGAAATCAAAATGGCCACCAATTTGACCTCCGATGACCTAGCAATGACCACCCCATTTTTTGTACATAAAGCTTTTCCCGTACACCAAGCTTCGTTCAGATCGGACCAACTTGGAAAATTGGCGTGAATTATGCAAATTAACAGCCCAATTTGACCTTGAAATATTGCCATCTTTTTCAGCACGCAAAGTCCCCCCCCCCCCCCATATACCAAATTCACTCAAATCGGACAAACTTAAAAATTTGGCGCAAATTATGCATATTAGCAGTGCCCGGTGCGCCACGACACCCACAATCGAACTCATCCGAGATTTTAGTAGAACAAACACATCTGCAAAGTTGCAAGTTAATCGGTCAATGTGCTTGAGCGTGAGAGCGCTAACATTTCCAATACTCGGCCGAACGATCATAGGCCGACGCTGTAGATTGAATTGAATGTCAGGAAATTCTTTTCTCAAAATGTGATTATATCCCTGGGACAAAGTCCGGGAATATTATGTTTTTGGCCTCACCGCCGTCGCCGTCGGAAACTTTAGGCGTTAGCACTCTCACGCTTCAGCGCATACCCCCATTGACTTCAATCCTGGTATACATGTTCACCATAATGAAAGCTCGGACAAGTTCGAAATTGGGCAGTGTCGGCCCCCAGGGAACCGCTAATTTGCATAATTTATGCGAAGTTTGAAGTTTGTCCGATTTGAATGAAACTTGGTGGATGTGATCTACATTGGGTCCCGAATGAAGTTCATGTAGTTTGGAGGTCATCGAAGTTCATAGCAGCGACCATTTTGGATTTTGGCAAATTTTTTCAAGTTGGTAGGATTGGAAGGAAACTTGGTGGATGTCATCTCCATTCTCCAATGGGTCCAAACAAACTTTCTTTTGAGAGGTTTGTACCTTTGTTAAGGTCATTGGTGGCTGATTGGAACTCCCTGGTCCCGGGGATATACTGTAGTGTTTGCGTAGCAAATGCATTTCTAGTTATATAATAATATTCATATACAACATTGGTTCTGTATATCACTTCAATACTAAGGCTTTACTGTGTCACACCAAAAAGTAGCTTGTCATTAGGACAGTCTTTTTTAAAGTATCCATTGCAGGCATCAGATGACTTGGACTGAATATGGTCACTGACATATTTTACTACTTGTGTTATCTCTTCCGTTCCCTGCATGGGCTACAGGCATTTGCCACTGAGTACCTCACATGACCATCCATGCAATTTTTTTTTTATAGTACACACGTATGCTGTGTTTGCTAACATATGCTTTCCATTTCATCTCCTTTCCTTGTGTGTGATTCGTGTGTATGTGAATCAATCCCCAAGCCTATACTGTAGCCTAAAATCACAATGACTACTCACATGTCCATCACCATCTTCGTTATCAAGTGATGGAAATTCTGCCATGATCGCTTTTGTCATCAACATCTTGACATCCTTTGGAGGGCTATGAATGAAAATACAAGTTTATAGTGACATTAGCAACCAGTGAGAATTGTACATTACGTAAAAGCAACTGCCATATAAGAGAAACAAATGCCTCGCCATATCCGAGGTGTAGGAAACCCTACACAGGGTTTTGCAGATACAAAGAATTAACAATGCAGCTATCCGCTTAGAGGATGACACGCCACTGCCTACAAGGTAAGAATGATTGCAAGAATGACTGCAAGAATGCTTCACCCAGCACTAAGAAATAACCATAATCTTAACCTTTATAGATGAATCATTTAAATTTGCCAGAAACCAAAGCACTCCTCACAATAAAGGTTGGCAGTCTGGAAGATGAGTGACCACTGTGCATTTGAATGATCAGTCCAACTAGGTTAATGGCTGTTAACCAAAGTGAAAAGCCCCGTCTGAACCAATTTAACGACTTGTATGTCAATGAAGAATCCAGTGTAATAGACCAAGGGTTTTCTGAAAACTGGGGGGGGGGGGCTCACGAGCTAACTCTTGTATTGGTTGAGGTCCAAGCAGCCTTCTCATCTTCATGTTGTACCATGCACACAAGTTGACACTGCAAACTTGCAGAATGTGCTTATTGTGATCAATCACCACCATCAGGGTTTGAGAAACAGGAGTGATAAGGATTAACTATTAAAAATTGGTTTTGTCTTTTGTGATTGGACAAGTGTATATACTCACTGCTTTCCATGCTTCTCAATCAAACATGAAACCAGTGTGTTGACAACACGTTTTCTTGTCTTAGGAGAGAGTAGGCCTGAAGACATTTCCTCCACCAGCTCGTCACCTCCATGCACCGCTTTCAGGATTTCTGTTATGTTCTGTGAAAGCATTTCAGAAAAAGCAATGCACTGAGAAGGAACAGGCAATGATATTGACATGTACACAAGGTTTCATAAATGGGGCCCCAGGGGCTTTTGCCCAAAATTAAGGATGAATCTGACGGAATCTGTATGAACCAGGGCATCCCCTTGAAATTAATCCTTTCTACTGTGTGACCAAAATAGTAAACAAAATAAGTTCTCAAATTGTCCTCTGCACATATAGGCCTACTGTACATATAAGCCCGGGTCAAGTTTGGTAATTTTGCATTAAGCTGGATAATTCCTGACTTGAAATGAAATAAATCAATGGAAATTATGATTTTAATCAGTTTGGTTCAGGAATCACATAGCCCTGCCAGGGCAAAGGGTTGGAGAACTTTGGACATTCCTAAACTATACAGTATTATCTACAGAACAATTCAACTTGCTAGACTACAAGTTGTGCATCACATATGTTTGAGACTGAATAAAATTTGCAGATAAACATAAAAAAGTCATGGAGCATGCTTGACACCGTGCATTGTCTGGTACCAGGAAGAGTAAGCAGCAGATAACTGAATCTGACTGGGTTAGGAATTTACGAACTGATACCCAAAAGACGCACACGATGGGGGATCTTGTGCCGGATTTCAGTAGTGTGAAACGGTAAAAACAATGATGTAAATCTCAAATTGTAAACATTTTGACTAGCCGTAAATATTCCACTGCCATATTAAACCCTGATGTCACCCAAGTGAAACATGATGAAAATATAACACTTACGAAATCCATTCTCATTCGCTTTGAGGGTTGTCCATTAGATTTTATATGGCCTCTGCCTGCGCTTGCCGTCGGGGTTGATGATGAACCTGGTCTCACCGGTGTATGTATCGATGGGTCTGGTTCTGCTTCTGACAGGTTATCAGATACCAATGATCCATCATCGGTAAAGCCTCCGCTGTCAGAGTCACATGAGCTGCTTGATAGTAGTTTGGAACCACTTGCTTGTCTGGCATCATCACTAGCCTGTCAAATCAACATGGATAATTTTAGAGCTATTATACTCTTAGGTAGGCATCGAACAACTGCATGATCGCGCTTTTCTGGTGTTTCACTGCGGTTTTTTATAATCTCCGTCAGCTACGCAAAATTTCAATGTCTGAATAAAAAATGAAGCATTTTCTGTCGAAATTAAATGTATGATGTTTAGGATTTTTTAAATTACGAAACTTGATCTATTTATGCCTTTATAAACCAGGTACAAAATCATTTCTGTGCGTCCAAAACATTGTGATCGCCAGGTAGAGCAGTCAGCTTTATTTTTTATTTCTCACACGAAAACCTCCACAGTGTTCTGTCTTCGCGTATACACGGCCCAGCTTCGCTTCCATACAAATTTACGGCATGTGTCATAATGTTGTGATTACGATAGTACAAACAAGCGCAGTGCAGTCCAGCCGGCCAGTGCAGGTAAGATGACATGGGGCCTACGGGAGGGTTTATTGCAATTGCTCAATTGGAATACACCCAACAGTGCTAGTTCGCTACTTTATTGGGTAATATCTTACGATATTTGGAGTGATTTTAATGGGAATTTTTAACATAAAAAGGGAGCCAATCTATGTGTATTTTCAAGTGCGTTTTACAGTGCGTTTTTTGCATAAAATTCGGCCGCGATTTTGCGTTTTTGAAAAATTGTGGTGCTTTTTTTTGGCTCCTGAAATCGTGCATTTGTCCGATGCCTACTATTTATTATGTTACAGAATAAGATGATATAGCCATGGCTGTGTTTAATTGCTCTGGCTTCCTTTGCCTTTGTATCAACAGTCCTTCAAGCCATTAATGTCTGATTCTCAAGAATATTAATGTGCACTCTTTTGCTTTTTAACTGTTAGTTTTCATACATAGTGTACTTTGCAGGCACTTTCTAGCAATTCCACTATCAGTCAGGACCAATTGGCAGTCAAGATTACCTGGGCATGTCACTATAACTCATGTACATGTACTATACACTTGATTGTTGTACACAAATTAGACCATTTGCCGCATGTAAAAGAAAACAACATGAATTACTAGTCCATATATATTCTTATTGAAACTCCTGTGCAACTTGATTGTTGTTATCAACACCATGGGTCAGTAACATGAAGCCAGTGAGCCAGGTCCGGCCTGTGATCATGAGGAATCAGGCCAGTGGGCTTATTTGATCCGGTTTGCAATTGGTCGCCTGGTCGGGGGTGTGCCATGTCAGACTAAAAACCCATATCCATTTCTGGGGGTCATTTCTAAGGAAAAGGGTACCCATGTACAGTATAATGATGTTCCCTCAAATGTGGATCTGTTTCATAAAATACAGACACATAACTAGACTCTAGCGGACTGCTAGGTTGCATATTCTTATTATATTATTATGGCCGTTGTTTTGAATTTTGACTTCAAAATTCAAGCAAGTGAGAGAGTGAGAGACCCATGTGTATCTTGGGGCCAAACTGCTTACTTCCAAATTGTATACTCATATTATGCGAGTACCCCCCCCCCCCCTTTAATATGCGACCTCCCATGATTTCATTTGTAAAATATCCAAGATAACAAGGCCTATGGCCACCAAAAGTCTGTTGACCCCTGGTCAGACGGTCTACACATTGAATATGGTTCTCATCAACATTCCTTCTGTACTAAATAATGACAACTTACTATATGAGGAATGATGAAACACTGCAGTCATTCGAGTTGGTAAAGCCCTGGTTGACACAAGTAGCCACGATTTTTACTCTGGAAAGTGTTGCTGGTGGCAGCTTGTACCCACATTATAACTGCACTGTACATGAAATTGGGAATGCACTTTGACTAGGGATCGGACAAATGCGCGATTTTCAAGACCAAAAAACGCACCTTAAATTAACAAAAAACGCAAAAAACGCAATCGAAATGGCAAAAAAACGCATTAAAAAAACGCACTTACGTAACGTTACTTATGACCTGTCTATGCACGTGTAACAGCGCTGTTTTTTTAGCATTTCAATCCCAGTTAAAAAGTCACGAAAAGAACGAAGAAAATGGGAATAATTATGACGTAAACTAGCTATCAGTTTACATTTTTTTGCGTATTCCGCCGGTAGGTCAGTGCGCTGCCGAAAGTCTGAATTGCGACAGGCATGTTCGTCTCTACAATAATTTTTATTGCTATTATTATTTTAAGCTGAATGGTCTCCAAACTTTAAAGAAGAAAAACTGGAAAAAATAATCATATTTCTTCTAAAACACGAACTTAAGTCTTAAAAGCTGTTTTTAAGTTGTAAGTTTTGTTGTTTTTATTTTATATCACTCTTATTGTTGCTGTGTAGTTTTTTACTTAATCGGAAATTTAATGAGGCAGCGAGATCGTGGGTCAGGAGCCATGTTGTTACGATACAGAGTTACAAATGACCAGTGAAAGCACATGGAAATTGAAAAATATGGGCAGCGGTGCCACTTCAAATTTACAACTTTTTGTGTAATTTTCAGTGAGAAGAAAATCCCTCAAAATATTAATAATTAACCAAAATAATAGTTAGAAATAATACATCTATTAAAATGCTAAATTTATAAAAACTCTGAAATTTATCGCCTGAAACAACAACAACAACAACCATGCAATTTCAGAAACTTTGGTCTACGACTCTAGGTGGCAACATCCTTGGGTGTTTACTGATTAAGCAATAGCGAGACACCCTCCCGGCGAATTGCGCAATTCCATATTTCTTTGCTGTGTAGGTATGAGAAACATACAGTGTTAGCCAATGAACGTACAATAAAGTTTACTGTGTGAAGAGACAATGACATTATGACTATGCATACATGTATCCAGCTGATGTACACTTGACTTATTCACTGTATTCCCACCATTGCTGTAATATTTTATTCACGAAACTTTTTGGATTTATAATCATCCGATTTTGTCGGGAGTACAGCCACTGGGATAATACGGTTAGAATGCCCGATGAGTTCTCTTCCAGGATATATCATTTAGTGCTTGCATTGGATAAGAGAAGTTTTCTTATGAAATGAATAAAAAAAACTGTTGTTTCTAATTACCGTGTGCATAATTTGTTGCTCGCTCGCTGTGGTCGCTAGTTACAGTAGGAGTGTGGGACTGTATGTAGCTCGATCTAATTCTAACGTTAGGCCGTGCCATTTTACGATGTTGGATTATTTACGGGACCTAGTTTCACAGAAAATATTTGTGGGGTGATTTGTAAAACAACGCTCAGAACAAAATTAAATAATGCATTACTCAGAATGAATTCTCAATGACTTAATCTGGGCATAAAAAAATACATTTTTTGGTGAATTTAAAAAAAAAACGCAATAAATCTTAAAAAAACGCAATAAACCTCAAAAAACGCAATAAACCTCAAAAAACGCAAATTGCGCCGCAAAAAACGCAATCGCGCATTTGTCCGATCCCTAACTTTGACATCTACTGTATAACAAAGTCCATCTATCCGATAATGTGACGTGGAGAAATTAGGAACTTCGAGCAATTCCTCCCCTTCACTGCATGCAGAGGGTGAAAGTCGAGTAGGTCTTTGACACCAACGAATACGATGTCCTTGGCACCCAGTGGCTCTACAACATAAGCATGGTAGTGCCTAGAGAACTGCACAGTGTGCCATAGTTCACACATGAAAGTTGCAATAGACTCATAAGCAAATATCTGTATTATCTTTGCAAAAACTGGAAGACCATCTTCTTTCCCCACGACTACCATCAGATATTTACGATACTCCACGCCATGGAACCGGCACCACTTACAGACAAAAATTTCATCGTACAGTGCCATGTGCATATTTCGGGCAATCACAGCACCATTGTCAAGAGAGGCGATGATAACAGTTTCTCCAGGTCCGACCTCTAGTGGTTCACTTCCAAAAGCTTTCTTGGACAGGATATTGAAACATAGCAACATCTGATTCCGATAGGCAAGAGTTTTTGCTATGTTTTGGAAGTTGCACACTATGTGTGATAGTCGCCGTGAGAAATTGTGGAATGCCTCAAACCTCATCACCCATAAGTGAATTAGTGGCCCATTCAGGCGGATTGCAGAGGGGTAATGCGTCATGAAGTGATGCTTGGGTTTCAGGTGTCTTTCGGGAAATAATTCCAGGAAAAGTTGGTGGTGGTCACTGATGAGTTCAGAAAGATACTTAGTATCCCCATTGCTAATAATTGGTGAGAAGATTATGTCAAGGCAATCCAGTAGTGCCAAAAGCAATTCCCAATGCTCATCTCCTTCGGGTACAAGATCTCCAAGCATTACTGCAACATGACGGATTAGGCACCACATCTGGGCTGCGTTCTGTCCTGGGGCCCCATCTGGAGAGCGAAGAGCATTCGCAGTGAATGGTACTGGCTTGTTGCGCTTATCAGGAATGCCATAATTAAAGCTAGTGACCCTTGCATTCAGTTCATTCAAGGTTAAGAGTTCTTTGTGGATCAGTTGTTGTAAAACTAACTTCAACTCTAGTGGACAAACTCCTTCAAGGATATCATGCATGATGTCTGGCGAACGACTGTTTATAACATGGAAATGTGAGATGTCATTTAGAGCACATGGCGACTTGACTCCTGTCTGCTGTAAGTCATCTTGGGCGACATCAGCTTGATAGTTCTCCAAGGTCCTGAGAAGACCCTGTTGCTCTTTTACAGATGTCCTGATAGCATCCCGATGCAGCTTGCACACCCTACAGAGATAGTTAGCTGTGAAACCACCTGCAAATCCAAATAGTGAATGGATTCCCAAATTGTCACCAACAATTTGTCCTATTGCTATCTTCACGTTACCATTAAAGAAGTTTGTCACAATGTGCAATCCATCAGCAATGAGTTCATTGATATCTTGGATGAATTGAGCAAACACAGCACCATATCCATACAAACTGGCATCACCGGAGTTGAAAAGCATGAGCAACAACATGTTGGACAATGTTGATCTATACTTTGGTGGCAGATTAGCAATTGTGAAGTACACTGCCCCCAGTTTATGGATACCAGCCTTTGGACTAAGAGGGTTGGACACCTCAAAGTCATCCACATACAGAATCAGTTTGATGGTGGCAGAAGATGACAACAGGGGACTCTCACGGCAGAACGATCCATCCTGGAAGTCCCTTAAGAGACCATCTTCACTCATCATGTGGGTAGATGATATTTTGAGGACATCGGTCTCTTCCAGGATCATCTTCATGAGCGGCTTTATTGGGATGTACTGAAAGGTGACTGTTTTCATATGTTGCTGTACATTACCAGTTGAAGGATTGTTCACTGGATAATATGCCACGCCCATGGGCAGTTCTTCTGCAGCAACAAAAGCTTTGCAGTTTTGGAAAAATTTACGTTGCTTGTACTGGCTCCCAACATTCCTGAAGGGATGTGAAACTCCATCAATATCTGTCAACAAGGCTTGCAAGTGCTGGTCATCATGGGGAATGCCTACAGTGGTGGCAAATTGTTTCACTCTCTGCATCATGAAAGAGGACATGTCATTAATCAAGTCTGATGCTTGTTCCACAACCTGTGTAACAGTGGAGTGTACTGTACTACTAGATGCTAGTAAACCTGCAACAAGCATTGCTGCACGGTTTTCAACTTCCTCTGTAGTCAATTCATCCCATAGCTCGCCTTCTGGCTCATCTGGTTCAACCTCATCGTGGTCAGCATCCAAATTGTCTGCGGGAACATCTGCAAAATCAGCATCAGGTGGTGCTGGCACCGGCACGTGTACAGGAACATCATCGTTGTCATAGTTGTGAGTGCCCAAATGTTTGCGAAAGGCAGCAGTCCGTCCTGAAAACGATCTTTCACATCCATTTTGACCACAAGCGATGCTTTTGGTGAAAACATGCCCATTAATTAGGTGATGGGCAATTCGCAGATGCCACAACAATGCTTTTGGCGACCCATTTATGACAATTCCACATTGTGAGCAAACGAAACCCATATTGAACAAGATACAAGTCAGTACAAGTCACAAATCAAGTTCACATACAGTACAGTATAAATGGGATAAAAGCATTCTACAGGAACAATGTTTCCAGGGTAGCTGACATGATCTATAACAAGAAAACAAAACAGAACACTGTTAAGTTCATGTTTTGTGACTCATGTCAGCTGTATTCTTGGCCTGTTTGCAAGTTTCAAATTGTGGGTGATGACAACATCATTTTTTCTGTCATACGTTTGCAGTCTGTTAAAGTATACCTGTAGCCTTAAAAATATTGAAGGTTCGGGTGGAATATCACATTAGGGTTGGATGGTACTGTGAATTTTGAGCACCGGTATTACCGACAATACAATACCGGTATCGGGTACAATACCGGTATTTCACAGTGTTTTTTTTTGGGGGGGGGGGGGTGTAGGTTTCACACAGCCCCTAACGTAACTAGGCCAAATATGTAATATTTTTAATGTTTCAAATCGGTCACAAGGAAATTCTATGGTTTGAAGAAAAATTCCATGTATTGTCAAGCTTGCAGCATAACATAATCTGATGTTAGGCATAATTTACTGTGCAGTGAACCATGATCAGCACTCCATAACAAATGATCATGGTGAGGGGGCTAAAGACTAACCTTCAGTAACTTCAGTTCCTTTTTTAACTTTAATCGAGGTCCAACAGCAGGAATTAGTTCCTTCAAGCATTCAATCTCATCTTCAAGGAGATAGAATCCTTCTCTATCTATCTCATTCTCTGTTGAGCAAGGAAGAGAAGAATTAACAAATATTTTAGCAGAATGGTCATAACAAACAAAATTGGGACCATATAATTTTTGTTATACTTATAGCCTAGGCCCTAGGCCTAGGCCTAAAACTTTTTTTTTACTTAGGCCCCTAGGCCTACTTCAGTAATTTGAAAAATTGTCAGAGATAAGAAAGAATGAAAATTCATGATTGAAAATGAAGTCAATTCTCTGGATGGGCCTGATGTGTACATTCATGCGTATTAAAACCAAAGGATTGTGTACGCCTACGCACATTTGTTAACCCTTTCCAGGCCAACTACGTAATAATATGGGCTACTCATATTACCGCTGCTAGCCAAATACGTAATAATACGTGTTTCCACTTGCTCCTCTTCTACCTCCCATAGCTCTGTGATAGTTTATCCGATTTGCACAGAATCACCATAGCGCGATAGTAGACAATTTCAGCATTAGTGGATACATTGACACCTAGTCTCTCTAGTGCACCAGTCAGGCTGTAAATGCTTGCTGACTTCAACCAGAACCTGCTTCAACTCGGAAGTGAAATCTTTGGTCGCATGTTACGTTCTTTGGCCATGTGTTTCGGCAATCTTACGGTATTGAATGATGGAAAATAGTAGTAGTGAGCGAGATTCAAGTGGAAGTAGCGAGCCTAGCGGTGATGAATCAGAGAACTTTGACGAAAATAACTTTGATTTGGACACCCTTATCAGATGATTCCGGCGACAATTCATCAGATTCTGATGTAGTTTTTAGTGTAGGTTTTGTGCATACCAGTTCCGCGAAAAAACGGAAAGTTGGGGATGATAGCTTCGATGTGGAGGGTGGAGAGGAAAACGCGACACAGGGAGGACCAGGTGAGTCTGAAAGCAGTGATGACGAACGATCTGAGCAAATTAGGGCTGGGCCTAGGAGATCCAATGTTGACCAACAGGCAACAGGGCCCCGGGGCCCGTGGTAATCAAACACTTACAGTTAGGCCTATAAATGTGCTAAGCAAGGCTTTAGGCAGCCGGACGCGCGGCCGTGTTTGGCACGGCCTAACTAACAAAAAACACGGCCTATAATCCCTAACACGGCCTTACTATATTGTACCAAGCCGTGCTAAATTGAGTTGTTCAAAAATAAATATATAAATATATAATAACGAAAAAACACAGCTGCCGTTACTACTTGCACAAAATTATGGAATTCACAGAAAAACTATGTACATTCTTCATACACCGAGCGTCGAGCGATGTGACATTTCTCAAAAATGTTACCACGTGCGTAATAAAAATACAAAGAGTCCCGGATACAACAACATACGGCAAGGCCTAACTGTACCATGAAAAACAAAATCGCGAGTGGCGATGTAAATTTTTTGCTCGACGACCAACACGAAGTTAACCCCCGTTGATATAGTGTGTAGTTTCCCTCGATCAAGAAACAGACACTGTTGCATATGATAGATCACAGTCCAAATCTGTATATATCACCCATCACCAGTTGGAGTGGCTCGTTTTTTTTCCCCGGTTAGGATGGGTTTTTTTGTACGGAGATAAACCAACTTCAGCAACCAATTAAAAGTTGTGTATATAAATCATCTGGCCTCGCGGATTGGAATGTTAAGAGATCCGCTGGGAGATTCCAGGACGGAACACATAAAATTCGCAAGGTATGGTACTATTATTTACTAAGCCAAGCTATAGGCCGAATTTTTATCGAGTCGAACAGTGTCAGTCGGAGACATTTTTTTCGTAACGAGAAGTCCAGAACGCAGGCTTGCAAAATGAAACGGACTATGCTTCACTTTTTTACTAAGGTATGGTATAATTTATGTCTAAAAGATGGGGTCACTGAGCGGTTAGAACAACTCATTCTAACCGAAGTATGTAGGCTGAAAGTACCGGTTAGGTGATGCTATTTTCATGGCGCAATGCATAACTTTACGTCCTTTTGTAGGTCTAGGGCCCAGGCTAGGCCAAGCAAGCCACCTGTCGATTTAACGATAGATAGTTTATTAGAGGTTGGTGGACGAAATTTTATTGTTGCTTGTCAACCGACGTAAGTTTGCGCACTTTACCGCCCCAAAGATAGCAATAGGGTACTAAATGCTTAGCCTAAACTGGGAGCCTAACTTCGAAAAACGGTTAACCTTCACTCATTCAGGCTGTTTTGCTGACTGAATTTAATTTTTGTAGTACAGTTTGAATACCTTTATGTACCTGTGTTGTAATTATGTGAAATAATTAAAGATTTTCTGTGGTAGGTTTAAACTACTTTCGCGCAGTTTATGGTGTGCAAACTGACAACGGGCGCGATAAAAATTGATTTTGTTGCTGGTTTTATAATTTCAACCGGACATGGCTCAATGATATTTTAAAGAATGTGAATTGGTGCATTGGAAATAGTGGAGTTTCTTCTCGACGTTTTATTTTCTTTTAATAAATTAATAAGTTATGAGACAAGTAAAATGCAAAGAGCAAAATAAAAAAATTGCAGTTTACATAAAAATATGTTACGATTCATTATTATTTAAAGTTGTTTTTTAACATCTTAAGCCATGACAAAGCCTTTACCTGTACTAGTGTACTATAATTTACTATACATACATTTTTGACAGAGGTCAACATTTAAGACAAGGTAATTTCTTTTAAAACCTTTTATTCATTTTATGTACAGTATGTCTTATTTCTTGCTAAAACTAATATTGCTCCCCAAAAAATTGCACTTTCAGAGCACATTTTAACGCCATCTCAGGCCTGTAAAGTGCACCAAATCGCTTCATTTCCAGGGTGCTTCGCCCCTGGACCCCACAAGGGGCCCTAAGCGGGCCCCTTGACCCCACGCTATTGCGCAAAGCGTTCAACAAGTGCAACACCCTGCTTTCCATAAACCACACCCTACCACTGCCAGTACCAGCACAATCCTACCTAAAGCCCTGGTGCTAAGTGCAACATCAGTATAATTTTGTCCACCATTTTTAATTTCGGCGGCCATCTTGGATTGGTGTGACATCATTTACTAGGCCTAGCTCATTTTCACCTCCAGAAATGGAAAGACAAGGTCTTTATCTTCAAAAATGATGTAGGCCTAGGCCTAGACCTCGAATGAATCCAAGCAACCAATTTTTTTCTATAAATAATTTCCTGAAACTGTTTGACAGTATTAAAATATTTGAAAAGTGCTCTGGCTAGCCAATGCACACTGTACATGTTAGGGCTGGCCTGGAAAGGGTTAATGGAGGCCCTAACGTAACGTTAGGCTAGGCCTACAACTCAAGTGCTTTACTGTGTGTAGCCTACACTTGTTGCAGCAACAAGTAAGTACGGCAACAACGTTAGGCTAGGCGTTCGGCCTAGCGCCGCTCTAATGTTTATAAAAAATTACCTTGAAAGGCTGGCAGGAATCTCTCTAGGCCCCACTCACGAAGTTTTTCTTCAACGAAATCCATGAACTTCAAAATTTCGGAGAAACACAAGCTACAACAACACCGAACGAACACGAAAAAACAGGATAACGGCGGGTGATACAGTCGTCTAAAGTTAGGGCTGATATACAGTTGCCGCGTAAATGCAGTTAAATTCTACCGACGCGACACATACATATGCTGCAGGCCAACATCTGCATACACGTGATATAAACAAGCCAATCATACCTCTAAACGAGTTATTGAACCGTAAACGTTTGAACTGGTTTGAAAATGATCCTTGAGGGATGAACAGAACCGGGGTCAATATGAACCGAATCGGTTCGAAATATTCTGAACCGGGAAAAGGTTCAAAAAATTGAACCGGCCTTTATTAGAGTGTATATATATATATATATATATATTTATATATATATATATATATATTTATATATATATATAAATATATATATATATATATATATAAATATATATATATATATGTATGTATATATAAATATATATATAAATATAAATATATATATATATATAAATATATATATATATATATATATATATATAAATATATATTTATATATATATATATATATGTATATATAAATATATATATAAATATATATTTATATATATATATATATTTATATATATATATATATATATATATATATATATATATATATATATATATATATATATATATATATATATATATATATATATATATATATATATATATAAAGGTTTGGTTGATCGGTGTCTATCGTGGCGCAGAGTGCTCTATGTCCGGTGGACAGAGTGAAGTATAGGTGAGAATAATTGAGTTCACTGTAACACTGGCTATCGTAGTTGTTACTCAGAGTTTCAAGCTTTGAGCGATCATCAGGCAACTGGCCATCGCCACTTCAATAGTTGATCGGAAAGTTGAAAATAAAGATTTTTGTGACGTCATAATAGATGAACCAAAGGTTATAGTTTGAAAGTACAATTTAATTGAATCGATCAGGTATTATCAGAAATATCTTCAAAAAAGTTCGATAATTCGTGCCTTTTCCAATCTAGATTGATTAGTAAACGATAAGATTAATATAAAATCAACGTAGCACATCATTTTTTTATATAATTATATAAGCTCAATTGATTCATTAGGTGAGCGAGGAGGGGAGGGGAAGGGAGGGGAGGGTGAGGGGGCAAGGGCGTAGGAACGGGGGGCTGGGGGCGCCAGCCCCCCAGTGAAAAATATGGAGGGCGGAAGTATCATTCCGCCCCCCCCCCGCTTCGCAAGTCAGAAAACCCCTTTTTCATTTCCAAATGAGAAAAAAATCTCATTTGGAGCACCAAATTGCAGATAAGGCCAGCTGAAAATGCAAAATTATATACAAAATGGAGTGGGTAGGTTGAAGTGTGCTATATTGCACCAAATTGCATCTGAGGCCACCTGGAAATGCCAAAAAATTTGGACACCCCCTCCCCTTAGACCCCTTCCCCAGGCCGGCCATCAGTCTTCAGCCCCCCACTCAAAAGTACCTTCCTACGCCACTGGTGAGGGGTTGTTTAATCAATACATCAAGTATATACCATTTGGTCAACAGTTATTCGTAAGGTCGTCCTTTCCTGAATAATAATTTACTTCGAAATTAAAATTCAATCTAGATTAGACTGCGACTTCAATCTATCGAATAAAGATTGAGTAAACAACTCATCCGATTATTTTTTTTTTCTATTTTCAAAGAATCATTACTTTAAATGTAACATCAATAGTGATGGATCAACGTAACTGCGCGATTAAAATTTATCTGATAACACTAATGAGCTTTTAATCTATCCTTTGCTCAGTCGATACATTGTCGGTATTAGCTGGAATTATCAACATACCATATAAAGCATACACCATTCGATCAACGTTAGCGTCTGCCTCAGAGAAGAACGGTAGTGTGTTTCAGTCAAAATACCGTTGCAATTTGCCGTCATCCCCTCTAACCGTACCCCCTGTTGTCACTTTTTATGATGAATTTTAAATTTCGATACATATTTTTTTTTTTAATTTCTCTATGACATTTTCTCAACTATTCCACGTTTCCATATACAAGCTTCGGGATACTTCTTATTTAAATTGTCAGTTAAATTTGAAGGGGAAAGCCTGACAATCAAATAACCATAATTGAACTAAGCACATCACTAATAAATTTTAATGTCTTTTTGAAATGAATAATTGCATGCAGGAAACTTTCAACGTTTCCCCCGTTTGTCACCTAGGAAGTGCCTCCAAGGAATAAAAGATGAATTGAATTGAATCATATGTATACACCAAATTATATATATGTTTAAAAAAACATGCATATTTCATCCCTTTATGATTAAATTGAATGATTCAAAAGGCAATGTTAATACATGTAATTCAAAGTTGTCAAAGGTAATATGCGAATGGCTGTCATCGCCAATAAATGCCACTTCTTTCCAATCAGGCCGTGTATAATAAATTGTGCTGTTTTTATGTAAATTCTCACAATTTCCATGCATCGATATAGAAACAAATCTACCTCCTGGCAGTAAAAAAAATTACAAAGTTACAAAGTATAATAAGTGATAATGTTAGTGGAACATATATACTTTACACCGAGAATGATTATTGGTACAACGTTAATTTATAGGGCTCTGACGTTTCATTACAATCTGCTCTGTTTAAGGGGGTGGGTGGGGGCGGGAGGAGGTGTAACTTATAGACTTTAGGTTATAGTGCTTTAACGTTTTATAGCAATCCCCTTCTCTTGGGGGAGGGACGGAGGGGGTATAAGATAAAATAAAACTTTATTTTATACAGCACTAATGTTTATTACAATCCCCCTCTCTTGGGGGGGGGGGTAATACCGGAGGGGTGTAAACTCATTATAGTTTATGTATAGTTCTATTGTTTTATTAAAATCCCCTCTGATTAAGGGGAACAGGAATAAGGGTGTAAGTTTTTACTCGGACTTGAGTTTACAGAGTTTTTATTACAATCCCATCTCTTGAGAGGGGAACGGGGGATGTAAGAAAAAGATTTTGAGCTTAAAGAGCTATATACTTTGATTTACAATCCCCTGTTTTAAGGGGGTACGATGGGTTGAAAGATAAAGATTGTAGTTTATAGAGATCCGACGTTTTTATTAAATCATCTCTCTTGAGAGAGGGGGCATTAGGGGAGGGGATCCTCTCATATGACACATGTTGGTATCTGTTCATTTTTTGTGTGTTGTAAGATAGACACCAAGACTATCTTTTTACTTTTATACGTCTATCGATTGATCATAGCGATGTGTAACTATATATGCAGAGGCCATCTTAGGGTACTTCTATGAGGAGAGAAGCGTCACTGTCTACACGCCTCATCAATTCCCATTGGTTGAATACGGTAACAAATAGATTGCCTATAGTTACAACTTGGATATCAATGGGGGATTTGCACTAATAATTATTTCTAGATCATAATTTTTTGGTTTCAAGAATGACTTCAGGAACCATTTAAAGTTGTTAAACCTTTTTTTTTTCAAAGTGTCCAAATATAATAACTGGAATCAATGAAATGGTTTTTTTCAACGATTTTTCCATTTTTTTACTGTCGAAGATTTTCGTATTCTTATTCTTAGATAATTTCCTCTTATGACAATTTTGAGCTTCAGTAATCGATTGATCAATTTATTGCTCATGCATCGTATTGGTTTAAACTTTCCTTTTTTTTAATTCATTTTTTTTTTCGGTATGATTTTGGCCAACACTATGGTAAAATAACATGAGACAAGTTCCTTGATCTTATATTAAGAACAAACTGCATACAGATGTAGTATTTTGTTTGAGTGTTATTACGCTGGCTCTTTCCTTCTCATTTGTTATGTTGGATGGACCACTGTACATGTTTTTCTTCCCCCGAAAAGTAAATACATTAACCTATAGAACGTAGGGCAATATGATCGCGTTCGAATTCATCACGACAATTTGTCTCGATTTAACACCACTGGGTTCAAAACCCCATATTTGTTTTCCATCTCATTCTAAGCGGTTGAAATCCTCGGGGAAATTTGTAATCGTGGATGATAGCACCCAACCTTCTAAGTGTTGTACCGTGGGAGTAAAGAGCAGTATCGGTTTTATAGACGAGTTCAAAGACATTGTACTGAATAACTGCGTTGTCGACATACATAAACCTAATTGCAATTCTTGTAAAAATCACACACACGAAAAAAAAACCTGAAATCAAATCACTGAATTGTGAAGATCACACACAAACACACACACAGAGTATAGTTTAGTTTAGTTTAGTTTAGTTTAGTTTAGTTTAGTTTAGTTTAGTTTAGTTTAGAGACCCAAGGATCAGGAAGCCTTACATAGTAGCTTATTTGCGACCTTATACATGTTTGATTACATGCATGCACGCACTCACACAAAAACCGAAAATAAGCCTATCAGCTTACCTTCAGTCAAAAACCTAATAAATATGAATCGATTTTATTTAACATATAAATTTGGATAAACTTTTTTTTTAAATCTAAGCTTGATAGAACATAGGAAAAAGTACTATATTATCGTGTGGACCCTTTTTGATAAAGTCATTCTTTTCAGCATTAATATCAAGGGAAACAAAACAATAAGTAAACAACAACAATAACAACCATTGTCTGAATGTTTATAATTATGAACGATCATGCCTTTACGACGAAATATTTTCAATGTCTTTATCGTATACCACTATGATTCATTGTTTAGCCTATACTTGCATAAACAATTTGATCAGAGGTTTTGGGCCAATAAATTGAACACGTCTGTACCATATAAAGAGTATATAAAGATAAAATACAATAATGCAAATAACTGGAGAAAAGTCTCCAAAATGTCTTACCATAATTTACAAATGAGCGTTGCTTCACTAATAATATACATCTACCGTACTTAAACCGTTTGGTCAAGTTTTACCCAGTAATTAATAAAAACTCAACTTCGATGGTCATTTTGCTACTTTTTTATTGTGTTACTGATATGGTGACCAACGTTCGGCAAACAGTGTACCTTTTTGCTCATTGTTTTTAATTTTATATATATATATATAGGCTATATATATAGGCTATATATATATATATATATAGGCTATATATATATATATATATATATATATATATATATATATATATATATATATATATATAACATAGAAGTAAATTGCCTCGAAAAATAGAGTAACTTTCATTAATTGACCAAACCGGACATTCGACACTCATTTTTTCTACTGTTGTCACGTCAGCAAGTATTGACTATCGATCAATAAATCACTTTTCGATAATTGATATAATCGACGAAACGATCAATTCAATCACACCATTTAAAATGTCTCAAGTTCTATGCTGTAATTCTTGTGCCCTTCAGTTCACATGCAACTGCTTTCGAAAGCATATAATGATACATTGCGATGCAGTTCCACCAGACATAAACATCCTGTCGTTGAATATCATTAGCTCTTATGTACATCATAGTCACCACTACATTATCTTTGTAACATGACGTTACATATATGTAGCCTACACACTTGAAATTCACGGTTCTGACAACAAATATACCTCATGTTCCTCATTCATGAAACTAAAAACGATAATATCTCGTTCAAAAAGATTCAAAATTACGAACACGTCTGACATGCTTTAAGATCTCCTTACAAGTCCTCAGCCTTGGGGATGCTTTATATCACAAATCATCACTAGAATGAAACGATGGATTTTTCAAGCATGTAAGTCGGTTTTCGTTGCGTATATATAGGCCTATCCGCCCGTTATAAGTTAATGTGATAAAGTCAGTGAAATGCTATACGATTTTTAGCATTTAGTACATGCAGTTAGAATTTAGTAAACGATTTTTAGCCTGAATTGTAACGTACTTAATTCCAATTTAGTTTGAAAGGGAAGGGGAGGGGGGGGACACCACATACTGACATATGGGGTTCTATGAGAGGAGAATGTTGGCCTCCTCTACCTGAAAAACTACCCAAAAGTTTTTTTAGAGAAATCTATAAACATCTGCGGATACTATAAGTAGTTATTAGCACAAATATGCGTGTAGACCTCAAAATGCACCATTTTAAGTCTGAAGGTTTGTTTTCTTTGTAATTGAGGACCCCACACCTACTACATAGTTGTCAGCTAAAAACGATCTCAGGGCCACCCTCCACCCCCCCCCCCCCCACACACACACCACACACACATGCTTAATCATAACTAAAATACTCCGTCCATTATAGACATTTTCCATTCTTTTACCGATATATATTTTGCTTAAAGCCTTACTTGCTTTGATCAATCAGTTCACTAATATAATAAAACACAGGTACAAGGATACAAATCTAATTAATAAACTTCTTCTGACCAATGCAATTTGTATAACCGAAAAAACAAAAAATCGACATATTGCCATTCTTTTGTTTGGTAGAACTTAAAGCAAGGATGGCCAAAAAAAATAAATATATACTTAGGTGTATTAACAACAAAAGAAAACTCTTGAAATAAAAGAAATTCCATTGTCGTCTTTTAATTTCATTCTGATATATGTCTTAGCTAAATGAGAAGGTGACCATTTTCTGATGTCTTTGAAATAAAAGAAATTCCATTGTCATCTTTTAATTTCTTTCTGATATATGTCTTAGCTAAATGAGGAGGTGACCATTTTCTGATGTCTTTGATAATAAAACAAATATGTTCTGGCTGTAATATTATTTTCATTGGCATTTCTCCCATACTCCCCACTCTGTTTATACACAGAAAACTGCATTGTGGGATTGTTCTGTATTCAAGTCTGTACATCGTTATTTACGGGCACAAGCTAAGGAAACTAAAGCTTTAAATAAGTTCTGTTGTTTACCCCCGTTTGCTCTGAGTGCATGTACATATTCAGCAATACAAACCTCACCCGCAGAATAACTGACGTCACAACGCATTTTACAAAATGACCAACAGCTATATAGCGATGACCTATCTAGGCTGGTAAACAAACCTGGAGGGAGGAGTTAGTTATGTAAATAACGAAATATACGTTTGAAACCAATGTAGGCTTGGACTTTCTTTTGAATCAGTCAAATTTATTTAGAGATGTAAGCTCTTGAAGAGGAAGAAATAATAATAAAATAAGTATATGTGTAGCAACGACAGTATAAATACAACTCTGCCTTGTGATAACTCCACCAACGTGTTACGTCACGATAACACCAAAACCATTTGTTTACGCGTCGCAAGAAGACTCTGACACCCCCCCCCCCCCCCCGCCAAACAAACACACCACCACTACTTCTCATCGCGATATCTCAACAGATTATATTGAGATACTATATGACTGAAATATAAGCTCCATTTTCTGTCTTACATACCGTACGTTTATAGCGATAAAACATGAATGTACATGGAATTATCTACCCTGACTGAATTAAATAAACACATCATTCAAAATAAAATGTATAGTTAATTGTGGATACGTCAAGTATAACGCATATATTAAAATTGCAGTTGTATGAAGAGTTGTCTAGCTTCCAACAGACAGGGAAAGCAATTTCCTTCCAAGAATATTTTGCATTAAGCTTACTGTGGCAGTTGGTATATCCTGGCATTAATGTCATAATAAATGCGAGCCGAAAATCCTGAGAAATCCACCATTATAGAGAAGCAATTATCAACGCTATAGCTTATATGTAAAAGTAAAACACTTACATAAGGCGCGTGCAATTATATATGCATAGTGGCTATATTTAACTATATAAGAATCTTATATTATTTTACATTACCGGGGTAGTTATTGTTGTCGGTAATTGGTAAGCCTGGTTAACTTGCAGCTAATTGCACCTTATTGTGACGAGAAGTAAGACTCGTTCGTATCAGAAGTTACAGTATATAGTAAAACGGTTTTATCTCATGATTCCTGCTATACCTGGACCCATTATGGAATTGTGTAATAACGTCCATATATAACGCTGTAACCGTTATGCGTGGCAGCTTACGTACAGTAGTTACAGCACCGATTGTAACACAAAAACAGATAACACTAAAACGTAGATAGCACTTTAACATAAATTCGTATTTTTCTCAGGGGCGGATACAGAACTAGAGAACAGAGAGGGTGCGGTACTGAGCTATGTTGAAGCTGACGCCCATGCGCAGGGTCTAGAGGACGCCCCCCCCCCTCCTCCGCAGAAAATATTCAAAGCATTACACGTGAATTGGTGTATTAGTGGGGCACATTTAGTCTCTCAACTAGGTCTTTATAGTTAGGTCTACACGCAAGGTTGGGTTAATAACTACTAACTGTTAAGTTTTGCTTCGGGTTGTAAAGTGGTGTACTCCCTCACCCACTCCGCGGGATCGGCCCATGATTCTCCTCAAACCTCCATATTATTTACCTTTTAATAAAAGTCAGACGATAATGTACTAGTGTTTATCTGGACAATCTCCAATCCCTACAAGTGCTGATAGTCCAGGTTTTAATGTAACTACTTCATCAATATAGCTCTGTTAATACATACATGGTTGAATAATTTTTTGATACTTAAACGCCAACAGCTGCTTTTTCAATTGACATATTTTTCAGAATACGTCCAGAAATAAAAAAAAAATTATAAGTTCTTTTCAGATCTTTAGACTATTTTAGTTTTAGTAAAAGTCAGACCATATAATAGTGCATAGTGTATGATACGTGCCATACCTTGCACTTTTACACTTAATCAGTGTAATCCCGTTCTGCGTCGTTATTGATACCGGTAGTTAAAATATGAGTCTATATCATATACGAGATGGTTGAATAAATATAGAGAATGATCTGTAATAGAACTGAAAAGAGCCTGAATGTTTGTCGGGGGAAAAAATATACTAGAACAGAAATTAATCATTCCCCAAATAAGTGTCAAGTGAACTGTCAAGTTTTCTATTCGGATCTGGAGTGTAAATTGGAAAGAAACTAGTAAAATACGATGATTGGGCAAGGTTTATGTCTCAGCGAGGCCATTAACTAAGAGAGAAAAAAATACTACAATTCACCGATCCATTAGAAAATTGGAAATAAATCAAAACGATGAAACGTCTAAAGGGAAGGTTCCTCGACTATATTGGGTATTGGCTTGGTCTTTAATTTTAACCCAGCTTCAGGTACATGTAAGGTTAAATCAGGAAAAAAACATCTTTCTTTTCTAGGTCCCCCCCCCTTTTTTTTTGTGGCTTATAGTTATAATGAGAGTGTATGAAAAGAAGTAAGAATTTTGTTGGAACAAGCGACTACAGGGTGAATTACGTTCATCCAAAATACACGCAGGGTATCTTATTGAATCCTTGGTACAATGCAGTATGTGACATAAATATGTAATGAAACAAGGAATGTTATCCCAACGTCTAGGTCAGACTTACATGTTCGACGACGACAAACTCCAAAAATTCAAGGAGCCTATATACATACTTCTATATTTGAGATTCACTTTTTTTCTTATTTTCACTTTAATAAATGTATCCTTTGCAACACACCGGGGTAAAAACTCCATGATCCCTTTATCATCAGAGCCTTGCTCTAGATTCACAGATCTCATGATCTATGCCATAACATCTCCGAGGGTGGATCACATTCTTATGATGATCATCCTTCAAAAATAAAAACAATAAAAACCAAAATATGTGCAAAAAACTTGTAAATTGGATAACCACTCAACGTGAAGTGTAAGATTACAAGCCACTCGGCTTCTCCTGCATATACGTACTATATGTGAATGCTATACCGTCATAAAAATGGCTGCCGTCATGGCTGATGTATAAGATAACGTATATAGGGATCCACAGATCCCATAATCCAATCATTAGATATCTCTTACCATCAAAGTAACGATAGATTCATCCATTTATGATCGCTCTGAACTGTACTCTACATTTATATGATCCAAATTTTCAATGTAACATGATCGGTTCAGGAAGACACTTGTTAAAGTTTCAGCGAGATCAATAACAACAACCAAAAAGTCACTGAAAGGGGATTAAGCTGTAATGACCAACTATAAAGAAAGAATATATATATATATATATATATATATATATATATATATATATATATATATATATATATAGGCTATATAAATAAATATATATATATTTATATATAAATATATAGTCATTATGGTATATCCCATATTTATATATATATATATATATATAAATATATATATATATAATATATATATATATTTATATATATATATATATATAAATACATATATATATATATATATATAAATATATATATACATATATATTTATATATATATATATATATATATATATATATATATATATATATATATAGTCATTCTGGTATATCCCATATTTAAAAGCAAATAATCGTGTTTTGAATATATCGGTACCTCATGATCCAGTAGATTATCATATCCCTATCACACGATTTATCTTTTAATTATAATTCCATTAAAGTGGATCAAACTCATAAAATATCATATCAGTCATATGCTATGACGCATTCTCGTACGAATTACCTTCTTATTCCAGATTTTCTTTTCTCACGATCCATATTAATAAGTATATTTCCCTAAGCATCAGTTTGTCAGGTATACAGGAAAACTTCTAGATTTCAATATTTTCAGGATGCATCCATTAAGTGTATCCTTCCCAGTGTTTCAAACTCATAACATATCATATCAGATTCTTTGCTTGTTCTGATAAGAATAACCTTCTTAATTCTATCATAATCACTATTGTATTTGAAAGGTAAGATTTTATTTTTATTTAGGACGTAGGCTGCTTTTCTCACAACAAATTTCGTCAAAGCATGTTTATAGCTATAGCAATGAACAATATAGTTTACGTGTTTTCAGACAGGATTTCACACGGGAGGTGGTTGAGTTATATAGAATACTGTCAATTACTGGCAGTTACGGTAGGAGTATACATGCATAGTGCCTCAACTAATACGCAGTTGTGCCTTAGGTCAAGTCAAGTACTGCAGCGACCAACTGCTGTCAGTTACAACAGCTTTTACAGGTTTTTTTCTCATTTAACAGACTGCCTTCCGTCTTTTTTTTCCTCAAATTGACTCTAAAGTGATTAATAAGCAAAGCCTTCAAAATATAAAGACTAAAATTATTATCTGTGTGAAACATTTTTAACGGTAGGTGCACGTCTTCACTAAGAATCTTTCTTATAGGAAGTTCCCATTGCTGACATTTAACATGCTTTATGTATGCCAAACCAAAATGGCAAAGGATAACGAATGAATTTTCCCCGATCTTGAATGCTTACTGTATGATAGAAAGAGGTAATAAATATGTTTTATAATATTTGTTTACCGATGCGGAATAGAGGTGAGCTATATATGATAGGTAAAATGAATAAATCAGTTAAGCTTTGATAAATGCACGATTGACTCGCCATACATTTGAATTTTCATGACACTGTGCAGAAACGGGACAGAGATCTGTATTTTAAGTTTCGAGCAGGCCGGACGTAGAGTGTGGGGAGTTCCGGGACCTTTATAGTCAATTGGGGGACCTGAAGAAACATGGGATTATTGGGATGTATCCTCTAAATTTCATACGCGGTAATAAACATAAATTAGTCAAAAAATTATTTATAAAAAATTAATAAACAAATGAAGTCCAGTGACAAAGTAACAAAAATATTCTCTTGAATTTAGGATTAAATCAGGCACTTATATTGCAAAAACAGGCACTTATATTGCTAAGAAACATGTGGCATAACGCTATTTCTTCGAGCAAGTATGGCGTATATGTTTGTTTCATACGCGGTAATAAACATAAATTAGTAAACAAATATTTATAAAAAAATTAATGAACAAATGAAGTCCACTGACAAAGTAACAAAAATATTCTCTTGAATTTAGGATTAAATACAGGCACTTATATTGCTAAGAAACATGTGGCATAACGCTTTTTCTTCGAGCAAGTATGGCGTATATGTTTGTTGTAAAGGATAACTTTATAACTGCAGTTGCTCACAGCCTTTCGATGACGTCACTCAATATAATGTGTGCTAGATCTAGATAGCCTATATTTATTTGAAAATATTACTCTAACATTAGAAACAAGCATTGGTATACTTTTGCAATCATACTTTATATGGAAAAGAATACATTTTCATCCATTGATATATATATATATATATATATATATATATATATATATATATATATATATATATATATATATATATAAATATATATATATATATATATATATATATCATGAGTATATATATCATGAGTATATATATCATGAGTATATATATATATATATATCCATGCGAATGATAAACGTGACGCGTCGACAATACATTATAACAAATATCTGGTTGAAATGTGATGTGTTGCCAGGGGCGACTGTGTTCCAGACGTAGAAGATATTGAGAAATTGCATGAATGGTTTTAATTACTTTGCATAGTATATCATATATCTTGTGGCGTTGAAAAGCTGTTCTTATTTTTTTTCTTTGCATCTTTTTTGCTCCGTTTCTTTTTCCTTCTTCTTTATATATCTCAAAATGAAACTGTTTTTTTTTTCGATGATGATGTGAACATGAAGTTGTAAATATAAGTCCAACTTTTAACTTCATTCCAACTTAAAGGTGCCCGAGATTTGTAGTAAACTGCTTGTGTGATGTTTGAGCAGATGATTAATATAAGATTCATGTATATATATATATATATATATATATATATATATATATATATATATATATATATATATATAAACAATATATATATATATATAAACAATATATATATATATATATATATATTGTTTATATATATATTTTGTTAATATATATATATACATATATATATACTTCGGGACATAAATGTTGACATACATGAATTTAAGGGTATGCTCCAATCATGTTCAGTTACGGATTTATGGAAGATTAATGTGTACACACACATGTATATATATATACATATAAATATATATATATATTATATATAATATATATATATATATATTTAGATATAGATACATACACACACACACACACACATATATATATATATATATATATATATATATATATATATATATATATATATATATATATATATATACATATATATATATATATGAAGGTAAATGCTATAGGTTTATCTCATCCACACGGTAAGTCTTAGCATGCGCAGCGGATGAATCATGGCATGGTGAATTCAACATGTTTATGTAATGCATGACAGAAATTGCAGGTGCTTTCACAAAATGTTTTCGAGTTTTCTTTTATATCTAGTGTAGAATGAGATAGTTATGTCGCGTGCATTTGATTGCTTAAAATCAATATATGCTAAGGAATTGGATTAGAAGTGGTTTGGGGACGAATGATAAAACAACAAAGAAATAGAAAGAGAAAAGTACAAGGTAGGTCGTTGTTTAGTTGTGCTTCCATTTCCCTGCAGAATTGGGGAGTTTTAAGTCGTACTTTACAAGCAGAAAAGACAGATATCGGTAGCAGCGAACTATTTTCTTTTCTCTGACACCTATAGCAAGTTCTTGCTAGTGGCAATGTAAGTACGTCATAACATTTGAAGAATAAACCCGACCTAAATTCCAGTGTAACGGATGGAACTGGTTCGGTTAAGGAACTATAGTCTACAGATAAGAAACCCCTCATCACCCCCCCCCCCCTCATTGCTGTCACCTTCTGGATCGCCCACATGGGTGGTGTAGGAACCATGCAGGACAGTTGTAGAATAAGTCATTAGAGTGACATTAATAAACATGTCACGCACGTATGGCGTAGAGTTAACTTTTCAGCAAAATATATTTTTCTGGAGGGATGGGGGTTGTGAGCAACGAGTGGACTCACCAAAATGTTGGTTGGAAGTATGCTCCCACCCCCCCCCCCTACGCCACTACCGCCGGGGAATAGCACAATGTGAACTGTTCGAACGTGAATATCATGTTACCAGTGTATCCACTGGTTTCCTGTACAGTTTATTGATTACACGTTCAGTCTATAAGAGTCTATTAAGTACATGTATACTGTCAGTGGGTATATCATAGACTTATATTGAGTCTTATTCAGGTCTTGTTTTTTTTTTTTTTTTGACATACACTACATGCAGGCTCGTAGCCAGACCGTAGTGCACTGGGGATCCATGCAGACTAATGTGCCCCTCCCTTATTTGTGCCACCTCCACGAGTACAACCTACCCCCCCCCCCCAACACCCACTCTGCTCAGTTTAGCTACTGTACGGGCCTGACTATGAAACGAAAGTTCAAAAGTATGTTCCTCTTTCTCAACCTCAGTTTGATACCGATTGTATGTGTGTATGCGTTTGGTGGTCGGCTAAGGTAAAGGGGTGGGGTAGGCTAATGGCGGGACTCCGAGATTTTGTGGAACACACGCACACCTATACACCGACCTATTGGCTAAACGCCAGTTATACATGGGATGATTAAACACAATGTTAGCTTTGTTTCCTAGTTTAGTATAACTGCAAACTTAAATGTATTACATACCCCGAGAGCATTCTCGGCGACGGATTCTAATCATCTTCAAATGTTTATGGAATCCTATTGTTTTTAAGATTAACAGGAAATAATATTCCTACCCACGGGCCAATTTTATCAGTGTCTCAATTTATTTTCTATTTTCCTCTACCTATATAACACCAGGCGTTTCGGAGAATTTACACAGTTAAAGCTGACAAAGTGATTGATGAGAAACAGGTTATAGCCTATAGTGAAAAACCAGCACAGGGAGAAAAGATCTATAAGCCTGTATCTTCATTGGAATTGGGTTTTTGTTTCTTGTTGGCCAATTACAAATATTAAAAAAAAAAATTACAAATACATACATACAATTAACTGTGTACATATATAGAACTGTACGAGCTGCAGCGATGAAGAAAAAGGAACAACATTCGCTGACTATAGAAATGGAAGGATATTAATAAAATGATAAAAATATAAAAATGGTTACGGGTGGGGGAGGGGTCCATTATTTAAATTCGAGATGCTGGGGCCTTGGGGTCCCTTGTTGGAGGTGATCTAGCTGTTCTTCAGATGAAGAAATCAAAATGTTTGATATGAAATTGTTCTTGCTGAGGCATAGCCTGGTTTTTCTATGAATCAATGATCTATGATTTGGTATACAAGCACATATGTGCTAATAATTTACTTTTGTATGTGTGTGTGTGTTGTGAAGGGGGAGGTGTGTTGAATATAGTGTGGACATCCCCGCATATTCCCTAGACACGCGACTGGGTTATACTTACGGTGGCCGTGAGGTGCTAATGATCTTTAACATTGTGACTGTGCATTAACGAGATTTATATTTAAATGTATATAGGGAAATAATCTTAGCGCAATAATAAATATATGTGATATACTCACTCTCTGCATTTAGTCGATTAAAAATTCAGTCTGATTGATTAAATTTTCAATTGAACAGATTTGGCATCACAGTGATTAATTCTTACTATCCGATCCATCTGTGACATTAACTTTATGCTTTGTTTGGTTTTGTTTGCTTGTTTGTTTGTTTGCTTGTTTGTTTGGTTTTTGTCATTTACGGTGTTGTAGTCGAATACGTTATTTGGTGTTACGTAATGTTTAGTACTTATATTCTTTGAGTATACTACCAACCACTATAAAGATCAACTCCATGTACAGGCTTACTGCATATTAATGAGTATTGGTAGCATTCGAGTAGGCCTACCAATATACCGTGTACATAAATCCGAGTATACTTACTAATAAATAAAAGATATTAAAACGAGATATTCATATCAAATCAACTTTCTAATGGACTCAGTGATTACCAAAGACCGTTTCCTAGTAATTAACCTCAATCTTTGCTGCAAAACATGAATCATGAATCCTGTGATGATGACTGCTAGGCCTAAACTTGGTGAACTTCTTCGATCCCTATTGATGATAAAATAAATGAGCTGCATTCAATCATCCAGCCAAAAAAAAAGCTTTCTTTTTTCCCATCTCATTCTCCAAGAACATTCTCCCCTATCTTCCGCTATATAGTTTGTAAATAAATGAAACGTAACGCATTTTATAATGGAAAAACCTCCCGGCAAAACATGCATATAAACAACCTTTTCGTGACGTCATTCTCTAATGGCGCCAGGAATTACTCTTTACGAGAGTGTGCAGTTCTGTTATGGAAACCTCCCTATTCTCACCGGTGATCATCATGAAGTCTTCATTGAGTCTCTCAATGTCTTCATTTTAAATTGCCCTCCAGTAAACACTGCTGAAATACGCCTACAGTGTAAGACAACCATTCTATCTTGCTCTAGCGTGCATGACCTCCTTAAATGAAAAAACAAATGGTTTGAGGTGTGTGTGTATATATATATATATATATATATATATATATATATATATATATATATATATACGTCATCAACTTAAACTGCTCAAATTCAATCCCTCTTTACTCTAATAATAATAATAATAATAATAATAATATATATATATATATATATATAGTTATATATAGTTATATAGTTATATAGTTATATATATATATATAGTTATATATAGTTATATAGTTATATAGTTATATATATATATACATATATATATATATATATATATATATATATATATATATATATATATATATATATATATATATATATACGTCATCAACTTATACTGCTCAAATTCAATCCCTCTACTCTAATAATACGACCGAGAACCCATTATGTCAGACAGATATATCTCACTGCATATAGGAGGCACTTTGTATATAAAGGACTCTTGTGGGTAATTTTGTGATTAAAAGGTCATAATCTGTACTAATTTAACGTCGCTCGAAAGTACTTCCATTGGTCGAAATTAGATCGTAAAATGCTGTACACCAGCGAAGCGAATTGCACGCCGACACTGACAATTCTCTCTTCGTCGGGTTCATTCACCGCTGCTTGACTAAAATTGCTTTGGTTCGATGATCAAGGAGCTGCCTCACACGAATAGTATTCCATAGCCGTTTTTTTTTTCTTCTTTCGTTCATTATTTTGTGCTCTACGGTGACATGTGATGATAGCCTATGTGACATAAAGGCGTAGAGCACGGCTAATAGACAGCACGCATTATTGATCAATAATACACTACACGTGCCACATTTTGAGATTCTTAGGAGAACTGACAATCTGGAGGTTCATTGGCCCTGCTATACATCACGATTTCCATTAACGATATATATAGATCCGAACATTGTGAACATTATATGCACCGCCAAACATAAACCGCATCACAAGTGTTTTATCAATGTTATTTTCTCAATTGTTCAGCCTGCAGTTTAGAAAATGTATAGGGTATATCGGTATTTCGTATGCAAATATTTTATATCCCAAGCATGAATTTTCATCTCTGAAAAGAGAATAAATTAGCAGTAATACATAACAGCTGGTTTTAATTTCATTAAAGGAATATCTTACCCATGTTAGAAAATGTAGCAACTGGAAGTGAAAAATATTCTGACAGTATTACGTGTTGGAACAAGCGTACTCCCCATATATCTTGTTCCTAACTCTATAGATATGGTTGCGGGAATGTAAACTTTTTTTGTACTAAACCTTTCCCTATTCAGGAAATTGGACGTTAGATTAGGTGGTCTGTGATAATCTTCCAAAGCTTTACTTTTCCTATTATAATATTGTAATTTGTTGATTTATCCTTGAAATGAAGTATTCTTTTAAAATATTGCTTAGTTGGCATTGGACCCTCCATTTAGAATTTCATCTTTTCATATGTCATCTTATCTTTTTGTAAGAATATTAGTTTCCTCAATGAATAAATGTTTTTTTTTTTTACAAAGGATGACCTTTTCAGCGCAATTGTCATTATGACGTCACATTACTCTGCTGAGGTCAGATATAGATGCATCTCCCAGATACAAAGTACTATGGGGATATTGTGATGACTAAAACTAGGACCTATGTTAAATATGAAGGAAACTCAATCTCCCCGATACAAAGTACCACGGGGATATGCTTATGACTTAAATATGAATGTAAATTCCAGCAATGAAAGTCAGAGGAAAATACCGCCTTTGTATATATGTATGTATATTTTAGATCCTCCTGCAAACAGGAACTCGCGAAGAAGCCATCATTGGCTTATCAAAGCCGCAAGCTGACCGAAGTCAGTCTCTTAGATTCATATTGAACGTTCATGATTATGAATTGACAATTGTCAACAACTCTGTAACTGGACGACATACATTAATCTTGGAGTGACTCGAACTGGGGACCTATGATTGAAAGGCACCGGCGTTACCTCTGAGCTAACGCTCCATTTAGGAGCTAAAACTCCATTTAGGAGCTAACGCTCCACTCCTTTACCCTATCTGATCTGCGCATGTCCAGAATAAGAACGCCCTATGCAGGCTCTCTGTATAAAAGCATTTATGATGGGTGTTTTAATGTTTGATCATATTGTCGATGCTTTACAATGCATGGACGTTTCTCCCATGGCACGAAAATGTAGGTCATAATCTTGACTGTAGTCAAGCATTATTCCAAATAATGGGTTAAAAATTTGACAATTTTAGAAATATGATAGACTATGTTTAGAACGTATCCTGTGGACGTCATTTTGATGGTAGAATCAAATTTGTTAATGACAGCGGAAGGCCCGTGGTTCGAATCCCGGTGGAGGCTGAAAGTTTTTTCACTGTTCTTGAATTTCCAACTCATTACGATTTTCATTTATATATATATATATATATATATATATATATATATATATATATATATATATATATATATATATATATACATATATATGTATATATATATATATATATATATAATAGTTATGGTGGCGTTAATACCGTTAATCCGGAACCAAGAGGCATACCTAAGTGCATGGGATTCGTGACTTATAAGATTTTATTGAGAGCTTTCAAAGTAAATAAAATCGACTTTTCTTTTTTCCTTTCCTTTTCTTTTTTCATATTTATTCTTTCTACAGTTATCCAAAACCCTATGATCAGTGATGAACAGAGATTATTTGAGAGTTTATTCAAAAACTACAGAAAGGCTCTGAGGCCCCTGAGAAAGGGAAGCGAAATCCTTACGGTCTCGTTCTCCCTTGTCATCAAGGATATCTTTGACGTGGTAAGTTACGGTATACCGCCACACCGGTAGATGGTTTTATAACGGTCGCGGTATTGAGTCGTTTCGTCTCGTTTGATAAAATACCGTACCATATATAGTAGACGGTAAAATCGGGATAGTCAAGGGCTATAATGCTCTTTAAAATGATTAGCGGTGATGACGATCTTGCTGAATTTGCTCAGTTTAATAATTCTATCTTCCAGCTATAATGATTTCATCGACGGTTTTACCTGATTCCGCCAGAAATATACTTGTAAAGGTCGGGAGTCGAACTGCTCGAAGCAAGGAGAAAAATTCACATACGTTGAAATTTAATGTATAAAATTCAGCTAAAATGGGTCGAACAATCCGGGCAAAGAAATTTCTACAAAATTGACGTTTTCTTGTTTAACTGTGGCTATTTATGGCTGTTTCCTTTAAGGCTTTGCAGATTAAAATTGCGATTGAAAAAGTGGTTACAATTTGACTAACGAATAAAGCAACTACAGTGTATGTTAGTTTAGCTACATATGTATAACACAATATGCGAATTTAGAGGTCAAGCGAAGTTATAACTTATACAACAACATATGAACAAAACAAAAAAACACTGTGAGGTCGGAGGCTAATTAAAACAAGATAAATGTATCACTAGGCTATAGGAATGACAATACTGTTTTAGATGTCACGTGATTCAAGTAACGATGACATTTCCCTTTGGGCCTACATAAAGGTAACCCCATTCCTCTATCTCATCTGTTAATATAAATAATTGACTAATGTTTCCGGCAAAATGTGCAAAAGTTGGGCAATTGAGTCTACCCTTCCGTACCCCCTAGCTATCCACATATATTTGCCCACAAGCGGGTTCACGCTCGGGATGCGACGAAATTCCGTGAAGCTATGAGTAGCAGTCTCAGAATTGCATTTTATCATCACAAACATTTTCTGTTCTATCCATTCAGGATGAGAGAAACCAAGTCCTGAAGATGAATGTACAGCTGAATGAGGTAAGTGTTGGTATCCCTGTTATGTCAACTTATACACCATTGACATGACCTCCCCACCCCTCCCCTCACCCCCTCCCTCCCCTCTCCTCCCCCCCCATCGTTTTTGGCACGCACGCACGCGAGCGATTTCCGTAGATCTGTCTAACACCATCCCCCTATCCGAAGGAAATTTGTGTTCCAGCTCCCTGGACTTACCATTGTGCTGTTCATATATAGACATTCTCTCGGTGAAACGAAGACCCCCAAGAAAATATCGAGGTATATAATGTTGTTACGAGATACAAATAACGTTGATTGCATGAAACATATAGAAGTGGCATAGCCAGCTATGAAAAATAACACTAATTTTTATTATATTCCTAATACTTGACGGATTACAAAATTTTGACTACACGTTACAAATCGCGTTTCCGGTTTTGGTCCCAAAAACAAAAACATAAACATTCTCTCTAATGAGACAGCAATCAATTACAGCGGTAACACTTATACAAGCACGTGATCATAATTAATAACATATACGCATTGATTTTATTTGGCATTTTGAAAGCACCAAAAAAAAAAATTAAAAAAATAGGTTAAAAAAGTCTTTCATATCTGTTTGTCAGTTTTCTGATCGTTTTCTTTGTATCCGTTAAAGCTGATTGAAGCATAAGAGGTACCGTATAACAGAAACTGTACACTGATAGTAAAACGACAATTCGTGAGTCATTGCAACCCCTTTTAGCTCTCGTCAAATTATCACGATTAATAGAAAATTATTGTTGTCGATGCGCTTGTGGATCCGAGTTGGTTTCTTTTTTTCTCGTATTGTGATTAACTAACAACATTCTCCCCCATCCTCCACCCCCCCCCCCCACTTCCCCGTCCCCTTCCCGGTAGCTCCACGCCAGGGGCCTTGATTTTCCGGCTAGTCTTCCGTGAAGTTAACATGAAAACAGCCTGTTGCTATACCCTGCGTGGCATTATGAGGCCTATTTATTAATGTAGAACCATTTTATTGCGCCGTCAATTGGCATTTTCTCATTATTAAAAAAAAACTGAAAGAAAAGCTTTGAAATCGATTATTGGAGAACATTATATGCAGAGATTACACAGTCACGCACAGGGAATTAAGAATGAACCACAGGGAGGCCATATAGGGAGAGAAACCTAACTTGCTAGGATATGATAACATGAGCACGAGTTAGTTATACAACATTAAGCATAGGCCTGTTTATGTAAAGGTCTTTATGTATAGGAATGTTTTGTAAGATTATGCTTTACCCATGTGCATATAGTGTCCTTATCGATTTCTATTCATATATAGTAGTGTCGTGATCAAAGAATGAATTTCGGTACTTTCAAACAAATTTCCGTTTGTATCGGTTTATTGCCCTCCGTTAAAATATGGTCCCTCCCCTAATTTAAATGCATGATGTATGTTTTTGACATTTGTTTATGTTACTTACACGCTTCTGTATTTTGTGTGTGTACATTTCCTTCGTTTATGTTGTCTTGTCTAACTGGCGATGGTTGTTATACTACAAAATTGAAATACGTAATGACTATAAATACATCGACGTAAGTAATTACGAACATGGTGCAAATATGACCAACGGCTGTAGAACAAATTTTTGCAGACATTTTGGCAGAAGTTTCGCTAAATTATTCTCGCTTAGTATCTCTTTTTGAATTAACCGCACGATTACGTTTCTAGACATCAACTGTAATGATGGAACAACTCGGCACAGTTTTATTAGTGCAAGGCCCTCGTCCTTATACTTCACAGTCATCAGCAGCATAGGCAACCTACCTTTCGCATCGACCAATCGCAACCCTTGGTCGACGCAAAGAAGTCGATTTAGGACGTTATTGAAAGCATCCACATCAAGGCATGAGTAGCTACTGTTTATTGTCTTAGGAAGATCTTTAAATAGGATAAAAATATCATTTAGAAACAGATAGAGGGGAGATCGACCCCCATCCAGGGTAACGTTGGTACGTGCACCGTGGTCCAGAAGAAGAAGAATGGCCGTGAAATCGCGTCTCTGGCAGGCGGCTAGTAACGGGGTGTATCCAAACATATCTGGGGTGTTGATCGTCGCCTCAGATCCGGATTGGAGTAAATATTCAATCATCTTTGCACAGAGAGCACCTCTACAGTCCATAGCAGCACACAAGATGGCGGACTGGCCTGTGTGTGGATCGATCGAATTGGGATTACCACCGGATGAGATTAACAGCTGCAATAAAGCAAAAGATGAAGACATACAAGGGAGAAGAGCTGAATAAGTCGTGATGTGCGTGGGGGGCGGGGATGGTGGTGGGGGTGGGAGGGAGTAGGTATAGGCCCTAAGGGGAAAGGTTCCCCATAAACATAAAAGAGAAAATGATGCATGTTGAATGTTGTGAGAGGGGGAATGGCTATGGGGTGTGAATGTTCGTCTTATTCAAATGATCAGTATACATATTAGGTATAAAAACACGTAAATCTACAGCAAACATCGTGGAAAGATTTCTGATTAAATAGTATTCATGTATTGTATAATACTGTAAGCACTTCAACATATAGCACACTTTTGTGTGACAAATTATAAAACAAACTGCCCTTGTTCTTTGAAAAACCAACCTCACCCCTCCCCACCCCCGGTGGTAGAGCACTATTGTAACGTCACGTTGTTCCAGAATAACAAATACATTTGATACACATTACCTTTAAGATGTCCACTCCATTCTCATGGAAGAATATTCTTCGGAATCCCGGCAGGTTGAACGAAGAGAGGACGCCATTGTAGAATGCAGGGTCGTTGCACTCTATCAAGGCCCCACACTCTAACAGGTAACGGACCATGCTCATATTGCCTCTATCAATGGCCCTTATCAGAGGCGGCAGGGTGTGTCTTGTACCGCGGTTTATATCGGCTCCGTGGTCTATGAGAACACCGGCGACCGCTAAACCGTTTGTTGATGAGGTCATCGTCACTGAGTACTCCAAGGGAAGAAGAGGCAGGTACTCGAATGGCTTCATGACTTCGGCACCGGCTTTGCAGAGCAGTCGAAGGCATCTGTGACGATTAGACAACCACCTCCTCCAGGGTCTGTCGCTAGGAATGAATCTTTGGTGAAACGTGGAGACTGAGTTTAACTGTCCCTGAAGTCTGAAAAGAAGAGATATAATATTCGAGTACTGATAGAAGGAGCACATGTTGAAGAAGAGGGGAGGGAAGGGGGGGGGGAAGTTCATCAAAGAAAACTGTATAATAACTTAATAAGACACGGATATATTAACTCGCTACATTTATCATCTAACTACATGATATAAAGAGTAGATACATACTAAAGAGTAGACAATTATGTCTCAGTTATGCAAGTGGTTACACGGTATGGTTGTACTTTAATGTTCCATATAGGCCTTAGGCTACATGTAGGAACACCATGACGCATCGCCACTATATACATCTTTGCGCCAGATGACTATTATATGTTAGATGTATTTTAGGTGTGCTGTGGTTGGCCTTTCACGCTCTCTCTCTCTATATACCTCCACTGATGACGTGTGTTGCAAAGCATCAAGGGAAGTTCCTCTGGTCGACAGTCCCAGGATAACAAGAGGACCTCCAGAGGAGTCGAAAACAATGGATCTGTTTCGTTTGGATTGCATCTGAAATGTATATTTAAAAAAAAATGATGTTGTAAAGAGGCTGTAAAATATGACGAGATTATATATAGTATCTGTTCTGTTTTATGTATTTAATGGGTTGGATGTGTTGGTTTGTTTGCTGTTATTTTCTTTTCTTTTTCTTGCTTGTTTGTTTGTATTTATTGTTATTTTGAGAGGGTTTTTTCTTTCATTTGCATTTGCATTTGCTTCATTTAAAATCTCAAAAGAACTAAAGCCAGCGATTCTGAATCAAACATGTTGTGATTTAAAACAAGTCCGGCGGTTTGAAATCAGAATTTTGGGTGCTCACTAATAGAGCTCTTCCCACCTGAAACTATCGGTCATAAATTAGTCTTGGGTATTTCATATGTAAATAAGACCATGTACTGTATCCTCGCGGTTACGTTACTTTTTTATGTAAGCATCTGCATGTTCATGGTTGGTTGCAAATCTTTGGCAATTATACCGAATTTATGATGATTATTCTTAAAAGTGAGATTGCGATTATTAAAACCAGGAAAATAACGTTCATTCTTTTCATCATGATGGTATTGCTACCGATGGGAGGGAGGGGGGGGGGTAGGTCTACTTATTTGACGAGGGTGACGTGGGGGTGGGGGAGGGGAATATCCATGTATAGGTTTATCTTTCGTCAGTTCCCTCGTGGCAAACTTTCAAGCATCACAATTATAAATGTCAGAAAGAGAGGTTGTCTACTTCTATTTTTTATGCAAGTTAGTCAAGTGAAATACTTTTTCACCCCTCCCCTCCCCGTCCCCCACCCCGCTCCTGTACGACTCTAAATTACAGACATAAGCAAGTCGATAATTCGATGGTCTGGATTTCTTCGTCATGAGCTGAAATAAAAGATGCAGTTTGGCGGCTAGAAATCAAACTGAACAAAATGCATGTTATTAGGGAATTTATTACCAGATATTATCGAAAATTTTAACTCGTTCATATCAACCTCGAAAGCAGCAATACATCAACATGAAGAGCTATAGAGTCTGGTGTTATCCTCTCATATACATAGCTATTAGGATTAACAAACGATAAAACTTCCCTCGCGAAATCGTATCTCTCTATGACGTATATTTCATTCACTTCTATATAAATCTTGTCAAAGTGTCTGGAACAAAACAATAAAAATCAACCGCCGACGAATAAATACAGCTATAAACAGGAATTATATCTGCAGTTTTTATAAATACTAACTTCTTCCAATATAATCATATTAGTTCAGCCTAAATTGTTCATTCAATGAATTTGCTTATCGCTTCTTTATATTAACAGAGCTCGTGTGTTTTTGTTTTTGTGTGTGTGAGTGAAATACAGCAAGACCGCTATGTGACTTGCTCAGCGACGTGACATTTTGAGTCTCTCCATATATAAGTGACGTGTGTATGATACGATATCGCCAAGATATCAACACGAAGGGGGGAGAGAAACTATCTTCTATGTCACGGCTAATTTTCACAGTTCTCTCTGAAAACCTTTGCTTTTTTTGATACCCTTGTGATGTTGATTCCCCGTTTGTATTTGTTGTGTTAGATACAGGCGTCGAGAAGATTCATATCAATTACTTTTGAGTCTTTAAATATTAATAGAAGTGAAGGTCTGACAAATATTTGATCCTATATAGGCCTCCTATCCTATATTATACCTCAAAAGGACAATGTGATATTTTTGGGGGTTTTTAAAATCCTGTTCAGCGTTATACATGTATACATGTTCAGTATATATAACGAACCTTCTCTGTGTATATAAAGTTTAAATTGGCAATTAAAAAATTTATTTAGGGAAAAAAGGTAGAACAAAAGTAGGACAAAGGTAATTAGATAAAAAGGAAAATAAACCTTGATTGGTCTTATTTACCCTTCGTGATTGACAGGGCAGTAATTAAACTCAACGAAGCAGTCATATTATTGCATGCATTTTGAGGGGTTGTGTTGTTTATCCTCTGATCATTGGGTGTGGGCACGGTGGGTTTGCGTGAGTGTGCGCGTATATATTTTGCACGGTTTTGCTTATGTTTTCTCAGAGATGTGTCATCTATGCTTGTTCTGTATTTCATTTGTGACTTTTGAATCAAAATTTGCCCCAAGTAGGAGGTACCCTTATCTATATTTAATGAAGACGTTTTGAAATGATATTGATGAAATATAGGCAGATTACGTCAATGGTCTTATTATTTAATAAATCCATGTGTTAAACATGATCATATATTTAATAAATCCATATGTTAAACATGATCATATCAAAAAATATTTAAAAACTGTCCGTGTCTATATAGACATTTGGTGCTTTGGTGATGGATTGTAACTTGCTTTCATTCTAAATATAGACCATATATAATATTTGTTCATAATTCGATACCTCTCAATCTAACTAAGAGAAGTATATGTTGTTAGTTGTGACAAGTAGAATACTCCATCATTCCATAAAATATAATATAAATCGAGTGGAGGAGTCATTAGTACCAGTGATTTCCTGATTTGTGGAAGCACTTCTTCGAGCCACTTCGCCTTAATGACTCTTGTGTCACGACTCGTTACAACACTGATTATATTTTGACTTCTCCTCTGATTTTCTCATCCTCCCCCCCTCCCCCCCCCCCCCAAAGACAATGGATTCGGCGGTCAGATTGGTGCATGCGGCATTTCAGTGCATGATCTGTCACGCAGAAACGACCGTAGCAATATTTGTGGGGGGGGGGGTGGTATGTTGGATAATATCCGTTCTGGTGTTGGTATTCCCGGCCCTTGACATTTTTTTTGGTAAGGGGAATAAGATGCAAAGTGGTGCTATCATTTTCATTCTTAATCTGCGAGATTAAATGTTGCCAGTGTATATGACTTTACGTTCGTGTATTATCAAGTGTGTAGGGGTTTTTAGGGGGGGGGGGTAAGGGGGGACAAATGTTGGATGATATCCGTTCTAGGGAGGGGTATTCTCGCTGCCCTAAGAATATACTGTTTTGGTAACGGAGCTTAAATGCAAAATGGTGCTATCATTTTCATTATTATAATTACATTTTTGTTGTGCGAGTTTAAATGTTGCAATGGTATACGACTTTACGTTCGTGTATTATATAAAGTGTAAGCCATTTGGAAAAGTTGTCAAGAAAAATCTTTCATTATATTAGCAAATATGTTATGGTCATGTGAGCTTTGAAATTATTCTAAACATCATCGGTTACTCGCGTTACATATACTTGGTTCGGATACTCGTATATAAACGACTCGGTTACTCGCCTATTATAACAACATTGCCATAGCACTGTTGTCACAGTTCCATCGTATCGTACAATATCTGTTAATTATGAGCAATACATCAAACTAATTTGCATCCATATTTTCTATTCGGCATTTTTTTTTCTCCACGAAACTATTATTTTTTACGGCATTTTTTCGATCATAATAATAATAATGATAATAATAGTAATGACATAAGTGGTCCGTAACTTGTTAGATCTCTATGTGCTCATATAAATCCATGTGTCGAACCGAACATATTATTGAATGTTAACTAGCCTACACTCCCTACAGATACATATAAGTTTGTACGGAAGGACACATTTTGATGAGTAAAATTAAATTAAAAAAGAATGTATACTATATATATATATATATATATATATATATAGGCCTATATATAGTCTCAATTATTTGAAAAAGCCATTTTTTTGCAAACAGTTCCGAATACGCATGTCTGAAATCAGTTGTACGCCTCATTAAATTTGTTTTGTCCGAAAAATAAATTAAGCATAAGCCATCGTACATTGAATCTTGTTCCACCCGACATGACAGCAAAATGGCGTCATAAAAAAAGTTTAAAAAAATAGAACGACTTACCTTGACCTTTGAAGAAGAAATTTCAGTATGTTTGGCGATGCACATATCAGCGCCAGTGTCATTATATGAGTAGGGTGTGTGTCGGAGATATAGAGGCGATATTCACGTAGCACGGTGGGGTCGGGTACATTTTCTTCTAAGTATCTAACTTTATCCCTACAAACGGCCATACACAGACGCTCAGCATCAATATTCTCTGTGCCGACAACTGAATAACGTGTAAGGGTTGCAGTGGGGTTGCTATCCTGTGGGCCCCCCACGTCGGGGATATCATTAACCGACACCTCGTAGGCACCATGTCGCTTGAAACAGCATAAAAGTGCATTCCTGCATCCGTTGGAGGTGGCCATATCACTGCAAAAAAAATCTCGCCCTTGTATGAATTATATAGGGACTGTCAGACAAAGCTATTTGTCAATACTTATTCATTAACGCTTTCAAATATTTAAAAGCAAATAGTTAAATTGTAGTTGCTATCCGAATCTCGCGCGGGATGTGCAGAAGCGCGCAAATTTACACTACAGGAACGTTGGGTGCACGGAAACGCGCTATATTTTCTCCCATGGCAACATCGCTTGAAATCACGCTTTGCTCAACGCGAACTGGATATGTTCTTCTTTAAAGAACGACAGTCTCTCCTCTGTCAGGAAATAAACTGGAAGAGGGCATGCCAAACCTATCACCCCTTGTCCGCCAGCCCCATTAATATATATATATATATATATATATATATATATATATATATATATATATATATATATATATATATATATATATATACAAATATAGACTGTAAAACCTTAAATACAAATCTCAATGCAAGTTTGTACCGGTCCTCATGCTATGAAAGTTGCGTAGTCATGACAGGATAGGGAACGGGTATTACTACATGTTATGATACCAATAACCATATTTAATAACGACTCCCACCCCAAAACCCATTCCCACCCCAACCCCACCCCCCCCCCACACAGAAATGGATTACCAGTAGTCGGGTTACACCAGCTACTGTTTTCCACTTCCCTCCTCTGCCCCATTCCCGCCCTCCTAACACCTTTGCTTTAAATGATGTAACAATGTTAGATTCTTTATAGTTATTCGTATTTTGAACACCAACCCTCCACTTCCGTCACCTTCGTACAGACCTCAGCTACATTTACCGATATTGTAATTATTATTGACTTCGTCTTTTGTGTTCTTCAATTACTAGAGCTGGGTGGATCAGATTCTTCATTGGAACCCCGAGGAGTTTGGTGGTATTTCAGAGTTAAGAATACCAGCGTCAGAGATATGGATCCCAGATATTACATTGTACAATACGTAAGTATTTATCTTCAGTACGTAACTTAAGAACATTTTGCTAGGTTCCAGTTCTGATGAAAGGGTGGGGGCAGGGGTACTTCCGCAGGGCACGGCGTCAAATTTGATGGCCTGGGAAAATATGAGAAATATTAAGAGTGTAAGAAGGGCCTGGTATAAGGTAACTGTCCCCATGGTCCTAACTGACTCTCGAAGCCGTCTGCTGGGAGTGGAGGGGGAGGGGGGAGCCGTCCCTTTACCTTTTAATATATATAAGTAATAAGCCCTAATAAAATATTTTAATTAATTACATGCAATATTTCTCTGTTTCTATCCACCCAAAAAAAAAGGTTTTGAAAGTGCTATCTTTTTTTGTCATTTTTGTTCTGTTAACAGAGGAGATTCAGCGGTCCTCGCACAGGGGAACATAACGTCTAGTAATGTCATACTTCGATACGATGGCTTCATACGACTGACGACAAAACCGTTCGTACAACACAGCACATGTCTCTTGAGTATTCGCTACTTCCCGTTCGACGTGCAGACGTGTAAACTGAAATTTGGATCCTGGACATTTGACCAAAGGCTGGTCGACCTCGTAAATGGCACCCCGGGACCGTTATATAGTGATTTCGAACAAAACGAACAATGGCATTTGGAGTATGCGTTCTTTAAACGTCACGTGTTATTCTACGTTTGTTGTCCCCAACGGTACGTGGACGTGACGTTGTGTATGGGACTCAAGCGTAAACCACAGTACTATATACACAAACTGGTGATGCCCATATTACTGTTGTCGGCACTGTCAATGGTAGGCTTTCTAATGCCGTATAACGTTGGGGTCGTGAAGGCCAATCTGAGTATTAGTCTGTTCCTCTCTATGACTGTTTTCTTACTCTTAGTGGCGGAAACCATTCCTAGAACATCGTCGGAATTACCGATAGTCAGTGAGTATATATCAATTTTTTTGCTGATACTTATGTCAAAATAAGTTAAAGAATAAATAAAAACAAAAGGGCAATCCACGTAGTTGTATATCTCATCGCCAGTAAAAACACTGATTTTCAAATGAACAAATTTGAACAAAAATGAACAAATTTGAACAAAAATGAACAAATTTGAACAAAAATGAACAAATTTGAACAAAAATGAACAAATTTGAAGCTACGCGATCTGGCAAATCGGAGGAAACTACTACGTGACATTTCCATTATACCTGTGAAGGTTCTATAAGTCAATTCAATATTTCCCCATTTGGAGTTATAGCAACAACAGCCCCTCCCCCGCTTTATTAAAGTAGAGCAAGTTTGCATTGACGATGTTTTATGAGAAGAGTTTTGGGAGGTTGCCCTGAGTTTGGTTAATTACAATTATATTGTGCACCATTGTTCGATACGTCATTGGCATTTGTTAAAAGTAAGCTATGGCGATTTGCAGTACACAGACTCTGTCTATACATTTTGTATATTATGACACAATTCGACAAAGTCGGGGATGAGGTGGGGGTTGGGTGAGGGGTATGAGTGTGTGTGGGGTGGGGTGGGGTGAGGCGGAGGAGTCTGTATATTATCCTGATGGAGAAGGAATCGACACAATTGGTCTATCATTCTTCACGAAGAATGGTTTTGATATTCAGAATGCTTCCCGTATACTGACGTCATCATTGACTGAGATCTCCCATTGGTGGATCAATATAGGCCTACTGAACAACAACTATAAAGAAGGGATGTATACATACACAGTGACAGGCTACAAAAATATCAGAAACGGCGTGCAATATACAGCAGGCACCTCCTTCCAGCTATGAATGCAAAAGGCGGGGTAACAATTCACAGAATAAATGTATATACATGGAAAGCACATCATATATAATACGTTAGGTCGCTTGTATAGTAAACCCTGTACAATTAATCCATCTCATAACCAGTGTTGGAACGGTGTTGAATAGGCACTCCAGCCTTAGCAATAGGTAATACATTAACACCATATCACAAACCAAAAAAATGTTCAGATAAAAGTTCTATCTTTATTGCAAATGCTTTGTCATCTAAACATCAAACATCTCTTGAATTATTCAAAAATTTGCAATCATAAAAAAACATCAAGTCAAGAGCAACCAAATAATAATGTATAACAACCGACGGCAACATCAGATGTAATAGCATCGCAGATATTATGTTGATTCAAGTGCCGTGTGTGTTATGTTATACTTTCCGTTTAGTTCTGTCTACACTTGATGGCTCTTATTTGGCTCATCAATCCTGCAAAATTTTTATTTATTGCTCTAACATTGCGTCCATCAATCCAATGAAAGTTGATCCTTTGATCGAGTGTTCTGAAACTTTTATGGCAGGGTTTGTAAGTAAGAGCAAACCAAATATTATAAACTTAGTACAAATTGCCTCAGGTTTGTACAAAGAGAAGCTCTGTCGAAATCAAATTGATACGTTTCCTTTCTGTGAAGTCTATTCTCTTGTTCGTTATTATCATTATCCTTATAACTTCTAACCGGACGCGACGGGAAAGAATTCAGTCTAGAGGGGTAAGGAGGGGTGGGAAAGGGGGCAGGCATATGTTTCGAAGAACGGTACCGCTAATTGCAGCATTATAATGTTTTCCATCAAAACGGTCCTTTTTAATTACTTTTTTTTTAATTTTCCGACATAAGGGCACAATTTTCTTGATTTCTCAACGATATATAAAAAAGGGACACTTTTATATGCAAAAGTGGAAAAAGGGTATACTTTTCGTTAACAAAAACGAGAACTCCCAGCCTACTAAAAAAATATATAGGCGTTCTGACTGGGAGATTCGAAGTATTCAAATTATTACCAGTTATCCATCAGTGTTAAAAGATAACTATAGGCACAAAATTTCATTTTCATATGACAGGTTGTATTTCTACACCGCTTATGATTTGTGGGAATTTACCCTTTAAACATTTGAAGGTCATCAATCAAAGCGACTGGAATCCTTAGTCTAACACATATACCATTAGATCCGTATCTCAGATGCCACACAAACCTCAGTGGGGAAAACATAACTTTTATAGCCTCAAAAAACATGTTTTGAATTGTATTAAAAAAATCGTCAAGGACAAATGTTTGCTGCAAATCATCCAAGAATGCTCTATTATTTATATGAATTTAAGATATATATATTTTTTTCTAAGAAATCAGAATTTATAAACAATGGATAAACCTTAACAATTAGACATGCACCGAGGAGCCGACGTAATCATCAATTATTTAGCCTTAGAGGAGAATTGCAAAATAGTTTGTTGAAGATAATTATGTTGAGTTTAATTAACTGTCTAGTGTATATTTGAGCGGGATTTCTATTGGGGTTTTAGTTTCACATAACGCCAAATGAAATAAGAGGACGAAATTTGACGAAGTTTAAATAGGACTGACATGGAATTTGTTTTGTGTCATCGCTTATTGGTTGTTTATTACCTCCTATATGGGTTCAATGTCCCGTCTTAAATTTTGATATAAATTTGGAAAGTTACGTTAATTTAAAAAACAAAATGTTGTGTGTGTAAGTTTTGTATACGAATAATCGATTGAAATATTGACATACACAGATTAAACCATGAATGTCACAAATTGAAGGACAAAAATGTCAAGGGCGTAGAAACCGGGGGGCTGGGGGCGCCAGCCCCCCCCCCAGTGAAAAATGTGGAGGGGCGGAAGTATCATTCCGCCCCCCCCCCCCGCTTCGCAAGTCAGAAAACTCCTTTTTCATTTCCAAATGAGAAAAAAAATCAATTTGGAGCACCAAATTGCATCTAAGGCCAGGTGAAAATAAAAAATTAAGTTTACAAAATGGAGTGGGTGTTGAAGTGTGCTATATATTGCACCAAATTGCATCTGAGGCCACCTGGAAATGCAAAGCATTCCAAAGGGGGAGGGGACACCCCCTTCCCTAAGACCCCTCCCCCAGGCCGGCCATCAGTCTTTAGCCCCCCCCCCCACTCAAAAGTACCTTCCTACGCCACTGAAAATGTAAATTAGTTTTCAATTTGAAGCAAAATATGTCAATTTGAATTAGCTGATGTCAGTTTTACTTCTATTCAAAACGCGGTTTGTATTATTATTATTTTTTTTGGTGCCATTGACATGTTTATTATTTAATTTTATCGATTTAAAGAGGGATAGATCTATCTCTCGAGGCTAAAATCGAACACCGATGTCACAAAGAAATAATTTAAACATCCGAAAATTCCATTATCTTGTTCTTCAAATTTCGACACAAGCAGCTTTAGTCAGCAAAGAATATAGCATTCTTGTGTCTAATAATAGAGAAACATGACGCCCGAACAGACAGAGAATTAAGATAATAATAATAAATAATAAATACCATATATTAAAGTGCTGTTATCATGAAATAAAACATGCTCAAGAGCACTGTACAAAAGAACCAATACCTTGAATATAAAATTACCAAACTTAAGAAAACCTTAAAGTAATAACAACAGCAATAAAAGTAGAAGTAAAACATGATGGGTTCATGTAGACTAGAGTTGCAAGGGGTTGCAAGGGTTCTAAAAGCCAGGAATAATTGCCCGGAATAATAATGTCAACTTAGCCCCGATTCGCACGCTTTAATGCTTCCTTAAGTATAATATGAATATGAACATGAAAATACAGTATTATTTAAACCCCCCCCCCCCCCGCTCCCCGACGGTCTCTGTTCAAACCGCGGGATTGGCAACATCCGCCTTGGAAAGCATCGTATACTACCGCTTGCTTTGTTGGTCCATGTTCCTATACTTTCTGTGGAATTTATTCTCAAATTGCCTTAAGTTTAATCATTTTGAAAACGTACCACAAAATAAAAAGCATTATTTGTTGTGCGTAGACATCAGAATTTACAATGTTCTAAAAATGTTGCCGACGCCTCCTAACCACGTGCATAAAAATAAATCCCATAATATGAGGTCCGTATATATTGTGAACATTATAAGCAAGTTGTTTTGAAGTGGGGATACATTTTTTATCCTGTTATTTCGGTGATTTCGATGCATTGTTTAATGTCAGCATAAAGATTAACACCCCCCCCCCCACATCATGTAGGTGTGGGCTCTTTCTAACATTTGCTTTTGTGCTTTCAAAGGATCCTGAGATACATTCAAGAGAAATGATAATTCCTGTTTCTGGGATACGTTTTCCCGTGTTATGCTCTTCATACAGTCGCGTTTATGCACTTCTAAAATGTTTGCCCATTCGAAACTGTTTGATTGCTCCCTAACCCCCCCCCCCACCCCCCTCCACCCAATGGAATTTCTGTGCCCCGACTGGTTCGGTATATGGATTTTACTGATCGCCGTACAGAATTCGCCTTTATACAGCTAAAGAGACTTTGCAATGTCTAACTCTAACGTTGCGTTACATTTTACACAATAAGCCCTAGCATATTTGATTAAGGTAATACATTCTCTCCATAAATTGGGATGCTTCTAATTTATGATTTTTCTTATTTCTTCTGCTTTAATTTGACAGCTCAATACTACATTTCTATTATGATATTGATTGCTCTGTCGACTGGCATGAACATTGCGATATTAAACATCTTTCATCTCGGTAAAGAGAGCGCCCAGAATGTACCGCGGTGGATGAGACGAGCAGTCTTCTTTTACTTGGCTAGAATAATGTTGATGGAAGATATCGTGGCTTATTGGAAAAAATCCGTCAAAAGACACCCGCAGAAAAGTAAAGATGCAGCCGAGAGAGAGGCAGTGCTGAGGAGGCAACGATGGTTCGCATCGAGGTAAACTGGTTTTCCTATATACTATAGTGTCAAAACAGAACAAAATGGGATGGATTAAATGGTTTGAGTTCGCTGTACACAGTGGAAACTAGAACTTGATCTTGCATGCAGCGTCCGTACTCCATAGCAGTCGTCTGCGTTAACTTTTGCCATTGGTTCTTCTCTTCATAGCCGAAAAATGAGACTTCATAGAGCTATAAAAGGGATGTTCAAGGGTGTGAAGACTGGCGCACAAAGAAACGTCTCATGCCGGTAATCTGACCTAGTTTCGAACAAGGTGTAACAGAAGTGTTAAACACCACCATCGATCCCAGAAAATATACACACAGCTTGCTACCGTCGGTAATTAGACACTAGTGTACAGTCAATACAAACAGCTACGGTCAATACCCACAACACAGTGTACAAAGCGATTGACATCTCAGGTCCAGATAAAAGATAACAAGGTATCACGTTTCATATACTGTCATGCATTTTGTAGCGACAAGAAAAAACTTCACTTGCAAGCGGCGGAAAGTTAACTCTTTCAGAGCGCGGCAAGCGGTTTGGGGCGAGTCTTCAATGCCTTTATGGTGGCAGACATTGTAACATTTATCTGAAAGAAAGAAAAATTGTTCCATATTATTAGAGTTGAAATTCCCGTCTAATTATCTGGTCCCTATAAACTGCAGAGATATGGTTCATTGAATATGTAACATATTGTGACGGGCTAAACCTTCTAGTACCGCGGGACGTGAATCACAGTAGGTGGTCTGTGACGTCATCAACGACATATGTTCCTCAACATCTTTCCTTTCCTATCATTATTATCCTTTTGTTAATTTATCTCTGTAATTCGATGCATTTAGAATGTGTGCTTAGCTACCAACTCTCTCATGCCGTTACAATCACAGCCAAACCTTTTTTATTTATTTTTATGTGTAATAAAATATATATTATTTTTCGATGTTAATATAACATATTTACATATTATGTAATAAAAGAAACACCTTTTTCAGCTCAATTGCCATGGTGACATTCACTGTGCTATTTTAAAAAATAACACAAAAAAATTGGTGAAAATTCATATCTACATTCATAGATACAAACTCCTATGAGGATTTGGTTCAACCTGAAGAAACAGACATGTTTTTTAGCACTGAATTTTGTCTTCTTTTTTCTTCTTCTTTCGTTTTAACCCACCCCCTCCTTTTTTATTTTTATTTAGATACGGCATCAAATATAACCCAAAGGAGAACGTGTTGATTAACAACCTAAAGACCGACAGCGGCAGTACGGAGAGTCTTCTGCATGACGAGAACTCTCACATGGAACAGGAAGAGAACCTTAGCGAATATGAACACATTGATGAAAAGATACCCATAATTTGGAGAGTTCGACTGAAAAATATCGAGGGCAGTGTATCGAACGTACATCAGCACATGATCGGCGCTCATAAAAAGCGCACTAAACTGCAAAAGAGCAAACGAGAATGGGCACTGGTTGCTACGGTGATGGACAGACTCTTTTTCATTATTTATTCAACCACGACGATTTCTGTGACTTTCTATATCTTAATGTGGATCCCTCGCTGGCAGGTACCACTTAACGTCAACGATTGTGTTTAGTGTCACCCCCTTTGAACAAGGATAGACTGGTAGAGGTAACCCACACCCGCTAAATTACTTTGGATTACCTAGATTATCAATTGAAAATCTAGGATTTTCTGTTGATATTCAAAGTTTTATTCTATAATCCATGGTTATCGATCGACCATCCAGGATTGTCCAGGCGACAATCGAAGATTGATCGATAAACCTCGATTATTAACCGATAAACCGGGGTTTTCCGATTTATTGGGCTTATGGCTTGCCAAAGACGGTGCTTAACTCCGCCACATGTAATCAACTGTTAAATATGCCAGCCCACGGCAAACTAGGATATTTCTTAAACGGATCAAGATTTGTTGTAAGGTGTATTCATGGGAAGTTGTCCATCACAGATGTCTATATCGCAAAGGTTCAAATTGATAGACGGGGCTGCTCCCAATTAGACTAACGCATGAACTTATACAGGCCGGTATATACCTGCAGGGGCGAGTTAATGGTAGGCACGTAGCCACTGCGTTGATCCCAAATCGGTTACTCTGGCTAAGGGCCTGGTTAATCGATCAACCTTTAATGTAGAGTTGTTCAGTTAGTAATTCCTTTCAGTGGCGAAATCAAGATTTTATAAGGTGGGCGGGGGTTGGGGTGGGGGTGGCCATGGGATTGTGGAAGCCGACTCCTATGCAGGGGTATGTGGGGAAGGGGAGTCAATAAAAATAATAATTTCTTTGAATATAATCACGTGATTGACTCGTGATTGACATTTTGATCCTATATACTCCAAAAAAAGGTAACGTCAATAAATAACCCATTTCCTAAATTCTCCACTTCGACCTACCCCCCCCCCCCGCCCCAACTCCTTTCTCTCTCCAATCGGACCAAACTAAATAACAAAGATACAAAAAAAGATCTTCATGTGCGAGACAAACATAATTGCTAACAGTTTGCTCAAATGTGATGTAAATAATGCCACCATGGAAGGAAGGCAGAGTAAGTGAAAAGCTTTAGTTTTTATGTTATGTTTCTGTTCATAATTGCAAGGATAGTGTGATAATTGCTGTTTTGAAGTGAATAATAATAAAAGTAATTTCCGAAAGTATAAATTTTAAGACTATATAAGTCAAGCACAAATGTACTTGTGATGCACCAACTCTTGAGAAATACTCTCACGTGAGGATTGGCTGTTTGATGATCTAGTCTCATGCATATGCATGAAGGAACATCAAAACTATTTCTGTTAACAATCTCAATTTATGGAGACTGGGAATCAGAGGGGATCAAGTTGTTTGGTGTTAGTGTCCAAACTCTATCTAGTGCGACCTTTCTTTGAAGAAAAAATGTACCATTTCTGTCAAGGAAAACAATTTGCGGAATCTGTTAGAGACAAAGGATCTATATCACTTTATAGACTAAATCATTGGTTAATGATTGTAACGTTTCTTTTAATCTGCTATTGACCCCAAATGTTAGCAACAGGGCCGTCTTAACGCATGGGCCCACTGGGCCCTGGCCCAGGGCCCCGCGATGTCAGGGGCCCCGCAATCGTAGTAACCCCATGTCTTAATCTGGGAGGAAAACTTATTGAATAGGCCAGAAAATGCTGCAAGTTCCGTAAGTTTCCCCAGTTGAAAGACTCAACACAAGGGTGTTACAAATGGTGAGTCCAGTATTGTTAGGTAAGGGATGGAGGGCAACTGGAAGATTACTCTTCTATAATGTATTTCAGCTTTAAGATATATCACGTATGTTATTCAGCTAAAGCTTTATGCTTTATGCGCGACATAGGGAGGAGTGGTAAATGCAGGCATGTCTATGCTTGAGCGATTGTCAAGGATGTCAATTTTTCACGCAACTTTTTTCGAACTCACTTGATTGAGGGGCCCCGCTCCATTGCCCGGCCCAGGGCCCGGTGATCTCTTAAGACGGCCCTGGTTAGGAAGCTATAAACAGTGAGGTACACTGTGTCGGGAATATACGCTGTGAATCATCATGACGCATCACGTGGATTTGTCTTTTGTAGGTCACAATTCAAACATAGTTCCAAAGAGAGCAAAGGACATCATTTTTTTCAATCTGTGATAACCGTCATGCAGGGGTGCTTTGAATGAAACTATTCCCTAGCGCGATCAAGACATATTATCTTTACCTTCATTGCCCCTCCCCTCCCCCACCGTGCCTAACCTCCCCCGACACCGAAAAGAAAATACGAGAAAATCAAGTACTTGTCACTCACGACTTCAAATTCCAAGAAGTAGTTTCATGCCATCCTGAAAATAATTCCCTTCATCATCCCTCATTTGCATAATCTCATTAAATCTTCCTACATGTCAGAAAATTCAGAAAGTATTTTGCTAAGTTTTAGCAACTTTTAGCATCCTAGAATTTGGGGTCAATACTGATGACCTTCAGGGAGACACAAACTAAACCAATAATAAGTCATTGTGATAACTGTCATGAACAACTAACAAAGACACTTATTCCATTAGGAAGGTATCACAGGTTTAATGTTCCTTCACAAACAGGGGTGGAGGACTTGTGCAAGTCTATATATGACATCACCAAGTCACGTGTGCTTCCATTGTTTTACGTTCAAGTTCTTTATTTATGACACAATTTATCTTGCATTAATGGGTAGTACGTTTTACAACTGTTACACCTAAATGTACTGTGGTGCTTAAAAATTACCTGTTTGCGTTTTGTTTCAGCGTCGACACATCTACCTTCCACAAGTAGCCTAAAAGTAAAAAGTTTCAGACCCTAGCTACAGGCGCGGCGGAACGGAAAAATTATTGGGGGGCTAATGTGTGGAGACTAACTAAGCGGAGCGCCACCATCGGTTGGCGCGGAGCGTACAAGAAAATTTTGGGGTTTTTCAATCCCCCAGATGGCCGGAAACGGCACTTCCCGAGTGTTTTATGCTGCGAATACCTAGCCCTAAAATATGGGTCTCAAGCCTGCAATTTCTCAGATTGCACGTAAAAGTCTGTAAAAACATTGCTATTTGTATATTCGATGGTGTTTTAAGAGAGTACCTATTACTCGTAGTGTACTCGCAAAGACGTTTTTGAGTGTAGTAAGGGCAGTGGCGGAGCTAGGGGTATTGGTCAGGGGGACAAAAATGGTCTGTAGGGGCGCTTTCGACACTATCTAACCGGAGCGCCACCACAGGTTGGCGCGGAGCGTACAGAAAATTTTTGAGTAAAGATACTCCCTAGATTGCAGGAAATGATCCTCTCCGGGCCTTGCTAATTTGCAGATAAACGGAAAATAAATAGGTGTCGTCGCCATTTTGTCGAAAAATTACACCAAAAGAATATGGCAAATGTCAAAAGGTAGATGAGAGCGCAATAAAATAGTCAATAATCGCGAATAAGTAAAAAGTGGTGGAAAGCTGAAAATGGCGCCTGCAGTCCATTTGAGTCCGTCAGGGGGGCATCCGCCCCCCTGACTGTATGGACACTCCGCCACTGAGTAAGGGGATGTTGGAGAACTGACTGAAAAGATGCAAGTCATTGGCCTAAGACGAAGTTGTGTTGCGCTTACCGGTACTCACACTCACTGCTTCCACTTTTTACGGGGCGTGAAGACGCGGTTGGGGTGACAATGTGGTCTATAGCCAGGGGACGGGCCGAGGGTCCCCCAGCATTTACTAAAATTATTACACCTATAAAGTATACGTGTGCATCGGACAGATCGACAAGTATGCATTGAAAAATGGGCAGATGCACGTTTCGGAGCCTTGGTAAATATTGGGGGGGCTTATCATGCATTTGCCCCCTCAACTTTTTCATTGGGGGGCTGAGCCCCCCCAAGCCCCCCCGGTTCCGCCGCCACTGCCTAGCTAGTGGCAGTATTACACGACCAGTTTACTTAAGGACAACTTAGCAAAACGACTGTTAAACAAGTCTATTTTGTCAACTGCTATGGGGGGGGGGGGGGGGTTCATTACAAAAATCTCTAGTATACAAGCCATTGGTGTCTCCTTGCAGTATATCGTCTCCTTGCAGTATATGCCAATAGTCAAACTACGTGATTTTCGCCTCATTTATATATGTTGTACGTACGAAACTTTTGCTACCCAATTTGAAGTTGTCCCTGTTCAAACAGCTTCTCAGTAAGTCTGGTTCTGTTTACCAACGGATTATCAGTTTAGATACAAAATTTCCATTTGCAATGTTTCATGCACTAATGTGTACAAATGTATAGCAGTCGACCCTGCATTGCAAAAATTGTACATTATCAAAGAATGTGGTGAAAAGTTGCCATTTTGCTGTAATCATTTTGATATTGAGGAAAAAAGGTTTTTTCACTGAGGCTGTGAGAGAATGATGAGGGGTCTCATAGGCTGGGGTTTCACAGGGAGCGGTAGGGTGTGAAAACAGAGCTTGGTTGAGGAGCTTTTTTAAATAAAATTTTTATCTTCTTGAAAAATAAACTTGTAATGCTGTGTTCACAAGGGAGAATTGTTTAAATACATGTGCAATTGATAAGTGGCATCTTGCTACTTAAAGCTTCCCACTCTGTCAGTCTATTTTTTGTCATCTTTTCAAATTAATAATTAAATGTGGGGTACAAATGTGGGGTACAAATCCCAAGTACTGTACCCACTCGGTATTATGTTTTTCTCGCTCCCTTTGATCAGTTTTATAACTCTTCATGAACAAAATCTACATTTGCCTTAAAATGTCTTTTCACTTAATCATCCATCATTGAAGATGTCATGGTGTTAACCCTGAAGATGTTAAAGTATTACTTAACAATGACTGCTTCACAAGCTCGTTCATTCAATATCTAAATCTTAAAAAGTTGTATTTTGTGTTGGTCACTATCTGGTGGTGCAATGCTTGAATTAAAGGAAGGAAAGTTAAACACAGAAGCCTTGTAACATTGGAATGAAACAGAACTCACCAATTGTGGGCAATCCAAACAGATGTAACCACATATATGTCTTTCAGTTAGAACGGCGTTCATGTGTGGTCATTCAGTGTTACACTTTGGACAAAAACATAATTTAAGGAATGGGAGAGAAATACAGCTTTTTAGCAGCTTTTACTTTAATTTTGGTAAACTTTTGATACTATTTCAGACTTAAATTTATGAACAATGCAAACTATTAGCTTGAACAGTCATGTATAATTATAAGTAATGAAGAACAGGAAAGCCAGTTTATCTTAGGATTCCTTGTCATATAATTTGCTCTAAATTCAAAATAGCTATCTGACTATTGTTGAGCAAGTGAGTTAAATTTGTCTAACAAATTAAGTGAGAACCAGAAAAGATCAGAGATTTCCAGCTCTTTGTTTATAGCACTCGCTTTTTGGGATTCAACCATTCCAAGGATTTCAGCGTAGAATTTTAAACCAAAATGTTTCAATATCAAGAAAGAACAGTCTTCCTATGTGAAATATAGACACACTTTACCAATTTTGAGCTAGCTTATCCCTTTAAAAATTGTATAGAGTTATAAGACATTGTTTAGACACTTTGAAATATTTTTGAGAAAATGGCCAAGTTTTCCACCATTAGAGATAACCTGTTGACCCCTTGAAGCTAAAAGAGAGAAAACTGATTGGAGGTTAAAGTGCAAGTTTAAAGCAAGAGTACAAACTCTGAAACAGATTTCATTACCTGGATGCCTAGCACGTTTTGTTGAAGACCTATAGAGTACCTTCGCAGAACAAAACTGAACTTGACCAAACTATGTCCACCAAATCAAACTCATAGCATTGGATAAATTCAGAGATTAATTGTAACTTTAAGTTTGGAGTTATCCTGGTTATAAGGTTTTCACACTTTTGATGCCTTGCTGACCTCATGTGACCTTTGCCCTCTACCAATTTCCAAAGGATTATCGCACTCACCAAGCTGGATCTACTTACGGAGTATGAAGTTAAAGAGAAATGTACTTCTTGGGTATTTGTGTTAACAAGATTTTCACTATCACTTAAATGTTGACTGCAAATGACCTTTGACCTCCACCACTTTCAATAGGGTTCTTGTAATCAACAAGCTGAATCTGCATACCATGTATGAAGTTCAACAAAGATATAATTTTTGGGTCGTGTTCACACCTCTGTTGACCCCAAATGACCATTGAACTTCACAGAAAACATAGGCTTCTTGCACTTAATTAGACACATCCACATACCAAGTATGAAGTTAATCCACCATGACCTTTGTGAGTTACCATGTTTACAAGCATCACATACATACACGCCATCACCATCGCATAGATTCCTTTTGCCTCCGGCTAGGAACCAAAAGTGACAAATTAGTGTAATTTCCTTTTCTGATGACACTATTAGATGAAAAGTTGTCTGGGATTACAGATTAATTAATTATTCAACCAATTAATTTATGTCTCCTCTGTGTGACTTTCACTTGGCAAAAGTTCAGACAGGGTGTTTCACTGTCATGGGATTGGTATCTAATGGCCTCAAAAATGTACCAAAATCATGCAAAATGGCTGCAAAACAGAAACCCATAAAAGATCACTCTCATTCCATCTTCAACCACATAAACACAGACTACAAAAGACAAGAAAAGAAGGATCTTTGTGTTCCGACCATCTATTTTACAACATCTGTAAGACAATTTCAAATCTGAACACCATTAGCCATCTTCTTCATCATGATCCCTGTAAACTTATCGCTTTCCTCCGACCCTGGGAGCTGCCGTCTTCATCTTTTTCTCTGCCTTTTGCTTCTGGGATTTCTGTGCAGGCTGCAAAAGATCAAACAGACAGGGTGACATCATGATAAGATAATACTTTTATCAAATTTAGACATATATTACTGAATTTTTAAACCAATGCCATTACATATACTGGACTATTGGCAATCTCTTCAGATAAGATATCAAAACCATCTATCCTATATATATTTCTTTGCACAAAGGTCCATCATTCACGATGCTAGCTACTGTAGTAAGTGCAACATTTCGTCAATCCACTATGGTTAAGTTGATCAAGGGGAAAGGAGGCATAGGAAGCAATGGATTAAAGCAACTAGAAGATTATCGGTTTGAGCCCTCAATGGCCAGCCTCTGCATAAAGATACCACCAATTGCTTTTGTCATATGAAATGCTCCTCCAAATTTGCAAAATAAATCCAATTGGGAGATAATATTGTCAACTGACTTGTCCTTTTGGGATTAAGCTACAAGCTTTCTCAACATGTAAATTATGAGTCTGCTGCATTTCAAGGTATCTGTCTTCCAGGATGATAATTATTTTGTGATGAATGGACACAGTAAACTGGTTTTATTCATGCAAGATTGACCAAGAAAACCGAGTGATGATCTCACAGTAGCACATGGTTCATTTATCTCACAACGCCAGGGAGAGGAAGGGTTTTTATCGCATACTCTTGGTAAGAAGCATACTTTGTTGCAAACGATTACTCCAGAGCAAGTGCGAAACAGTCAGTTTATTAAGAGGACCTTTCACAATCAGTGTGTCCTCACTTCACCCCTTCCTTCCCTCTTTCAACACATTCACACTCTAGCCTTGAGAACTTCAAATTTGTGGAGTGTTAGCTCAGTGGTTAACGCCGGTCCAGATACAGAGTTGTTGACAATTGACAATTCATAATCATGGACGTTAAATATGAATCTAAGAGACTGACTTCGGTCAGCTTGCGGCTTTGATAAGCCAATGAGGCTTCTTCGTGAGTTCGTGCTTGCAGGAGGATCTAATATACATACATACATATACATACATACAAATCATCCTTCAGAATCCTAGTTGGCTACTGTACTGTACATAAAAGCCCAACAATTACACGCAGTGAATATGAACTGACAAGAGAAGTCACAGAAATGAATAAACGAACACACAAAGATGATCAGGACAAAGCTTAACCAAGTTGTGTGAGTTAGAAAACAAAACTGCCCCACCTCTCCCTTATGCCCTCCTACCCCTACCCCTCCCATTTCCCTCTCTGGCTACCATTCAGTTCTCTTACTTTTGCAGGTGGCTTCCTTGTATCTTTCTTGGACCTGTTCTTCTCTTTAGCAGCTCTAAAGAACACAAAAAAAAGAAAAGATGAGCATTAGTTTGAAACCAAACAGTACATTTTATATTATATAGCACAGCTGGTTGAAGGGAGGTTTTCAGCCTTCTCTAAGAGACCAAACATATTACATTTAATATTATATGGCTCAGCCAGTTGAAGGGTGGTTTTCAGCCTTCTCTAAGAAACCAAACATATTATATTTGATATATGGCTCAGGTGGTTGAAGGGAGGTTTTCAGCCTTCTCTAAGAAACCAAACATATTACATTTTACAGTATATTATATGGCTCAGCCAGTTGAAGGGAGGTTTTCAGCTTTCTCTAAGAAACCAAACATATTACATTTTACAGTATATTATACGGCTCAGCCAGTTGAAGGGAGGTTTACAGCCTTCTCTAAGAAACCAAACATACATTTTATATTATATGGCTCAGCCAGTTGAAGGGAGGTTTTCAGCCTTCTCTAAGAAACCAAACATATTACATTTTATATTATATGGCTCAGCCTGTTGAAAGGTGGTTTTCAGCCTTCTCTATGAAACCAAACGTATTACATTTTGTATTAAATATTGCTCAGCAGTCAGCAAGATTAAACAGGAATGGAAGAATACTTAACTTGCTCATAGAAATTTACTAGTGAGATGCAAAGATCAACAGATAATTCAGATGGTATAACTTATAAAGAGGCAAAGATCCTCCTTTTAACACTTCATTTACATCAACTATATTCATGCACCAGTAGGCAAGATTAGAGAAGCATGGTATTAATCAGGTGGTCATCTAATAATTACTGTAGCAAAAATTTCCAATCCCTCCTGCATCCTGTATAAAATCTCCTCACGGTATTCTTTGAACTAGTATTTTGATTGTAATCTTTCTGTGCATTAATATGACCATACCAATACATTGATCAGTACACATCATTTTATACAGTATGTATGTCAATCTTGTCCTGCTGTGATTTTATTTTAATGGATAATCAATCCAAGATATACTACTACAGTTAGTATTTCAGCAAATTGTAAATACTTTTCATATTGCCACATAGGTATTCATTATTTCCTTGGCTTGAAGCACAACATGGGATTTCAAACAATCACCAAAAAATTTAAAATACCGAATTATCATTTTAATCAAATAGAACTTTTTTGTTTTTTAATGTTAGTTTTTTGCAATTGCAAGATAATTACCTAGCCAGGTTTCCGCGGACATTAAATGACTATCATTTATCCTGTTTACACCACCATTTATTGTTAGCTGATCATGTATTCATGACGAACATTTTAAAAAAGGCTGATTTATATCAAATATTTCCCCCCAACAAAACCAGCTGCCTTAAGTGTCCTTTACTACCCATTAAGTATAGAACCAAAAGACCATAAAAAAATTTTAAATGCAAAATGCATTTTGAACATCCCCACTCAGAAATGTACTGAAAAAGGCCACTGAATATCAATCAGCACAGATGAGTTTGGTCAAATTTATATTTATATTAAATATAATTATTGCATACAGTAGTAAACAAGATTTTCTAATATACCTCCACTCTGCCCCCTCACCTCCCCCACCACATCCATACGATACAAAAAGATGAGTTTGGATATACAGGTGAAACCACGCTAGCGTACCCTGAGGGGAGGGGGGTGCAGTATTTCAGGTATTCAGGTAAATTGTTAAATTGGCTTACTTGATTGCCTGGTCTCTCTGGGCCTTCCTGACCTCTGGCTTCTGATTCTTCTTAGCCATGATCTCTGCCAGGGAGGTCCCAGCGATAGAGCGCTGGAATTTAGTCGTCTTCCTGGTCCTCTTCTTGGTCACTTCTTCCTGCACGCCCTTCTTGTGTTTCCTCCGGTACAACACCGTCCAGTTGATGTCACGAGGATTCCTCTTCATGAAGAAGGACCTCTGGCATTTTGAATTGATGAAGATGAAGGTCTATGGCAAAAAAAAAAAAAAAAAATCTACATTAAAATTTAAAGCCTTTTTTCTTCTTGAGGTAATATTGCATAGTTTGTAATCACATTTATCATGACAACACACTTTTTGACACTTACTGTTCATGTAGCTAATGAGATAAAGAATCACCACTGTCAACAGAAAGATAATCACTGCTGCATTTACATGTTCCCTAACAGCAATTACTTGTTTAACAATCAGTCAAAATTAAGATGAAGAAAGCCATGGTACGAGGGTGAAGTACAGTATGACTTGAGATTTCAGACCTAAACCATTCTTGATTCAGATCAACCTTTCAGGTAATTTTTGGCATTTGTGTTCCAAATATTGTGACCATACCTTGGAAACTATCTAAACAAAGTCTTGTGTACACTACACTATTTGCTATTATGTCATTGACAAATTTGAACTCACAACATCCTTAGACTAAGTTACTTATAGTACTTTTGGCCCATCCCCCCCCCCCCCAATGTAGCCTGGGTCTTGGCCATAGACCCTGGTCTCTGCGTTAGAATTTTGCTAGCCTAAGCCTAACTTTTGGCAAAATTTTAAACAGCACATGTCACAATAGTGTCCATAGCATACATAAACTAGTAAGACAATGATAATATATGTTAGTGTAAACTTCATAAACTTAAAGCTGAGCACAGTAAATTCAGAATGATAGGCCTAGGCTAGGCCATTCCAAAGTTTATGTTAGCTTACGGACCCGTACTTAATGTTACATAAGCCTATAAATATCAAGTGCCAGTGTGTTGACAAATATCTAACCTAGGCTAGCCCTTAACGCTATGATATTAGAGTTATTAACATCATTGTTAAACCATCGTAGTTTGATTGATAGCCTAACCAAAGTTAGGCTAACGTAAATCACTATGCCCTTGTGTTACCAAAAGGCAAAACTAGGCTAGGCTACGTAGTTTAGACCACTTGGTTCAGCTACCCCAACAAGTAAGTACCCATGATCCCAACTCCCATTTTGTTCTGTACATGTAGATGACTTTTGTTCATGTAAACGAAGGGAAACTACAAGTAAATCTTATTTTCAGCATTTTCGCTTTAAGCCAACCGTGCCACACGTTACTGTGTACAGTTGCGCAAGTACCTTTCCATCTTGTCGTACATATCGTTTCCCATGGCCAGGGTAGATCTTGAAGAGACTAAAGTGGCATAAATCCGTTCTGCGTAAAAGAAAATGAAGGAATAGAAAGATTTAATTATTCATTTATACGTTAAGTTAATTTTCGAGATTTGTTTCATCCTAAACATGGAGATGGGGAAGGATTTTTATGAGACGGAAAATATTCTTACTTGACGGACATCTTGAAAATCTAGAGAGGGCGCTAAACTTAAATATCAAACATTATATCGAAGGTATATTGTTTATAGCCCGGAAGTTGAACGGCACAACCGCAAAGTTCATTACTATGCGAAGTTTACTCACAATTTACGGTAATTACATGGACTGCGGAGCCGAAGGGGAGGGGTATATAAGGAACGGGCGGGGAAGTTCACGTTAGAAACGTTCTATTTCCCCAGTTTTGCAACTTCAAAACCCTTATATAGTCACAAAAACATAATTTACTATAAAGGGGGCTAAAATGGTATGTCGTCCCGGTGAGTGGTGCACGGGGAGGCCGGATGATCCATCCGCTTTTGAGTATTAGTGTACACTAGAAGTTGATTATATTCAACATGGTTCAATATTTACAACTTTTGAAACATAATTGTAGAAGTTTCGACTGTTTAAGTTTTTTAATTCTGTCTGCCCGCAGTTGGAGAGTCGAGCCCCTGATTTTATTTTTAGTAGTATACGTACGTTGATGCGTAACTTGGGCCTCTATCATCATGGTGTCATACGATTACAGAGTTGAGTGTGGATCAAGAAAGAAACAGTATTGACAGATTATACGGAGAGGAAGCTAGGAGGGGGGGGGGGGTAAAGGGAGTCGTGTTTTCATTCGACAGGAGTGGTTACTATACATGTAGGTCTGTATCCTATGCGTGATACTGAGATTGCTCAAGCACCTGTTTTGCTTTCCTTTTAAAAAAGACCGTTTTTTTTTTTACAGAAAGTCACCCAAGATGGAACCAGGGCACGAAAACCAAAAAACTGATCCACTCTCAATCCCTGTCCCCTGTGACTGTCTCGATTGATGACAGGATTGGACCCTTTCCTTTTGAAGCTATGGTTTCGTCAGTGAATACCGTGCTTGAAACCGGGAACTGTTTTCTGCATTTGCAATTCTCTATTACAAAAGCTCTCAAATGTTTCTCGGACAAAATGCGCATCCTATTGTTTGTTTTACCTTGACATCTTTAGACAAATACTGACCTCGTAAACATTCCTCTATGGTAGGTTGCATCATCGATTGAAAGGGTGTATTATAACGGTGCACCCCTGTTCACGCGGTAATACACAAATACCGTTACGCGTTTGACGTTTTGTATGTACATAGTAAGTGCTGTACAAGCAGTTTGTACATGTGTGTAGAGTACTGTACTGCATTTATGAAGGCTAGCTTGTGGTGAACTGTACCATAGACACTGACAGTCCCAACTTCTACCCCGGTATATCAGGACGGTTCAACTTATCAAGATGGGATCGATGCATTATCTCGCAATTGGTGTCGGACTTTTCTTTGTAGTTGCTGGTTTGGTGAAAGTGGCGCCAATTCAACCTGCTCATAATCAAATGGTAGGACTAAATTTTTGTCTAATTTGCAAACTGATCATTTAGCTATGCCTAACACGTAATCATATATCACAGGGAGTAGAAGAGGCAACAACTCAAGCAGAATATGATTTCCTTAAAAGTAATTATTGAAAGAACTAAATCCAAGAAGTGCAGAATAGCAAGTCTACAGATTAAAATAGAAAGTTAGAAAACAAATTGAGTAAATGAACAGAAAGGACCTGACAATAATTTGGGGGGCATTTTTTTCTTTTTCATACGTGCCAACAAAGATAAAGTTTGAAATTTGAACAATATCTTGACATATATGTGCTACCTTTCAGAGCCTTCGAAAATGCTACACAAAAGAAAAGAAAAAAATGAGCACCAAATTAATCCCTGTTTTTCTCTGTTACAAAAACAAACAAGAACAAGGTTTATATCACTGAATGCAAGCCCACTGAACCAGTCTTACTACAGTACAGTTTGGTCACAGATCTGTTACAGTTAAAAATCTTTCCCCTGGTCATTCTCCTCTTGTGGATCCCGAATCCCTGATTAGTGAGTAGGAATGAGTCAATGAAAACAGTACGCTGGTTGCTGTGTTGTATAGTAGTTTTACACAATGGATTTTAATACATATGATTTACAAACAGCCATAATTGATTAATTGTACATAATTGATGTAAACAAACGTATAATTGACGCTTTCCTCATTTTTCATTTTAATTTCCATGATTTGCAGGTCTCGGCATTTGGCCGGTATGCGAGTGTGTTTCCACTGAAGATGGTCGGAATTCAACCAGCAGCCGACATGTACCGAGCACTGACCGGTGCGGCCGAGATCTTGATGGGTTCCCTGTTGGCGTTTGGCCGTTACGACTGGAGGTCTCTCAGTTGCCTCGGTCTGTTCGTCATAACCGTCGGTGCCGTTCAAACACACTTGGCTCTCGGTGACGCCGTGGCTGAAATGTTTCCGGCTCTCATCGCTGGCGGTCTCCTCCTCATCCTTCTCTTTCATCCAAATGGTTTTTGGGGAAGCAGAGGAGGGAAACTCCACCTTGCGTAAAGATACCCTCGTTTTTCGAAGTAATTCCTCAATTTCTCAATTTGTCTTCTTCTCTCGGGCGCTGAATGCCAAATAATTTTAGAATTAAGGCCAACAAATTTGATAACTATACTTTAATTGTAATTTTTGTAAGTTTTTATGCCCAACAACTACAATCAATAGCACTGAAGAAAATTGGTCCTGTTCTGGTCTTTGGCAGGTAACTGTATCCATGTTCCATCATACATTACATTAGAATGCTACTTTGTATAAGTGACATCACAGCAAGTGGTGCTTAATATATAAATTGTATTCACTGTTCAGTAATTTCAGTGCTTTGTTTGTATTCCTCGGTAGAGTTGGGATTTTGCACATGTCAGTAAAATGAGGAGTTCATAAGATAAGCTAACACTGAAAGTAATACAGCCTACTATCACCATAAAAATGTTAAATGTATAGTGTACACCCTCTTGGTGAAACTATTACTTAACAATACAAAAAATGGGGCCCCTCTTGATATTTCCCAAACAGACCTAGGTTGTTTTACCTATTTGGGGTTGTCGTTCATCAAATATTATCTATCACATGAGAACTGGCTGATATTTGGGGCTACTGCTCCTTTAAATTACATGTTTTCAGAGGCTCACAAGTGTTTTCAAGACTTAGAATACCATTCATTTACAACTTTTTAATACAAAATGACAGAATTTTAATTATTTATACGTCTGACATCTCTACTGCACCTCCGGCTGAATATTTCAAGTTTATCTTTATCTTTTATTAGGACTTAAAATTAAAACGTCTCACTTTTAGGATCAAACCACCAAATGTTAGCAAAATACTTTCAAGCAAACGTTGGCATCTGTTTACAAAATTATATGAGGGCGCTAGTTTAGTTAGTTTGGCGTATGGTAATTTGCTGTGCATTAAAACCTGTTTGAATTATGTTTCTCTTTGGTTTCAAATTTTCTTCGAACTGTAATGGACCAGCAACTTGTGAGTCTGGAGATAATTCACACCATTATAAACACTGTTTCATGTACAGACAAACTGTATTAACATCATAATTCGTGTACTGACTTAATGGTTTCTGTTCTTCTTGGTTATGTTACTGGAATTGAATGATTCAATTAACTGGCTCTTGTTGAGTCCCAAAAAGGATTTTTGCAAGTTTTTAACTTGCCTCTAGGCAAGAAGAAGACAGATGATGAACTTGCCATAAATTGGCTAGGTGTTTCGGTTGGCTACAGGGATTTGATGGTTATCGTGTGGAAGCCTGACCCACATGGGTTACTGAGTGTTCCAGCACTGGATGATTGTAAAACCCACAATGAGCACACCGTTCTCTTAAATTCTTGTTTTCCCATTCAGAGCCCTTTTGGTCTCCTAGGATGGCTGGCCCAAACATGCAATTTTCTGCATTTTGGGATCATAGCCACATCATAGGTCTTGTATCATCTTGTATGAGAAAGATTTTTCTAAATTTGGTTGTGTCTTTGTAAATTTTGAATCTGGCAACTGCAAATTGAATGTTGTCAGGGCAATAGAGCAGAAAATATCATTGTTTTTCTCTCATAATATTTCCTTTCCAATACATTTACATTGTCTACCTGTAGTGCAGAATATCCTGTTAAGAAAAATTTACAAGGACCTGGGAAATCCAGGTTGTGCAATTGGACAATCCAGCCAGCTTTGTTAACATATGGTTGATACGGTGGTTCAAACTTTGTGATAGATTTCAACATTTCTTAATTTCCATTAATTTATTTTGGACAATCTCGTTTTGAAATGACTATATTTTCTTTTATACTTTCAATAAAGGGAAACAAATTCGACAGTAATTTGAAATTATGAATGAGAAATGAAATTTAGCGAAGAAATCACCTTGTAAATTAAAAACTAAAATGGCTTTCACACAAATTAACAGTAAATGGAGAATGTTTTTAAAGCAATATATGCAGTACAGCCATTCATTGGAAAACAGTAACAAAATACATTTATCTTGTTCATTTTTACCTCCTGCGAAACTTACAACCGTTAATTATGTAGATTGGATGGCACAAACAGGGTACTTGTCTTATCTGCCTATTGGATAATGTGGCATTAATACTACTGTGTATGGGCACTGAGGCTGAGAGTGCAGTAAGTTTAAAGGCATTGAAGACTCTCCCCAAACCGCGTGCCGGGCTCTGAAAAAGTTAACTGCTCGCAAATTACGTTTTCTTCTTGTCGCTACAAAATGCAGACATTAATGAAACGTGATACCTAGTTATCTCTTATCTAGACCTGAGATGTCCACGCTGCTATGTACACTGTGTTGTGGGTATTGACCCTAGCTGTATGTATTGACTGTGCACTAGTGTCTAATTACCGATGGTAGCAAGCTGTGTGTGTGTTTTCTGGGATCCATGGTGGTGTCTAACACTTCTGTTACACCTCAATCGAAACTAGGTCAGATTACCGGCATAAGACGTTTCTTTGTGCGCGAGTCTTCACTCCCTTTAACTAACATTGTTTTTCCCAGGCTTTAAAGTAGTGACTTTCCTTTAATATGGTATTTGTTTAGATGTCAGGAGAGATTTTCATGTAAACTTTGAAAGTAGAATGATCTCATTGCACATGATAGTAAGGAATAGCAAAATATCATGAATGCAAACTGACCAAAGAATTATAATGTAGATTTGAAGATCTAAGACACAAAATGTAGTATTGAATTATATTATGCACCTTCTATAGTGTAAGTTGATTTATAAAAGTGCCTTCATTAAAGTTGTTTCAAATAACATATCGAGAAATTCTTTGTACTTATTTTCAACCCAATTAAGTGATTAACCCACCCAACCCTTTCCCTGAACTATCTTTTCCATCCTGTAAGTTACTTTTCACCCCCTTTTCTCACCGTGAGAAATATTTATTTACTATTTTGCAACAACGTAATTATAACTTTGTAGGATGACATAACCTCACAATTTTTGCGAGTTTTGTGGCACTTTCTGAAAGTCACTCTTGCACTAGCATGCATTCCGGCACTATAAATGATGGACAACACTTAGCAATGCCAAGCTTTTCGTCAGTGTTGTAAGGCATCCATGACCTTCCGTGGGTCACTAAATTTCATAACTTGAGGTGACTCGAAAAAAAATATAAGAGAGATAAAACAGTGACTACAGTCCATGACTACGCGAATCAAGAAAATCATTGGCAATGACACAACTCTAACTTAAAATTAAGTGACGCTTTACAAATCTGCTTTCGTTTTGAGTAACTGACGATTTCACAGGTGTGATATAACCCTAACGAAAACATTGGATAAAGGGATAATTATATAATATTTAAAGACGTTGGGTCTTTGATTGGGAGATAAATGATTGTGTTCGTGTGTAGTTTTTAATTCACAACTGCACACTCATATTGCAAGGCTGGGAGTAATGGAGATGCGGAGGCAAAGTCCTCGGAAGATACAACATTTTTATGGGAAAAAAAGACATGTCCGAGAGGAATTCAAATTCTCTGGAATTTATTTAAAAACAGTCTTAAGGTACAGCCTCCGAGGCTGCAGCGTTTTGGGGAGTATTTCTTGTTCACTCGGAGCGAGTATAAATCACGAAAATACATGTGAAAAAGAGGGCGGAATTCATTTTGTCTAGAACGTACTTCAAAGCCTTGGTTGGGGTCCAGACGAAGAAGCCCCCGAAATCTAAAGGATTGGTGATGTTTCTTGTTCTCTCGTAGCGAGTTTAAAGCACAAGTCAGAAAGGGGGAATAATGCAGTTCTTCTGAATGAATGCTGGTGGGGATCCTGGGATGACTTCGGCTACAGAGTTTGCAGATATTTGTTTCTATTGAAGCGACCTGAAAGTACATAACTACATTTCTGAGGCCTGAGGGTAATCAATTGCAGCGGAATGTATTACGCAGCACGCCCAGGAAGCAGTAGCACTTTGTTAGCCTAATATTATCTAAATCTGAGAAATATAGATGCAAGGGAGAAACAGAGGGAACGTTTATTCCTCATTTTTGTTTATTATTCTTGCTTTGATGGACATAAGATTACACTGAAGTCGGCTCCAATTTTCGGCCCGACTTGGCATCGATTGGGACAGACGTTTGTTTTTCACGTTCTAATCTTTGGTGTGACTGGTCGGTTATGTTTTTAATACACAAGTCCCTTCAAACAACTATAGTAACTGTAACTGTCATATAAGCGCTGTGAGCCCAGAATTACAAGTTATTTTTTGAACCAGACAAACATTCGTAGAAGTTTCACAAGAAGCAAGACATTTCACCGAGACTATGGCAACTTTCTTTGGAGAAGTAGTGTTTTCCGCCTCACGTGCCATTGATGATGAGGACGATGATGACTCTTTTGTGAACGAAAATTCTGAGTAAGCTATTCCAGTTTCTAAATTTCTTTAAATTTGTACACATGCCGCAATGGAAAACCGCTCCCCTAAGGTACAGCTACTAGTTACGCGAATATATTATTGTTATGTATCCTACAATACTGTATAGGCCTACTGTATACCTATAATACAAGAAGTACTACTGACGTTTGGCACTAAGCACTGTTTATTACTATCTCAGCGTATGGATTATCGCGCGACACAAGATTAATGTTTAATTGATCATGATGCTTTTTTGAAAGGCCGTGGCTATTCTTACGACTAGTCGTAACAATTATTTATAAACTATTCTTACGACAAAGGCGAATACAAGCGCAGTAAAGTAAATAAAGCAACTGCGCATGTTGTAGGGGTAACCCTAACCCTACCTTAAACCCTAAACGCCAATCCTAACACTAACCCTAACCGGAAATTATTGTTACTCCTGGTCGTAAAAAATTGTTCTCCTGTCATAAAAATAGCAACTGCGCATGCGTAGTCGGAAATTATTCTTACGAACAGTCGTAAGAATAGCCACTTTGTTTTTGAAAACTACATTTGTTAAGGTCTTGTACTGGTGCCTATTTACTGTAGTCTGTAGAGAAGGGCAACCATGGGTGTTCATTTTAATCACTCATTTTATCATCCAACAGGGTGTAATCATAAAGTGTAGGCCTAGTTATGTCTTTGTTGAAGCAGCTTGAATGTGTACATTTATTCTGTGATATCATATCTTCAGTAGACAAACAGCACATACTCTCTGGACAAAATCAGTGTGAAATCAGTAAACGAAGTCCGCATGAGCACAGTATGAGAAATATTGTATCTATGTATGTATTTAAGATCCTCCTGCAAGCAGGACCTGCTTGAATGTATACATTTATTCTATGATATCATATCTTCAGTAGACAAACAGCACATATTCTCTGGACAAAATCAGTGTGAAATCAAAAAACGAAGGAGCATGAGTACAGTACGAGAAATATTGTTTGTATGTATGTATGTATTTTAGATCCTCCATCAAGCAGGAACTCGCGAAGAAGCCTCACTGGCTTATCAAAGCCGCAAGTCTCTTATATTTAACGTCCATGATTATGAATTGTCAATTGTCAACAACTCTGTAACTGGACGACATACATTAATCTTGAAGTGACTCGAACCGGGTGAACTTGAACTCGAAATATTAACACTGAAGTTTGAAGGTCTGCTGTATAGACCCCAACTATAGCATGCTATCATGAAAAATTTTCTTGAGATTATGTAATCGACCTGCCTTAGTCGTAAAATTACTTCTTTTTACTAATTAGTCAGCAACGCCTGCCACATATTTTTTGTAGTATGAGGGACTTTGTGTGAACACTGTATGATTAACTTCACTGTAGACATGAACATATTTCCACACAGTGTTTATGCAAATAACCTAATGGTGTTAAGAAGCTATGCAGGCTAATCTTAGAGCCTTTGGTAGATTTACAAGGTCCGTGGCAGGCCGATTAGGTAATCACAAAACTTTCCTACCTATAGTGGCTATAATTGGAGCCAATAAAGCAGATCTTTAACTCCATGCAAAAACTGAAAACATGTATTAAAATGAAAGTCTATATTGGTTAAAGTGTCTATGCTCAAGAAAATCTCATCTAGAAATATCCAACATAAATGTAAACTAACACAAGTTAACTGCTGTATCAAGTTAACGTAACACAATAAACTATTTAAAAACACCGATTGGTTAGATTAAGAACTTATCTCGTTGAGAAATGAGAAGAATTGCATTTTGTTTGTGATCCATTTAGATACAGTCCCTCACAGCATTAAAATTACAGCATGAGAATTATTAATTATCTCCTTTTATTTCAATTCACAGAGTTATTACCTTGGACCTCTCTCCTGCATTTTCAAAACCAACAAATGATGTTGGCAAAGCGACAGATCAGCTGGTTTTAACACTAGGACCAGCTGCCAATGGTAAGGTCACATAAGTGTTGCTTCAATCCTATGAAACAAGCAATAAGGTCACCAAATGTGTGTGATTTTAGGAACAGTCCCCTAGTTCGATGGACCTCTCCGGTATCCTTATGGGATGTCCTATTCTATGAACAAAACATTAGAATTATCCCCAGGACTATTTCTGAAATTTTAAAATGGCCCTGAAGAAATTTAAATTTTCTACAAAATGTGCTTGTTTTTCTGAAGGATGTATTATATAAACAACCATCTTTCAAACAGTTGATTGATCACTAAACACTGAAATGCCTCAAACTCCCCAACATACCTTTACATGTACAGTGTAGATACTAACCCCTGATGATATAGCATGAGGTGGTCAACATCGATAACGTGTACAGTATCTGGATTTCCAACAACAAAAATACAGGTTAACCCAAATCTGTACACACAAATATCTAACTTATGCAGTGACAGTGTATAAAAACAGAACCAATTAAATTGTTGGTTCCAAAAAAAGAGTGAAATCCTCTAATTTTCTTTTAAACTCATACCAGAGGGGGAGGGGGGGGGCAAGCATGCATGTGGTAGTGCAAGATCTCAAACTCCTCCACCCTAACACCTCCCCCCTCCCCCACCTCCTCCCCCATCAGACATAGAGTGAGCACATAATATTCTGATATGATAGTTTTGCTTGAAATTGAATATGACCTGTAATACAGGTTTCATATTTTTTTCTAGTCTTTGCAGATTGCTACATTCTTCACCAAGAGAAGGAAACTGTTGGAACAATGAATAAAAGACTTGACAGAGATGGTCAACCAATAGAGGGAGCTATTCTTTCAAGGCTGAGGGAACATACAGATGTGCTACTGTGCAAATGTGTTAAAGACATAGAACAACATCTGCAGTTTTCATTTGTTGAGCAGGTTAGTTGTACAAGAAAAGTCACATTCCTTTTAGATATTTTGTATTTGTCTGGTCAGACAGAGTGCTTAATTCTTTGCACTTTATCAATAGATTAAAATTGTAGCTCTTGTTTTAAATAGAAGCAAACAACTCCATATTTTCTCCATACATTGGAGAATAAGATTTGTTTAATAAAACCCATTTTGACAGTGATAGAATAGACATGATGTGAAGGAATAAACCCTCACAGGCTTGACGAAGTGCCCTACTCCCTATTATAACTAAAGTATTAGAAAGAAATATAACAGTATGTAATTGTAAAGTTATGTATATTACTACAGTAATAAATATAAATTCTGACAACCATCTTGTAGAACTCAAGAATGGCTGAAAAATTATGATCTCCCTAGTTTTATCCTCCAAAGAATTAATCAACTTAAAATGGTCACAAAGGGGAGGAAGATTTTTGTTTTTTCCCCACTGTTTTAAGAAGGTACAATATTTGTCAATCCAGTGTCATAGAAATTTCACTGACAGTTGGTAATTCATATCCTTATTTCCTTATATTCTACAGCTATTTTCATTCCTTGGTAATTCAAACACATCGGTAACCATTCTCTCGTCGTGTTCTGGAAGTGACTATAAAACACATCGGCAGGATGTCTCTTTTCCCATTTTGAGGTGTTTAAAGACGTCATCATTTACTGGAGAGGTAGCCGCCCCTCATCTGGAACCTCCTAACACAATATCAGGTCTAGCTTCATCTGGTGAGTGATATCCACAGGGCAGCTGGCATTGTCTCACTTAATGTAACATTGTTGATTCCATGTGAAGTAACCTCACCTCAAGTGGAGTCTGTACACAGTAACTGGGTTACCCTCAATCAGTGCATAACAACTGGGTACCTGCCTTTGTTTTAAATAAAAGTAATATCATTGATTACATGTGAGTTAGCATGTCTTCATTTAGACTGTTCATATACAGGATCAGGTCTACCCTCAGCTGGAGTACTACTGTAGGTAGCTGCCGTTATTTAGATGAATGAAACATCATTGATGATGTGTGAGGCAACCTTGGCCCATCTAGAATCCCTACACAGTAGCTGGTCTATCGTCAGCTTGTGAGTAGCTATAGGGTAGCTGCCATTGCGTAACTACTGTAAATGTAATACCATTGATTACATGTGAGGTAGCCTTTCCCCATTAAGAGTTCCTACATAGGATCAGGTGTAACCTCAGTTGGTACACTGGGGTAGCTGCCATGGCTTAAATAAATGTAAAATAATTGATTATGTATGAGGCACCCCCAGCTCATTTAGAGTGCCCCAGCAAAGTATTAAGGCTAGCCTTATCTGGTGAGTTATTATAACAGGCTTTTGTATTTAGCTAACTTTAACATTCTTCTTCACAGGCATAAGGTAGCTAATTTCCTTGTCCATGGGTTTATATTCATTGAATATCAGGTATTACCTGCCGGTTCATGTCCAGCCTCATCATAACAGGCTTTCCATTGCCTTGCATTGTCACCAGGCATTCATACTTAGCAAGCATACAAAACAGGAACTGAAATTTACGATTGCTCCAATGGCAAAGCTAAAACCTAGGATGTTTCAACCACTGAACTAAATGTTCTAAATTGTCGTAAAACCACAGCATTGTACACACTTGAGGAAATGATAACAGAAAAATTCACCTTTTCATTCAGTTTCATTGTTACATAATTTATTATTATTATTTTAGAATGTCCCGATCTCTTCTTTTATTTGATCTATTATCTTTTAAACAGCACTGAGCTATTGTCAGATTCACGGCATCCCGGCTGTTATGTATGTCATTTACACTGACTCAATCTTCATGGACTCTGGTGCTATAACAGCATTCAATCCACTCTTAAAACTACAACCCTTCAGGAAAGTGGCAAAGGTAAGCTATATTATGCCATCAGATTAAAGTTATTTTCAAATTTGATGATTTACGACACACCTTTTGTCTCAGTATGTTTGTTGTGTGTTGTTGTGTAACATTTTATTGTTACATAAGCCAGACCAGTTTGTGGAGTTTTGTGCCTGTGGGATATTGGATTCAAATGTTGCATAAAGTTTTGTGTATTTATTGAAAACATCTGTTTAGGTTTTACTGCTAAACCTGTGTATAAACCATATCACACTACTCACAAGTTTTTTTTATGAGAATTCAGTCAATTTATTGGCGAATAAGACTATGTTTCATATTCTTCCCCCCATCTCATTTTTTGGGGAAGGGGAATAAACAGGGGGGTAAGTCTCTAGCTCTGAGTGGAATCTTACCCCACTCCCTTCTGCCCCCCCCCCCCCCCGCAGACATCATCCAGACAATGTTACTTGTCCCAATTTATGCCATATGTCACAATTAAAATTTTATTAATTTATTCTGATAAATATATAAATACAGTTCAACTGTTTTATGGAATGTATAAAATTTAATATAATAAATAAAATATCAAATATCAAATTTTCTTTGTAGAAGACGAATAATTTCCAAGGCATCATCAAAGCAGCGGTAGACCGGCCTTCTAATCTGGACTCTCTTTACACTTAAGAGGAGAAATGGTAAGAAACCTCTGATAACTGAATATTCATTTTGTGCCGTGCATCCAATTTATTTAGGAGTCGTAAACATTTTGGCGGAGCTCCAGACAAACTGATATTTATTGGAATACAGATATTTAATTTTGCTGGTATGAAATCTGCAAATCACTTGCAGGTACCACTGTCACAGAAGCACAGTATGTTGAATATTTGTTCCATCAAGTTATTCAGCAGCCCCTTGGTCAGTGCTGGGACTTCTTGATGTGATAAGCATCCTTTGTTAAACTCTTTCACTAGCATCTGGTTTGATAGCTTCTCTCAGTGGAGTAGGTCAGCATCTACAATGTGGTCACTGCAAGACTCATAAGGTTATATACACTTGAGTGCTTGATACTTAGTCATAGGTGCTCTACAGGGGGTCTACCCGATGTTCCCGGGGTTCAATGTTCCCAGGGTTCGATATTCCCCGTTTTCGTGTTATTTCAATGGCTGACAATGAATACGAGGTTCGTTGTTCCCAGGGTTCGATGTTCCCAAGGTTCGTTGTTCCCAGGGTTCGATGTTCCCAGAAATATCGATGTTCCCAGGGTTCGATGTTCCCAAGGTTCGATGTTCCCAGGGTTCTATGTTCCCAGGGTTCTATGTTCCCAGGGTTCAATGTTCCCAGGGTTCTATGTTCCCAGGGTCCAATGTTCCCAGGGTCCGATGTTCCCAGGGCTCGATATTCCCATGGTTCGATGTTCCCAGGGTCTGAGCCTGTCCCCGAGCACGGTCGGGCAGCACCAAAGCGGGACCCTCTTAATTCTCGGCCTCGTGGAACTCTGGACTCTCAGGTCAACACTTCTGTGCGGCTCTTACTGAACAACGTCCCTTCGGGTGATTTTTGAAAAAAAAGGGACATCAAACCCTGGGAACATCGAACCCTGGGAACATCGGACCCTGGGAACATTGGACCCTGGGAACAAAGAACCTTGGGAACAATGGACCCTGGGAACATCGAATCCTGGGAACATCGAACCCTGGGAACATTGGACCCTGGGAACATCGAACCCTGGGAACATCGAACCCTGGAAACATCGGACCCTGGGGCCTGGGAACATTGGACCCTGGGAACATCGAGCCCTGGGAACATTGGACCCTGGGAACATTGACATAGCCCCCTCTACAGAGATGGCTCCCTCATATTAACTTTACAAGTTCCTTTTATCAGAGTTTAACAATCACAGTATATAGCACAGTATGATATGGACAACAGTTTGGCACATTACCATGTGTTATTAAAATTGTATGTCTTTAGAAAAGAACTTATCATGTGGGACACATTTCTCATGACTAATTGAGGTATGTTCTCTTTCATGTTACCAGGTACATTAAAGAGAAAATTGATTTGCTGCATCCAGACAAGATCAAAAGAAGCAAGAAACACTGGACAATAAATTCTGTTTATATACTAACTATCATTGTATGAGAGGACAGATGCAGCTAGCTAGGTAACAACTAGTTTGGAAGCAGAGGAATGTTTTATGTAGGGTGACCAGACATCTGGTATTAGGACATAAAGTATTCCAGTGCACAGTCTTTCATCTGGCATGACCTTTGGCCGGATACATGAATGTCTGAGATTTCAAAATCTAATGAATCAATGTTCAATCTTCACCGGATTCTACTGTGCTTGGATCATATCTAGAAGCCCATGTCATTTTACCATGCCATCTCATAGTTCTGTTGGTTGTGTCTGTATTGATGATTGAGAAACAGTGCCCTCATCAGGGCTGGTGAAGATGTCAACTGCCTTGTATAATATGCGTTTTAATACGAATAAATCCATAGAAACCATCTATACGACGTTCACACTTATTACAGCAGCCGACCAACTAACATAACAGTGTCCAGGCCCTGACAAAGAGAGAAATATGGGATAATGAATGTGTATTCATAAGGAAAAACAAAGAGTACCAAAGGGAGCCAGTGACTTAAGCGTTCCTGTGGCCGATCTGGCTCTGGATGTGTCCTCCATCTGATGTGATGTCAGTGGTGACCCTAGTCTTATGTGAGAAACCACTTAATGTATGCTGGTGATACTGGTTTGTCTTGCTGAAATATTGTCTTCTTTAAATGTCAGTTTGGGAAGTTATTATGACTGTTGACAGAGTCAAAGACATTACACTTTGACATCTTTAATGCTGAAATGTTTTTTATGGAGATAGTCACTCAGGATGGAAAGCTATCTAGTAAGGACTGTACATGAATGGTTCCAGAGCACTGATGGCCGATTTTTAACAGTTAATCTTACCAGTTCTTTCAAGACAGGGTAACATTCAAGCATGTAGGCACTAGACTAGTTCAATCACAATGAATTATTCAAGGTATGTTCAGCATCATTTTTGAAACAATTTTTATGATCATGATTACCAAATAATTTAAGCATATCTTTACTCGTCATAAGCCAAGTCGAGGCTAGTTAGGCATTAGTCACAGTATGACAATGTTTTACTCAGTTACATGTTATCACTTTCCTCAAGCAAACCTTAAGTAAAGCCTAACTATCCTTGGTCTTGTATGAAAACATTTGATGTTTACTCAAGCACAATGCCCGGTTAGTTTGCTGTCAAACAAGATCATAAGTACCCCTCAATTAATGAGTTATTTTTGTGCATATGAAACGGTTACTTCACTTTGTAAATACTTCTCATTGACCCTTTTACTATTTTTCCCTCTCTTTCTTTTATGCTGAAGTCACTTATCATTTCTTTCTAAGAGTGATGGCTGTAAATACTTTTTGTTTATACAGAACCATAATCAAGAAGTTCAGTTATAGTCTGAGCCCAAATAAATTCTACTTCAGTAAAATTAATACTCATTTTCATTTCATCTTTCATATTCATTTCGATATAATAGAACTGAAAGGGGGCCTAAATGTGTAACCAGCAAAATATTTGGGGGAGGATCCATAGCATTATACCAGAAAATAAATACATAATTCAGATTTTACACATATTTCATAGAAAAAATTCAAACTATGGTGAGCATCAGGATGAGCTTTCTATAAGAATCTTAACCACACAAAAGAAGAATAAGAGATTCTGTGATAATTCAACTTTATTTCACAGAAACTTTCAAGTGAAATGTATCCAACTTCTGCATAAATGAAACCCTGCAGGATGCAACAGTGAACGAACATATTTTTTGATAACAAATATTTTCAAACTTTCTGAATATTTTAGAAATATATAGCAAATTTCTAACTTCTTAAAACTATAACCGAAATCATTAACACTGTATATGAAGGAATGAATTGATTTATGTCTACTTCTGTAGCTTCCTTTATTGTATTTAATAAGCCTGCTTGTTTTAGGAAATCATCATACAATTATAAAGGTTTTCACTTAATCTGACATGTAAGTACAAGAACTCAACAGAGGGTCAGCAAGTATTGGTAAATGTATCGTAATAAAAACCACTGATAAAACTCTCTTAGTGAAATGTGAGTTTTGATAAGATTGGATAGAAGCTCATAACAGTTTATTTACATCGGTTCTCATTATATAATAAAATTTGCATCAATTCACTGAATATTTGTACAAATACATTTGTAGCAATATTGATTACCATATTGAATATAATTAGTTGTTTCCCTATATAATTACAATTATATTTCCAACTCAGCTATTCACAATGTACATCTATTTCAAACTTTCATAAGCTGCCACAACTTAAAAATTAAGTATGTAGTGCAGGTTCAAATAATTATTTCCAAGTGCAAAGAAAATGCTAAATCTCCATAAAATGTAACAATGAAAACAAATTATCACTTTCAAATAGTCAATTTCAATGACAATAACTAGCCATTGCGATAACAATCATTACTTTAATATGAAAGTCTTTCAAAAGATCACTGAAGCAACTACTTGATGTCACAGAGTAATGCAACACCTCTCAAGATCCAGTGTTCAGGACCTTGCACTGTCTTTAGCCATACTGGAGTGATGTAGGTCAAATCAGTACGTTGGGGTTTCTTGTAGACTGGACATTGGTAGAGTCTTGGATCTTTTGGTGCCGTTGAGTTAATAGCATACATGTGTATCACTGGTAATGCAGTGAACAGTACCTTGGCTGTAGATTCAGTTAACTTGCATCCCCTCTTATCCCAACCAGCTCCATCCAGGTATAATCCATGGACATAGACACCTTCCTGTAAAATGAAATGACAGCCAATAGCAATGCAGCCTAGTTCCAAGAACCACATGAATATTCAAAACATCAGTCACGCTGGCTGCACCAAGACCAAGTTTTTTCATCTCTCAAGACAAGTTATAATGTGGCAAGTTGCATTGCCTCAAGAAGTACGGTATTGTATGATAATACATGTGATGCAGTTTTTCTCGGGATAGGGTTAACCCTAATGGCTTAACCCCAACCAAAGGGTTTTCCCAGTCCACAAGATACGTCATTCATTGGGCTGTATCATGCATGATGACACTGCTTGACATATTAAACTGTGTACAAAACGGTTCTCTTGAGAAATACTGTCACATGAGGATTAGCTGCGCACTGATCTACATCTATGGATGATGCAGTAAATTATTTATCAGCTCCCCCATAGCAAAGTGCTTTGCAAGAAAAAAGCATACAAATGTGACAAGTATAACAATGTAAGTTAGCATTTTCAGTCATTTCACGAAAAATTAACCTTAAAAAGTCTTCATAAATATGACAAATGCCTATTCAAAATTATAACACAAATATTCTCTAAGGTTCAATCAATCAAACCTAAAAGTTAGTGATATCATTACCTGAGGCTGTGAAGTTATTTCTTCCTTAAATGCTTTAGTGACATCATTATGGAGAGTCACTGAATCTAGCGCCCATCCTTTATGAGCTCTGGTGACCTCTTGTCTCATGGCAGTCAGAAAACCTTCAAGTAATCAAAATGTAAATAACAGCATCTGTGTGGACTTTAAGTAGCATATAATTTTAGCATATAGCCAGGCACAACTTTGAAATGATAAAGTACAAACAGCTATTACTAGTTTATATATCTAATCTATATACATAAACGAATCAAAAACAGGAAAGTTTAAATCAAAATCAAAATATTGGCTGGAACAAGATACGAACCTTGCAACATCAGTCCTGGACTCTACCCGCTGAGCGATATATCCAACCCAAGTTTGGTGAAAATTTATGTGTGAATGATATTCTTACTGGCGTACCAGTCAGAGGCCACAGTACATTGGATACCATGAAACCAGGATCACATCACACTTTCATATGATACAACTCAAAAAGTGTTAGGGCCGAGTGATGTCAAGAGAAATTCAGGCTTTTTGATCAGTGGCGGAGCAAGGGGTATTGGTCAGGGGGGTCGAGAATGGTCTGTAGGGGCGCTTTCGACACTATCTAAGGTTGGCACGGAGAGTTCAGAATTTTTTGAGTAAAGATACTCCCTAGATCGCCCGAAATTACCCTTTCCAGGCCTTGCTAACTTGCAGATAAACCAAGAATAAATAGGTGTCATCGCCAACAAAATGTGACAAATGTCAATAGGTAGATGAGAGTGCAATAAAAAAGTCAATAATTGCGATTAAGTAAAAAGTAGTAAAAAGCTGAAAAGGGCGCCAGCAGTCCATTTGAGTCCGTCAGGGGGGGCATCCGCCTCCCTGACTGTTTTTGATGTGCGTATATTATCAATTATATACAGAAACTGGCTGTGGAAAGTAATAAACTGTATTGTGCACTTTCACCTCTTATGGTTTACAAACTGCCCCAGTCTCTGTATCCAAACAGGCTTCCCATATCAGAACCCAGACACAATATTGTGACCTCTAGCCTGTCATTCAATTCACATGGTCACTGCTATGATATTTTAAACATAGACCATCTAGCTGTATAGATGAACACCAACAAATCAGTTGCTTGTGGGAGTATCACAAAATAGATTTCATGTGATAACACTCGGAACATTTTACTTAGGATGGTATCAGTTTTACCTTGCGGGTTGAAGAAACCTGTCATCCAGAACACGTTTGGCCTGCCTTCAAAGCACCAAGAGAAAAACTGGGTGTTTCTCTCTACCAACTCTGTGAACCAAAATCCTAGGGTAGATGATTCCCAGGACACTTTTCTCCACAGGCCTGGAACCCTTGCATCAAACATATTATCCAGAGCATCACGGAGGTTCTATCAAATTAAATGGAACGTGGAATTTCTACCAAACTGAAGTATTTATGGCATCTCAAAAGTGTATAGTATTTGTGACATATTTGAATGGGATAACTTTCAGAAAGAAGTACATGAGGTTGATTCAAAGATACATACATAAAATATAATATACATAATATAAAAAATATGCAAAATAAACATAAACAAAATATACAAAATAAACATAATATACAAAAGATACAAAATACTAAATAGCCACCAAAAAAACTGGTATTACCTGTGATACATAAAATTGTTCAAAATGGAACTTGTAATAATTATGCAATAGATTCATAACTCTTTGAGGTAAGTTTTTGGCTCTCTGTGGACATGACAGGATGAAATGAAATCATTATAATTGTACCTCACTCATGATGATGGTTCCTTCAATGGCTAGCTTTAAGTCAGTCAGAGTTGATCTCACCAAACTGATTATTCTTTGCATCCTATCCATCTCCTGTCTCAAGAAAATATTCATCGATGATAGAGCACCCATCTTCTTCAGTCTAGCTTTAACCTGATCAAATAACACATAGGCATGAATGGTTTAAAGGTATAAATTCATGATGCATTATGAAACAAAAGCTACCTATATCATAGCATGCTCGTACTTGTTAGTATAAAGTCCCTCATGATATACATTTCAAGTGGGTTCAGAATGAAAATAATGTTTAAAATAATCTGAAAACTAAACTATCTAGGTTTCCATTGGACACTTCACTGGGAGAAATTTGTTCAGGAATGCAAAACTGAGGTACACCTGAAGGGGACTGGGGTTGTAAGCGGATCAGTCGTTTGGTAGTTAGGTTTTCGTGCCCATGTTCTTTCCTGGGCGACTTTTCCTTTAAAAAAAACTGAGGTACAGACTTGCTATGTGGCCAAATGAAAGCACACAGTAATATTTCTAGTAATATTAATATCAGTATAGATATAGGGTCTTCACCTCTGCTATGTAGTACTTCCCTTACAGCACAGATGTTTGTACTATGGTCAATATGGTAGCTTTGTGTATAGCTCGAGACATTAAATGGTATGTGGAAATATCTGTCTTTATTCGGGACAGAAACGTTTTTCTGTGGGATTAATTTCAAACCAGTGACAAATATTCAATGGTAAACAGTATCAAATTAACAGACTTAGTAAGTATGTTTGTCAAACATGTAACATCATACACAATACAATTACAATATATTCATGCAGTATAGCTAAACCACACTATAAAGGTATAATAAGGTTTCTCGCCATGTTTTTTGGGCTATTGTGAGCTGTACTAGTCTATACATTGTACGATCATTACCTCGTGGGCTTTATAATCGTCTGGCAGTCTCTTCAGCATGTCTTCAGCTAATCGATAGACGATACTCTCTCTGGTCTCCCCGCTCCCTCCTCCTGTGTCTTTTGGTTGAATACTCATTATAGTATCCAACACCTCCTTAGACATGTTGTTCTGATAACTGGAACAGAGCAGACAAAGTAATTCATTTCTTTATTTGTTTTAATGCCAATTGTGTACAATGGGAAAGGCAGTCTCCTGTAAAGTCTTAAAAAGACTTAACAAGGTAGGAGACTCCCTGGGAGAAAAGAAAAGAAAAATGTACAAATATATATAAATGTATATGTATAAAAATGTATATGTATATATATAAATGAATATATATAAATATAAATATACAAACGGGAAGCACATCTTTCAAAAGTCAGATGTAGGCTGTTTTAGCTTGAATACTTCACAAATTGTTGTTAAGTATAGACTAAACACATTTCTGTTCTTTAGTCCTTAAATGATTTGAGACATTGTCAATTTAGACTCCTGAGTGGGATGGGTGGCACAAAAATAAGTAGTATTGTAAACGCCCAACAAATTCTTTTGTCAAAGGAGAGGATTTTTTTTCTTCATATAACATAACAATACCATTGTGAATAACATCACCAAAGTCAGTCTGACATATATGATCAGACAGAACTTTATAAATTACTGTTTAGCACACAAGATTAAGAGAGAAACTTACGCTATGTCAGCATTGGAATGAAGCCCAAAGACTTCAGGAGTGTCAGTCAATGGTAGTGTCTCGATATGCTCTAGGTATTCTTGGACAGTCTTACACTTGGGAATCTTGTAGCCAACATAAAAGTGGAAAGAGTCTAGGAACATGTGATCACCAAACCAAACCTGTAGAGTAGAATGGGTAAAGACCATAGCAGAACAACAGTTAAATATAATAACACATCCAGTGACAAATCATGTAAGAAATCAAATGACCTCATCTCATACAAAAACAATATATCTAAACATTAGAACACACATTAAGGAGTGTTAGCTCAGTGGTTAATGCCGTTGCCTTTCAATCATAAGGTCCTGAGTTCGAGTCACTCCAAGATTAATGTATGTCGTCCAGTTACAGAGTTGTTGACAATTCATAATCATGGACGTTAAATATGAATCTAAGAGACTGACTTCGGTCAGCTTGCGGCTTTGATAAGCCTATGAGGCTTCTTTGCGAGTTTCTGCTTGCAGGAGGATCTAAAATACATACATACCTACACCCATACGACACACAAACTAATAGAATGATACTCGCTGCAAGCTGTTGCAATACTCAGATTAACTGAGATATTTAAGACTTTACACCAAATGAAGAAGACCCTTTTCATGTTAAGAAGCTCTTGATTTACCTAATTGAGCTAAAATATGGATAAACAAGTTCATTACCTTTGCAAATGTGTTCAATAACCTCTTGTCATAGTCGTCTGTAACTCGTCCTCCATACTGTACTTCACCAAGCATGTAGCGTACTGTATTCCAGGAAACTCCCTGTAACAAGATATGAAGTACCATGGAATATAATCATGGACAGCTGACGTAATATACAATATCTTTACTACTTTAATTTCAGTAACTGATGTAATAACATTGATATGCGAACTGAATAATAAATTTCTTTCAGAAATGGTCTAAATATGCATTTAAAAAGATATTACTAGAGCACAGGGACATATGGAGAAAACAAAAAGGGTATTGGGTACTTTTTCAGTACTAGATTTTCCAAAAGAACCAAACCAACAGCTCCAACAATGGTCAGCAAATCCCCGCCTAATAATGAAATAATGATATATTTATTCATGTCTCATTTAAAGTTCACAAACTTTTCTGACAGAAACAATAGACATACCATTTTCAAATTAATGCTTTTGTTAAGCTTGTACTTTCATCATTTTTAGGGAATATGTCTCAATATATACACTCAGACTCACAAACTCCCAGATGTCAGTTTCACAGAATATATTGACTAGAATCAATGAGGTGCTTATATTACCAAAGGACCCCAATCTACACTGTTCAGTATCATTTGAATCAAAACACCATTCTGGCTGTTACAGCCTGCAGAAAATACATTCAATTCTCATTGGCTTAGGATAAAAGTACTCTCTTTTGATATAGGCATCACTGAAATGTTGTACTGCAATATTATTCCACCACAAAGGAAGACTGATATTGCTTTACAATCTAAGTTTATGAAATTCCTCTCTTGAGGAAATTAAACACCTATTGGGACTTCAAACGATAAATACTGTACCTCTCAGAGCAGGGGCGGGATTTGAGTTGTGAAAGTGGGGGGGCAAACCTGTCAGCAAGACTATCTAAGCGGAGCGCCACCATCGGTTGGCGCGGAGCATACAAGAAATTTTTTGGCTTTACAAACCCTCCAGATGGCCGGAAACGGCACTTCCCGAGTGCTCTAAGCTGCATGTACCCCTCCTTGAAATATGGATCTCATGTCTGCAATTTGTATCTAGATAGTTAATTATTGTTTAAAAATTTGAAGAGGATTGATAGTAGAACATATGGTCACTATCTAAGCGGAGCGCCATCATCGGTTGGCAAGGAGCGTCGAAATTTTCCATGAAAGGTACCCTTAGATCGGTAAAATTAACACCCATATAGGCTTTAAATTGCATCTATACATTTAATGAACGTGTGTAAATTTAGGGAGGGCGGATAGAAGAACTTATATGGTGATGTACAACTGAAGCTTATATGTCACTATTGAGGCGGTGCACCACCATCAGTTGGCGCGGCGCGTCGAAATTTAAGCAAAAAGGAAATCCTAGATCAGCAAAAATGACACCTCTGGTAACAATAAATCGCATCTAGACAGTTCTTTCCCCCTAAAATTGTTAGTATATTGTGCATCTGGACCGATCAAGAATATGTTCAGCACCCACTTCCAAATTCTCCCTGCGGTCCCCACTTCTTGGAGAACTTGGCAAATATTGGGGCTGAGCATTCCTTTACCGCCCCCCCACTTTTTTATGGGGGATAAGTCCCTCAAGTCCACCGGTTCCGTCGCCACTGAAGCCGAGGAGGGGTGATTTCGAGCAGTAAAGAAATTACATCGGCATATGCCATTGCATATTGTTGAATGACACGGGGGGGGGGGGGGGGGTGTCATGTGTCAGTGTATTGAATTTAATTATTGATATACCCAATATGCAAATCTGGCTTTCGTAAATCGTTTCTCTGGATTTAGTTATTCAACGCATTCAGTAGAGCAGGAAAGTTGAAAATCAATTCCTGAAGCTAGCACTGTAGCATATGCCGCGGATTCATCACATGCAGAATTGAATCGCTAGTGTGTTAGCTCCAGGATTCGTAACCTGTGCTGCGAACCATGTGCTAGCTCCATCTCCAGTTATTCTGCATGCTACATGTTACGATCTTAAACACAAATTCGACTTAAGATTCGAAACAAATAGGCCTATTTGATAGAGCTGTGGTGGGGGAATAATTTCGATTAGGGTTGTGCAAATTTGTCTGCAAAACGACAAAAAAGTGAACTAAGATTTGGGAAAAAGTGGGGGGGCAAATGCCCCCTCTTGCCCCCCCGTAATCCCGCCCATGTCTCAGAGTATGCAAAGCATGTCAACTGTATCAAAATTTGTCAATTAGATTGCATTTTGTTTTTACAAACATGACTCTTATATTCTGAAGTGACACTTATAAAGCATTTCAATATGAAAAGAGATTTAAAACGGAAGCAGTATTTAGTTTTGTCAACAGTTAACACCACAGATAGTCGCCCAATGTTCTTTATCAAACAAAAGTAATACACATCAGTGTTCTACATCATGAAAGCAATATATATTGGCAATGGAGATAAAGGTTTGACAACTTTCTAACATATTCTTTGAAGCTTAGAATTCTTAGTATACCTTCAACATACACAGCCTCATATTTACCTTCTTTGCATCAATGTCGTCTAGATGATTTTGGATGAATTGTACACTAGCAGTCTGGTCAGCCTGGTTGAACTCATACGGAATGTTCCACCCTAATGGTCCAAACTTTCTACGTTCCTGTTTTGGAGAAAGGTTGACATTTCTTTGTTACATTACTTTGCAGATCAATTCAGCTGACAAATCCAAAATAAAGGTATTTTGAACCAACTAACTTGTAAAGGTTTTAAAGGACTATTAGTTGAAAACTTGATGCTTTTCATATGTTGACAAACACAGTTATATAATTTATATGGAGTTTGTTTTTCAACATACAATTTTCTGTGCATCAAAACACCATTAAATTATTATTGTTCTGAAAATGATCTCTCACAGTAAAGGTCCACATGTCAAATATATTATCATACATATCATGAACCAAATGGGACAGGAGGACGCAACACTGTTACATATTACAAAGTGACTGGCAGCCTAACAAAAATAACCTTTATTCATTATCATATATGCTTCTGGTCAGCCTGTTTTACATTGCAGTATTTCATGGCTTGATTGTTTGTGAATGTACCTGACCCATATTCAAGAGCCTAATGCCAGACTGGCAGAAAAGTTACCCCATGTATACTGGAAGACATGCATACCTGAACAGTTGTGTGCAAAAATGCAACTGCATACAGCATAGGTTTCCATTGTGGAAGGTTGCTAACATCCAACTGGTCTTGGGAAACACTTGTAAAAGTTCTCTTCAAGCCTGCCTTCACCCCCTGAGGTGGTTCATTGGTAAATTTGATGGAGGCCTAGCAATAGAATAAAGACAGTTTAAGCAGTATATTAATAAATTAATAAACAATTGACTGAGTGTCATAATATGTATTTGAAACAATATCAAAGCCAGTCTGAGAGTTTTCTTTCAATTCCTGTGATGACTTGTTGGGGCTGTGTGAATCTCTCTTTATGCAAGGTACTGTGGCTTCTGACCTTGTCACAGAAATATGTGTTACTGTAGAAATTTCAGAACAACTGTAAAGGTAGCAATCATAAATATAGTCAGGGCTTAACATAAGTTTGAAAAGGTGCAGGTATAGCCACCACCAGTGGGCCAACAATTGGAGGGGACACCAAATGGTACACAAGAGTTAAATACTAAAAATGTGATGGCAAAAGTAGAAATGTTCAAAGGACACTGATGGCATATAGCTAATCCTGTTCATTTATTACAGTGTGTTTAAAGTAATATCATGAAATATAATTAGTCAGTCAGAATTAAACTGAACCCTTGGACAACAATGGTAAATTTCAGGTGTCCCAGCTGTTAAATTCCATGATAAACATGGGGTACCACTGATTTTCTGATATCTTACAGGCTCTAAGACTAGAGCTGATCATACTTTGTTACTGAATAAATCTATCACTGAAACTTTGATTGAGTAATTACAACTGAAAGCACAAGGAAAAGACATTGCAGCATCATTTGGCAACAGTAGGGTCACTTTTTGAAGTGCATGACAGCATTTTTCTGTCAAGACGAAAGCCACTGATTACATAGATACCACTTTTGGCATCCATGTTCACCTAGTTCTGTTCACTTGAAATCTAATTGATGGTAAAAGACATACCAAGCAACATGATTTACCTGGAGAAGACTGATGGGAAACTGTGGATGAACTTCTGTTGTGATCCAAATCCTGAAGTTTTCATGGACTGGTTCATGAACAGTGACGGTCTCCAAGAGCTCATCCATGAAGTCTAATCCTAGATGACAGTTCTGAAGCAGAACCCAACCACCCTGAACAGAGACATCAATGATAAAGGCGATAAGAGATAATTCAAGAGTGTTATCAACTGTGCTAATAGCCCTCTAACAATATGAAATAAATACACTGTTAAAATGTATTTCAACTGCTTAAAAGAAAATTATCCCATTAGTACTTTGCATAGTATCTTGTTACATAAATTCTAATGCAGACGAACATTAGTTACATGATGTGTGAAAGGATGTAAGACTTATACATTACTAAGATTGATCTAAATAGCAAAACCACACAGAGTGGCTGCTGTTATGGGTTTTCTGTTCTTTTTCATCAACTCAAAGTTTCCTTTGGATGTTAATGAGCCACATGTGAAGCATTGTATGATGTGAACACTATAGCCCATATATAAATATATATATATATAGATATTTTATATTGAGATTTTTTGCTCTATATATACATAAGGAATCAGGTCTGGGATGATAAGTGTAATTGAGACTTATAGCCTTGACGCACATATTACTTGACTTGCATTATTACTTTAAACTTCTATTACATGTCATACCAGAGTCCAGTGTAATTGTTAAGGACTCACCGAGGCCATGGACTGTGAGATTAGTCTTCTGGCATGCACATCCTGTCCTTGACCCATTGAAATTGCTCTGCAGTCTGTTGAAATTACAAGTATCATGAAACTGAATGATAAGAAATATCCAGGATCACAAAGGCCTCATAATTAGCAAGAGGCATCATAATTGCTGGTATTTATAACCCAAAGAAAAGCAAATAGCTTGCAACTATTAAACTTGTATGAGTAAGTAGGAGCCAGCAGTCAGTTTTCAATCATGTATACCTTTTTCTTGTTGAAAACATTTCTTTTCAAAAGTCGCTTACACCCAGTCTAATAATGTCCTCAAATTTTCAATGCATTACAAATATTGTCAAAGATTTTCACAGAAGGAAACATTCTGGTCCTTTATGTTGACAATTTTGTGTCTTTAATTTTGTTCCGTCTGTGATACTTCAGAAACCTTTTTTTATTTGAAAATTAAAAAATATTTTGTTCACAAAGATATAACCATGATCTAGAAATGTCCATAATTTCCAAAATTCAAGTACTCACCGACTTTGAGCTTCTTTGCTAGTCCTTCAATCTGGTTGGTAGGATCACTTCCCATGGAGAGGAAACATATGAGTGGAGTCCTTATGTTACTTTCTTCCCAAGTCTTCTCCAAGTCCAAGATCACAGGGTCAGCATACCTCTTCCCCAGAGAGTCGCTAACATATTTTCTAGCTTGAGGGATGGCTCGATCTGGACACCAACATCTAGTGATAACAGTAGTACACCAATCAATTAACAAATATACCACCATTCTAGCTCCCCCTCCCCCCAAGACATTAAAGGCTATGTGCATGTGACTAGGAAACTTTAAATCCCACCATTTCTCTGTTCTTATGGGGTGAAACAGCTAGTATGCAGCAAGGTCACTTCCACAACCTGGTGGCTTACATCGCGAGTTCTGGTTGTGAGTTCCTGCTTGCAGGAGGATCTAAAATACATACATACATACATACATACATGTTTACAATAGACAATACAAGGGCATGCAACAAGCTAACTTACACAGCCTGGTGGCTTACATTCTTATCATAGATAATACAAGGTCAGTATAATGTTGTTTTTTTTATATCGGCTACACTGTTCCATCTTTTACTATACATTTCTCATGTTCCAAGTTGATTCACCATACAAACCTATGCTTTGCTAACTGTTGTCTTTGAGGGATAGAGAATAACGTTCACATCTACAAAAATATATCCGTTGTAATATTGTGGATTGTAAAGACAATGTACCTGATAAGTAAGAGTTTCTTGAATGTATCCAAAGCACTGTTGTATCCATCAGGGATTATCTCCTCTTCGGGAGCTTCGGTGTCAAACCAGGTTTTCCAGTTCTTTTCATTTCGCTGAATCTAATTTCGTACGCAAAGTGAATATCAAATCACAGAATGCATAGCATAGGCATCCTAACTTTCTTACTGCATATGGTGTCATGGCAAAGAAAACTTCAAACTGAAACAAGGACAACTTCTTAGTGGAAATCTTATTTTTCATCCACAAATAAAAGTCTACTATTAGAACTGCAAAGAAGAGATGCATTTGATCTGTGAGTATAGTAACATGCTTTGATTGATTGATTTATAAAGGGAGAGTTTACAACACTTCAGGGGCTTCTGTGCCAAATCACATTTTCCAATTCCGTTTCATGTTACTGAATCTAAAATCACACTCGGGCAAAATGATCATTAATACACACATTAATGATTAATATTTATAAGCAAAATTGCTTATTACATATGGTGGAAAACTTCTGACTGAACAGGGACAACCCCTTAGTCAAAATTTTACTTTTTATCCACAAATAAAGCCTACTGGTAGAACTGCAAGAAAGACCATTACATCATTATATCTACAGAGTAACGTCCGTGATTGATTTATTTATAGTGGGGAAGAGTTTACAGCTCTAGCACTATCGTGTTACTAACCTGAGCGAGCACATCTGAAAACTGAGGTAGCTTCTTCAGTTCAACAAGATTCAGCCAAGTTATATCTGTAATCCACTTGGAAGGCTTTGGAGGGCAAGCTTTCAAATCAAGGGCAGCACCACCTTGGTAAGGAAAAAGTTGCAGAAAAGGAGTTTGTATTTTGGTTTACTAACTTAATTTATGTCTAATCATTTGCAAGCAACATCATGCTTATACGATCAAATAACTATAAATAATTTTTGAATTATGTTAATAATTCTTCTATTATAAAATCACAGTTATGTGTTTTGGAACAATTTATATAAATATAATATTTGGTAACGAAGTAAAAAGGGATGGTTTAGTTTCTGGCATATCTAGCAGAAGCCAAAGAAACACTTCACCTCGCTTGTTGGGTTGCCAAACAGTTAGCAACACATCCATGGCTCACCTTTTATAAGTGTTTGGAACTCCTGGTGTTTGATGTTGCCTTTCTGCAAATCAATTTTCAGCGCCATCAGCAGTGTGAAAAGAAACTTATGGTTCTCATATAGACCTCGGCAGGAATACCTGAACACCTCATAGGTTAGAAACTCAATAATGTTTGTAATTCTCTTTGATGGTATTGGAGATATCGCTGACCTGGAAAAGCAAGACGCCCAATTAGAAATACAGAGCCACATTCATACATCTACAAGAGAGATTACAATGTTATTTACTAACTAGGTTACCGATAAATTAAGCAAACTGTAGTGATCTATGAAGTCACTCCTTGCTGTAACTATGTGCATTATTTCATGCCACTGTATTTCATGATCTTAAACAAAGGTGCAACCATTCTGATATGGCATTATAGTCACCCTTCCTATATTAATTATATGATCTGTTTAAGAAAAATAACCAATACACAATAGAAAACTTTAAATCAGGATAACAACATTAATGAATAAGTACCCAAGTTCTAAAACTGAAATACTTTCTTCAAGCAGCATTATTGACATATGGACAGCATTTAGTCCCTATGCATTCAATGGTTCATTCACAAAAACGATATTATCATTCATCAAATGTGAAGAAAACTGAAGGGGTGTTGTTCTAACCAACAAGGCCACTAAGGGGCAAACAAGAAATCATTAAACTTGGGTTGCCACAAACTTTTCTGCCAACAGACAATTTAACTCAGAAATCATGCTTCAAACTGAATGTCGTGACAACGATAATGAATAAATTTAACCATCGTAACTTTGCAACTGATCTACCTGAAATGGACACGCCAGTATTCCACAAGTGCTTATTCATGAAAGTAGTAGCAACTACAGAAATGTGAACAATCCCAAATATGTATAAACGTATGAAAACACTTGAGAATTAAACCTAACACGAAGAAGAAGAAGAATCTTAGGTAAGTTACCGTGACATGGATATGTCAAATATTCCCAGGAATTGTATGAGTGATGTCTGGTACATAACATTCACCATACTCATCTCTGTTATTAAGAAATACAGGATGCTTCCTCTATTGGCAACTGAAAGCAAGATAAAAAGAACTCCATTTCTACTGTATGTATTTATGATTTGGATCTAAAATTAGTCAAAAGTGATCAGTTGGGGTGATACATTTTGATGACTCACATTGTTTTCATTTTAAGGTATGTACAGCTTTTCTATAAGAACCTGCACTTTACAGGAGATTTTTATAATTTAATATTCACTAAATTTAATTTTTAGCAGCCATGAAAATGCTATTATCGTAATGATATTACAGAGTACTTTGCATCAAGATAATATAATAATAAATTATGTACCTATAACCTGTGAACATGAAGTTTCAAATTCATAAAGTACTCATAACAATAATTATTTCCTGGAGTGATGTTCTAATTAATATCTCACCAGGTCTAAATTCCTCTCTAGCCTCATTGATCTTGATCTCTGTATCTGCAGCCACCACCAGCTTCTCAGTGACCTCTGCTGCAGTTTCTTTGGTTGTTGCAAGGACGGATATGAGAGACTCATCTTCTACTAAGGAACCCTAAATATAATTCACATTAGGTTAATGTAACCATCCTACACTTTGAAGTTAGTCCTAACAAGCAAAAGTATCAAAATGTTCATTTATATATATGTTTTTAAATATATTCTTACACAATTTTGTTGCTGTAGTGGTGTCTCATTTCACTGCAATATCCACCAAGCTGTGAGCTAGCTATGGGCCACTTAAAATGGGCTACTTTATATTTTTGTAAGAACAAAATCACATGAATGTAAGGAAAAAAATGCAAGCATCAATATTCTTTTCATATTCTAGAGCTCTAAAAATCACATATGAATAAAACATAAGCTATAGGTAACTGTAATCCTTAAAACACTGCAGTTACAGTTACAACGTCAATAAACCGTTGCTTTTAAGTAAAAACTGTTTAGTCATCATCACTCACTTAACATAATGGGAAAACTACATTATGGTTGGCTTCAAGTCAAAACTTTCAAGAGAATACTTGATCAAGAAGAATTGTAAGAGATCTCATACATTGCGATTTTAAACAAAAGACTGAAAGAAGAACATCGTGAGAAAATTAATGCAATAGTAAACTATGTAACACGCAAAAGCATAACAGTATAAATGGAAAGAATTCAAAATTACACAAATGCTCATAGAAAATGCATTACTCCATACCTTTGTTAGTATGATTTCAAAGCCATTTCAAAGAAATGGGGGGGGAGGGGGAGGGGTGTACACCCCACTTTGCAACCCCACACAAACAAAATCTAAGTGGTTGTTAGCACAGCCTTAAGTGTAGACCTAATTTATTGTGTATATATGCCTCAGAATGCATCACTTCAGATCTAAAGTTTTAATTTATTTCTGAGAAGCATCCCCAGTAACAAAAACAAAATTAAAACAAAAAACAAACAATAGTGATTGAAGAAATCTTGATGTATCCAGCCGGAATAAATTGTGAATACCTTCAAACAGATTCTTACTAATGTTCATTTGTAAACACACTTTCATGATCATCCCTCAACTGCTGGTTGGATTTACAGTTCATGATGATTGCCATTATAGGATAGTGAATGTAATTGTTGTGAAAGGGTATATGTTAGTACCATTGGTTCCACCAGACACTTACTTTAATGTCAGTTGAAGATTCCTGTTGATGCCACAGTCTGGGATCTGTTGTAATTTCCTTCATCATAACTTTAGTTTCTTTTCCCTAATTCGTCCCTTTTACATAAAATCTTATAATCTGAAATTAATCAACACAACAATAACAATGCAAACAGTATTAACAAAAGTTTCTGAAATATCAAACAAGAACAATAAAAATTAAAAATTAAAACGATGATAAGAAAACAGTGAATAAAGCTGTAAATGGCAGGAGGAAACTGTAGCAGATTGCAAATTTACAGTTCAGAAATACAAACAGCAAAAGAGAATGGAGCTGCAGTCTTGAACTTGCATGTTTTCTTTATTCAACATAACTGTTATTAAATTGCACATCTATGATAATTAAACAAGGAGTGTTATAATCCAAATAGTTGTAAGTACAATAATGTTCGACATAATTATTACACATCAAAACCAAACATATGTTAAAGGCAAAAAACTGAAAATCAAATTGTTCTTTTATTTTAAGAGAGAAAACTTGTGTTTGTTAAGACAAATGAACCCACACATGATTAAATGCTGCACTAATTGCCATCCACTGGTAAATCTGTGGGCTGAGTTGGGTTGCTGTTTTGTTTGTTTCAACATTCCTAATTTTCTCAACAGTTTTAGTGTTGCTGCACAAAAGGGAAACTCAAAGCCAAGGGTTAAGAATAATCCATTTACATTGACAAGTAACATTGGATAACAAACATTTTCAGATTTCAAAATAATCAACTGTCAAAATGTAACATATTCAAAGTACAAAAAGTAATCAGGGCTGATATTTAAGGCTTGCACAGTCTAAGACCAATAAATTACCTTGTTTACAAAAAAACAATACCATAGTTTAGGATATATCTTAAAGGCTGTTTTTATAAAGTCAATTCATATACAGTAAAAGCACTACTATTTCATGCAAATCTTCTATTATACATGAATTTTGTTAGATAGTCAACTTTACTTGTTATGACAACCTCAAAATGATACTCAAGTTTTCTGTGGCACAACCAGTCATGTTTCTCAATATCAGCCATGATAAGCAAGCAATCCATTTAATAACATTCCATTCTGTTGTAAGTTTTACCTGTGTGCTGGTCAGCTTGAACAAGAGGTTGTCTTCTAGTTCTTTCATCTTTCGTTTGTTCATGGTTACATCTTCCATTAACTTGGTTCTCTCAGCTTCTAATTCCTGCAAATCAATCATTTTCAAAGTGAATACAAAGGATCAGTTCATTTTTTGAATATGCAAACTATAACAGACCATCAACTATATCAAGATAGAACATACCTGTTTCTCTGTCTGAATGACTCTTCCTAGCAGCTGATCCTCCAACCCTTTCATGGTAACGGTGAAATCTATGATTGAAGTACGTGCTGAAACCTGTGCAAAGGAACAAAGTAACAATTTATTGACGGTTAGACAAATTCTGAGCCAAATGTTGCACCATGACGATGCAACATGATTAAACGGTCTAACCTTTGTACATAGAGATTTGCAGTAAGTTGTCTGTATGTCAATAAAGGGGAATAGATGTAGCCACCCCAAAATTTGAAGTAGCATTTAAATTAGCTGATTAAGTAATTTTCAGTGTAACTAATCACAAAAACCTGTAAAGAACCCTCACAGGCTATTATTTATGAGATAATGTGCTATTATTAATTCATAATGCATACAGCACAACCTTTGGTAAACAATTGCTTAACAGTGCTTAGCAAATTTAATCCATATCATAGCAATGAAGAATACATCTTTCACCAAAATCTCAGTTAACTGTGTGAAATTCTGCTATAGCATAATGGCTTCTGCTTTAACATCCAGCAGGAAGGAAGCTTGCTGCACTGCTGTCCGAACACATTTTAATGATCTCTAGAAAGTTTGTTACTTTTCAAAAACATGACATCTTAGCCTAAATCTTTTACTGTAGATGTACCAAGGAAAGAATATAATTCATGTTTTAGTGTACTTATATACACTAAGCTTTAGGAATGGAACCCAATTAGCTGATTTAGTGGAAAACTTAAGACAATGTGACACAACAGTTATATACTTACTTCAGGGGTATAAGTGGGATTGGCAAGTTTGGTGGTCATGTAGAGCAAAAAGCCAGTCATCACATCAACCTCCTTATCCCCAACTTTGACCTGTCAATAAAAATACAGCAGTTGTACAGAGACCAACACATTCAAACCAGAAATAGTCAATGAAAGATGATTATATATTAAAGCTATGTTCCTACTGATCTAAGGCAGCCATTAAGCTGCAGTTCAATCTAGCAGCTTTTAAGTTGTTTTTCCAGCCATGGTTGGCAATAAAGTCTGGTGGACTTTCGTCCAAGAGCATCCCATGCTTTTCCATATTGTCATCCAAGAAAAACGCATAACATTAATGTAAATATTATTCAAATAAACAAAATAAACACAAGAGGTGTGGAACAGCTAAAGACCGTTCAGAGAAACCTAAACTTAAAGCATCACAGATTATCGTAAACATCAGTGGTCGTGAAACCTTGCTGTAATCTGATCAAAGGACACAGTTTGACAACCTAGACAGGCAGCTTTGAGCTGAACTGTATGTCAAACACCTGTGTCTAAATAGAGATATCATAGGTCATTACTAAAATAGTCACTGCAGTATTGACTAATGGCCCATAACTGAATGTGTGATATGATTTGTTTTATTAACTCAACATTACTTTGATCATACATGAGTTATTGAAGTCCAGCAGCTCATAAACCCTGAAATAGAAACATCCATCTACCTATATTACTTTTACCTTGAATGTACTGCCAGACTTGATGAAATTTTTCTCCAGCACATTGTCTAGTGCTGGATCCAATTCTTCTCCAATGTCTTCAATGTAGAGAGGTTGACCGAGTGACAGACTATCTTCCAGGTGAGTTCTGAAGAACTTGTGATTCAATGATGTGACCTGTACGACATATGACAAGATGTGTATTAATCTTATGCATATGATAGGCTACCGCCAAAATATGATCTCTACTAGAGAGTGTTAGCTCAGTGGTTAACGCCGGTGCCTTCCAATCATAAGGTCCCCGGTTCGAGTCACTCCAAGATTAATGTATGTCGTCCAGTTTCAGAGTTGTTGACAATTGACAATTCATAAATATGGACGTTAAATATGAATCTAAAGAGACTAACTTCGGTCAGCTTGTGGCTTTGATAAGCCAATGAGGCTTCTTTGCGAGTTCCTGCTAGTAGGAGGATCTAAAATACATGCATACATACATACTAGCTGCCTTGCCAAATTTAGGCTAATGGTATCAATGTTGGATATTATTTAGTACTGGCAGCCTTACATAAAGACATACATTAGATGTTGCTGCAGGGTTGATATTTAAGGGTTGGACACATTTTCCACAAGACTGAGCATCTGATTTTAAAACTGAGTAAAGAACTTCTGGTTTATTTACTCAACAACCTTGTTGGACAAGTAACTGGACGCTGTCCTTCCAACAGCCAGCAAAATGTCTTAAATATCAACCTGTGTTTATAGTCTCCAGGTTCCTGTAAGTTTCTACCAGTTATTAAATGAAATTAAAAATACTTATGTGGAAGCAAACTCAGGATACTTTCAAGAAAAGCTTTGAAAGCAGATTATTCATGAGATGGGTGATACCAAACCTGAAGGTTCTCATTTTCTCTGTTCTTGATCCAGGTCTTTCCCTGTCCTTGAGGGTCAATCAGAAGTGGATATCGTGTTGCCTTGGTTACAATGATACCGTTCTGAACAGACAGCTCATCACTTGGCAGACCTTGCAAATTCCATTCACCAATCTATATATTATATTGAGAAAGAACATGAGACTATGAATGTGAGGAAGCGATGTACTTGCTTGTGCATTTCTATGTTTTAATTCTAGATGGAGTCAGGTTGGTTGTGAAATGTACAATGCATCCAAACAGGATTGTTAACACAACCAATTCATACACTGGCAGTGGCCACAAACAGCCATCATGTCCAAGAAAATGAGGAAATTGAAAGATAACAGGCAATTTGTATTGTATCATAAAGCAGGCGCATAGCGAGGGGGGGGGGGGGGGCAAAGGGGGCAAAGGGAGAACATTTTTTGTGTATGTTTTTATGATATTGCTAGTAATTTCAAAATAGAAAATGCTTAAATGCAACTTACAAGGTCTGGGAAGTGCCATTTCCAGCGATCTGGGAGGCATTTTCGGCCAAATTTTTCTTGTACGCTTCGCGCCAACTTATGGTGGTGCTACGCTTAGATAGTTTTCAGTGCCGAATCTATGGCTCTAATAGTTTGACTACAAGTTTGTCCCTCCCTTGTCAAATTCCTCGCTATGAGCCTGTCATAAAGTGTGTAAAAGTAAGAGGGCCTGACGTTTTGAGCCTAGCAGGATCTTCTTCAGAAGCTATCATAAAGTGAGAATTTCTAACAATCTGTAAACCCAGTGTCCCAAATTATTTGTGTAAAACCTCAACTGTTTTCACAAGAATTGTGTAAATTCAAGATTACCGTTGCTGCATCTACGAGCATGTCCGTCAGATTAAGATCTGAAGAGAAGGGTATCTTTCTAGATCTTAGTTGTGACTTCCAGCTGTCCATCAGACTGATACGGAACACCTGATTGAATGGACCGCAGTACGAGAGAAAGCCAGTTGCAAGCAGGACATCTCCCACAAGCCTAGCAAAAAACAAAGAAAGCAAATGCAACTATATGTTGAATGTTTGGTTTAAGGAACATCTTAAACAGCAACATGCAACAACAATACAATTGCATTCATTTACCTTTGCAGGGTTATCTTGTAGCTGTTTAAGGCACTGACATACAGATCACATCATTTCTAGTATTTTTAAACAGTGACATGGCAAAATCTTTGTATAATCTAACACCCCTACACTCTTGAACTATACTGGTTGTCCACCGAAAGAAAAACAGACTTATCTCCTCACCGAAGAAAGCCAAATTAATTAACTTTCACCTTATCATATAAATAATCAGTCAAACCCTTTACAGAATATTAAGATTGTTGTCATAGAATACCTGTTAATCTGCTCTAGAAATTCTTTTGATTGTTGAGTCCAGCGGACTTTTTCTCCACCAAGACCACCGATTAGGGCAGAGGCTGCCTCCATCTTCCTCTTGCAGGATTCTGCATCATCTAATAGGTCCTGTTTTTCTTTCATTGCAGCATCAAATTTAGCTTGCACCTCATCCAGCTCTCTCTGTTTCTCATCCAGGGTAGCCTGAGCTTTGTTTAATTCGGTGTTGGCAATATTGAGCTTACCTTCTTGTATGGCCAAGTTTGCCTTTTGTGGAACAAATTCATTTGACGAAACAAAAATTTTAAATTTAAATATCATTAAAAATCATGGAAACCTAACTTAATCATTTACAACAGCAGAGAAAAACAAATAGTACAAGCTAGGGCAACTGCTATAGTACCCGTTCTACAGAGCTTACAATTGGTTAATTAATTTCAATTTGGCATTCTGTAAGCTTATTTCATCTAATACAAGAGAGAAGATATCATGGTCACATTGTTTCACCTGAATAATAATGGAATTCATAAACCCAAAGTCACTCAACTGTTAATTACAATCGTAATACAAAATTTATCCTATAAAAAGCAAAACAAATTTTAATATAAAAAAAATCTTTCAATTAGCTAAATAACGATTACTTTTTATTTTTAAAGTAGAGAGTTTGTATCTTTGATAATGTAATCATGGTAACATGATCTGAAAGTGAGTGTCACATTTTCTCAATATTTTGTATTGTCACAAATATTTTCTAACAAATGACAACAGAGCTCACTTACCTCTCTGTATGTTCTGTTTTTGTTCCTACTGTAATTGTTTTATGTCTTTACTTATATCCTAATAAGCATCTCTAAACTAATTAATTAAAAGGTCCCTGTGTATTGTGTGCCATTCTGTGGGTCATGTGTATGGTTTAATTTAAAAATAAAATTAACAACCTTTAACTATGGTAATTTTATGTTATTTTCATTGGGTAATTATGTAAAATACTCTAATTATCTCATTACAAATGCAAGATACAAAGATGCCACCTGGTTCATAGAATTCTACCGTCAAAACAGAGTTTTGGTACAAACCTTTAAAGGCAGCACTTCCTTATTAATGCCATAGAATAGTGCCATAGCTTTAGTCCAAGAGCAGAGTCCTGCCACATCACCACAGACTTTCTTAGCTTGTTCCAAGGAGTAATCTTCCATCCTGAAGTATGGCCACAGTAACTCGATAGTCTCTTCGTTGATACTATCTTTAGGGAAGTTTTGAAGGCTCAATAGAAACCCGCTTCCACTCATGACCTGTAATTAATAATGTAAAATCATTACCGTTAACAATGTTTATATGAGAAATGACATGACATAGTTTTGGGACACACCCGCAAAAGGTTAGCATGCACCTAAACTAATAGGGCTTATTTGATCATAGCATGATGGAACCTCTCCTCTAAAGAAACTGATCAAATGCTATCGAACCTTCAATATTGAATGGATTAAGTATGGATGCATGAATTTCCCAGCAGGTACTATAAATAGCATATAAAGGTGATAGGTGAGCAGCCAGTGCAGCTATACAACAGCAATGCACGAGTGATTGCCTAGTTTACTCACTTCAGGGCCAGAGTAAAATACCATCAGTTGCAACTAACACTGGTCGGGTTCAAATGTCAGGAACTATAGTTTTGCTCAAAAACTATAGTCGTTTGCTGCTAATTTGTGTGCAGGGGAACACCTCAGAAAGGACTAGAAATGTTGTATAAAAAAAAATTTAAAGCAATGAACCATGTGATACCTAATGAAGACTTTGATGTAAGATACTCTCAGTCTCAATTCAATGACATTTTACTTGCAAGTTGTGTGACATACCTTCAGAGAATCAGACCAGGATGGTTTGATGCTTGGTCTGTCAGGATCAAGGGTACAACTATCCAACCTACACTGAAAGAGAAGCAGCACACAGTCCATGATTCTCATAATAAGGTGAGGTGGTTTAGCTAGCTTCCTGACAGTGGAGATATGAGCTGGTTTGATTGTATTCAAAGCTGCCTCTGCTTCCTCTAGTGCAGGTTTTGCTTGTTCTAGCTTCCCTTCAGCGATCACCTTATCAGCTTCAATCTCATCCACAATGATCTGGGCTTTGTCCTTGACTTTTTGGACAGATGCTTTCACTTTACCAGCAGCTTGAGCAGATACTGTCACCTCAGCAAGTACCTAACAGGAAGAATATGGGGGGTACAAGTTGCATCAATTGAGATATTTTCTCATCCATAAGGTTTACAGGCTGTATAAAAGTGGTCCAGTACTTTCTTTCTAGCTGTTTAATAAAAATATGTATACAAACTATGTTAAATGTTGCATTCATTCACCAAAAACCTCATTATTATTGTACAAAGCAACCACCAGTTAGTCTAAATGAAAAGTGACCTGGATATTAGTCCTCTTCATCATCACATGATGTCAAATTTTAGAATTTTTAAAAACTGGTGAGAGACAGAGAAAAAGAACCATCAACAAATAACGTAGAAAATAAGTCTGAAAAAAAATAAATAGAAGACAGATAAAAATTCCTACCACAATCTGATCACCATCAAGCAATACTTGTCTTACAAATTCCCATGAAGGGATGTATTCGTCAGCCTCTAATTTTTAGAGTGCAACCATATGTTGCAGCAAAAGTTAGCAATAGTCCTGAAAATCTCCAACATTAAGCTCTCTCCACATCATCAGTGCAGTGTGCTCTCCCATATATCATAAATGCAATATGTGCAGACAGGCATTTCCTTGGAAGCGTGAACTGCTAGCCCATCCTACTTGCTGTATGTTCTCTCCAGAGTAATAGATATTAGCTCAACTTTGCTTTTTCACTCTGTATGCCTGATATCTTTTTGTAATTATGTCACAGAGTAAGTTTCAGTTATAACAAACAGCTTGTCAGTGGAATTGCTCCTTACTGTTTCTTACCTTATCAGCCTTTTTTGATGCTATCTCGAGCTCCTTCTCCTTGACCACCAGTTCCTTGGCGAGCTGAGCCACAGACTCGCTTGCTTCAATCAGTTTGTCAAGACCAGTGTTCATTCTATGGGCAAGCTCTGATATCTGTGAATGCTTCTCCTTGTAAATTGTCTTATAGCCATCGATGAAGGATAGGTATGACTTTGGGGTAACGTGTGTCTGTCTTCGATATCTGTATACATAGTAAACAAAGCAGGTATGATTTAGACTTAACATGACATAACAAACAAAACAAAACATAACCATTTGAGCTCTAAGTCATGGCAGTTGTTGACTGTTTAAGTTTGCAATCAAAGAGATACAAGGACAGACTAATTGAAACAATTGAAATAATCTCAGCTACTGAACAGCTGACTTTTCATTTGACTAAATACACACTTTAAGATAAACAGTTTACATGAAGTACAATGTCACTTTTCATCTTTTTTCACTTCTACTAATACAATTCCTGACCATAATACCAGACAACAATCAAATTTATTTCGTGAACATACCTATTCTGCAACTTCACAACTAACTGTTAGATACACTGGTCCTAGGTTTTGGAATACCCTAGATACCCAGGTCAATAGTTCAAAATCACTTTTACATCTTAAAACACAATGAAAAAGGTTCTTTATTAAATAAGCATGTGTAAAGTTTCTTGTGTCTTTTCCTATGCTTAGGTGTATTTTGGTGGGGGGAGGGGGGGGGTTGTGTGTGGGTGTTTTTTTGGTGGCCTGGCCTTGATAAGCTCTGCTTCTGCCAGGTCTCCCCTACTTCACATCATTTGTATATATCGATTGTTTGATTCCTATGGAATGTATTTGTATTGTATATTCAAATGTTATATGTTCACTTTGTTTATGTTATGGTGAAGTGGAAATAAATAGTTTTCAATTTCAATTTTAAGTTTCAATTTCAAAACAGTATGCTACTGAACTTCCTAAAATTTTTACTGAAACATTGTTCACTATCACAGGTATGAAATGTTCTTCTCATCTAAAAGGTACAGTTAGCTGGTGTAATAGTTTATAAATCACTTGGATTACAAAAGCATGTTCACTCCAGAATATCGTATGGAAATTAACCCAGACACACATGTATTTTGGGGGGTTTCTTGGTAAAGGAAGAATCTTTCCTAAGGGGCAAAGTATCTGAGGTGAGTAACACAAAATGAGAAAAAATAAATATTTACAAAATAAAATTTGCACTCTTAATTCATATGTGCTGTAAACATGACTGAAATGCAACTGGTTGCTTATGAGAAGATGTGTGATATATAAACCTTTCAATACTGCAAATATAAACTAAACCAATTAAAACGGAATCACCTCTGAAAGTATTCCAAGCAAGTCTCTGCAACACCATCATGAAATTCTCCCATTGTCAGTACAAGCTGCTGTTTTGTGCTCTCTGGACAAACAATTTCAAACTTTGACACAAAGTGGCTGGAGACAGCTGTTAGGGCATCTTTTGGCCATCGGGTGAACCAGTCCATTGTGCATCCGGAGATGAGGCCAGGGAACTTTAGAGAGCGATTCCGAAACTTTTCTCCAACCTAAACACAGAATGCAGCATGAGGGTTTCTTCTTAATAATTACAAAAAGAATAACCAAAGATATGTCTTCAAGAAAATCTATAAAATTAACATATCATTTATCAATATCAACAAGTATTCTAAGTATAAAAACTCGCTTTGATATTCCAGAAATTTACATTTTAAATTTACATTACGTATTTGCTTTATTCACATATTACCATATTAGTCATTTGACATACCAAACCATGTTTAGATTTTATGAAGATGGCTCACGTCATTTCAATGAATTAATAGTGGATGAAATAACTTCAACCATATATAAAATCAAATGTAGTTTACTTTAGTAATATTAATCAAAACAATTGACATGTCATGTAATACAACAGCGTTCAAAGCATCCATTGCATGTCCATTAGTTTCTGCTGGCAAAGAGATGATGATCATTTTAGTACATACCGGAGAGAAACAGAGTACAACATGAAGGTTGTTCCTTGCTCTTGATATGAAGTAGTCGTAGAGATTGTCACTGGTGGGTGGTCTCCGAGGCAATTCTTTCTTCATTATAGGGATCAACTCTTGAGTAATTTCATCAAGTTCATCTCTTGCAAACAGATTTGACACCTTAAAGGGAAACAAGAATAAAATTGAACAGCTATAAACTACAACGTATTGCTACACCAATATCTACAGGAATGAGACATGCTCTATAACATTAAGGAACATATTATCATAAATAATGATACTAAGAATTAATCAAGAATTTATCACCAATCACATTAAACTGATTTATAAAAGGTTAATTCTTCATGGTTTTGGCAGAAAACCTATTGCGCAATTTTATCAATCCGTCAAATAGATATTTTATTGCAACAAGTGCCCAATACGCTACCTACTGATAGAAGCATGTGTTTAAGTCACCACTAGTCGCATCTTACAGTAAATGAACAGATTGTTAAGGCTCTTTCAATGATCCAAGAAAATTAAACAGTTATTACTCAATCTGAATTATCATTTGACTTTGCCTAAGGGCAATCAGCAGTTCATTAAATTATTATATGTGTTAACTAAGATTTGAAACTGACCTCTCCAGATGAAAGAACATTGTTCAAATACTCTAAGAATGCCTCGTCCTTAATTTCATTGTCCGTAAAGATGAATGTGATGCCACAGCCCTCACCGCCTGCTACTCGGTAAAGGTATTTCAAGTCATCCATCAGGTTTGAAACATTGTATGATCTGTATATAAATTACGCAGCAGAATATTCATGCATGTCAAGGAAAATGCATCATCACAGTGAGTGATATGTGAACTAGACTTACCAGCCCCCAAATGACCCAAATCCTGCAAATAGCCTAGCATGTACTTAATTTTCAGTGGAGTGTTAGCTGCGCCTTCCAATCCTAAGGTCCCCAGTTTGAGTTACAGAGTTACATACATATGGAAGGTCAGGTAGCTATTTGGCTCTTTGCATCTCTGAATGCAAACAGTTCTGTGTGATAGACTATCTTATTCCATAAAATTATGTTTACATGATTATACATCTGTACTGCGGTACCTTGACCTTGCAAATAACTGTTGAGAACTTTATTGCTTGAATGTTGTCATTTTTACAGTTCGCCTGTGATCATTTTCATAAGAAAAACTGACTGATGAGAAAATCTTGTACATAGCAAATGTCTATATATGGAAGAATGACTATAACTAAAAACTTACAATTAATACTTTTGAGGAAGGAAATATATGTACCTGAATATATTTCACAAAAATTCCAAATAAATCCTAAGTTATTATCAATGCATAATTAATTGATACCTTGATAATGTTATCTGAAATATCTTGTAGCCAGCTATGAAGGTTGAGAGTCTTGTCAAGCTCTGTTTCCCTGAACCTCCAACTCCTACCAAGAGGGCGTTACCTCGAGCTGTTCTTATGATGCGGGAAATCTACAAAATTCATTCAGAGAGTAACAAAACAGTTATCATATAAATCTAGAAGTCAATCAAATATGAAATATAGTTGCATGGATATTGTAAAGTACTAAGAGGCCCATCTGTTCCTGGACACTTATATATAAAAATGATAGAGCATTTTCTTCAAGGCAATGGGACATTCTGATTAAGTTCTTCTAAGCGAAGTCAAGGCACTTAAAGCAGCATTTTGCGTCCTATTCTATGGTTTTTCTCAACCTCACTGATTCCACGATGCCATAACGACATACATAACTAGCATATCTATTCAAATTTTACTTCAAATGATGGCATAAAAGTTGAAAAATTTACAACTTTCATCATTGTTTTTATCAAAGATATTTTCCGTTGGGATCCAAATAAACCTCGCCCATAATATGAATATTTAAAAGCTACAAACGTCATTGACCAATACGTAATACAACACCATGTATGATTTGTGTAGATTGTCTATGGCAGTTGTACCAGGAAGCTGTTAGAGTACCAGCTCGCTGGTTGTACCAAGTTACCAACTCGACATTTTGAATCTATTTTTAGCAATGGCTCATAACTAAACCTGCATCTTGTATGCGATTAATATGAAATGCGTAATTTGTTGGAGGACACTTTTCTCATTATCTGCAAATGTCCTTAAATACTTGCCAATTAAAGCTTTTGGCAGGGAAAAAACTTGGCTAACATCTTAGTTTGGTTTTTGTGATTGATATATGTAAAAAAACTCGATGGACTTGTCAAAAAAGTGAAAAACTGGCGACAAAATGCAAAATGCTGCTTTAATCTTGACTGCATTTCTTCACGTAGGTGTATATATGGGGATCTGCATATTAACTTGTATATATTTGTGTGTTCTGTATTTTGGCTGCACCCTGAAGGATTCCCCAGAGTATACATATATTTAGTGCACTAGAGTAACATAGTATAGTCTCTTTTCTGAAAAATGGATTTCTAGAAGGTCAATGCAAGGCAGCAAATTGTGTGTATTTAGCTGAGGGAGAAACATGACTCATACCAACTTTCAAAGAGAAATAGAATTATTATACAATTAAATGAAATGATAAGTACTGGAACCAAGTTGCCAATCAAGGAAAATATCAAACCATGAACAAGGTAATTAGTATAGTACAATTTCAGTGTACTTTCAAACATACCTTAATGAGATGAGTCATAGCATCTTTGAAGAAGACGAGATCCATATGAGCACCACGCACTGTATCATTGTAAAATGCCATGTGTTGCTGTAATTTTTCAGCCAAGAACTCTAAACTTGGAACCTGTAAATGATCAAAGTAAACTATCAGTAGCGGAGCGTCCATGCAGTCAGAGGGGGCGGATTCCCCCCCCCCCCTTACGGACTCAAATGGACTGCTGGCGCCCTTTTTAGCTTTTTACCACTTTTTACTTATTCTCGATTATTGACTTATTTTTATTGCGCTCTCAAATACCTATTGACATTTGTAACATTTTGTTGGTGTAATTTTCTGACAAAATGGCAATGACACCTATTTATTCTTCATTTATCTGCAAATTAGCAAGGCCCAGAAAGGGTAATTTCAGGCGATCTAGGGAGTATCTTTACTCAAAAATTTCTGTATGCTCCGCGGAAACCTGTGGTGGCCCTCCGCTTAGATAGTGTCAAAAGCGCCCCAACAGACCATTCTTGCCCCCCTGACCAATATCAGATGTTAATATTGTTTTGAGGCAGGCACCATCACTTTAGGTAATAAAGCTTCATAACAGTGTAGCAATTGAATAGTATTTCCCAAGTAAGTCTGATAGTTAAGAGATTACTATTTATATTTTATAGACTTCAATATAGACTAGTTAGTATAAGCAGTCAAGGTGTAATACCAACATACAAAAAATCATAGCACAATTCAAAGGTGTTAAGGATATTCTCACCAGCTCATATACTTTAGGTGCCTCTAGTACAGCATCATCTGGTTCCTCTCCAGTCGGTTCTGGTGCTTCTCGAAGGAAATCAACAAAGTAGGGTTCGTCTGCCATACTTGCAAGTGTAGCATCACCCAGATGCTCCTTCACAACTTTTCTGGTCGCAGATTCAAACCAATCTTTGTCTTCAGATGTTGTGAACCTGAAAGAATTTGACATTTTGACATATCAGTAAATATCTGAATGTAGTTAGTGATATTTAAAAGTAAAGAAAGATTTACAAATCCTCCCCTTTATGGACATTATAGAGATGCTTACATAAAGAATGACTGATTGTTTTCTAAAGAGATATGTAATTCAATTTAAAATATAAATAATGCTTAGTGAAATGCCAATTCATGAAAGTAAGCCCCTCAAGATGATCTATTGCTTTTCTGTGAGTTCACATGATTTCCTTTCCAGTACAGAAATTATCTATTGCTCTATAATGCTATCAAATAGGAAAGACAAAACACAAAGGAGATCAACATGTCTGGAAACTTTTTTGACAAAAGGTTTAAAATGTAGTTCTTGATTAGAGTTGGAAACTACTCCTGGCACTAATTAAGCACACTGGTATATGTCAACTCTTTGACTTGCTTATCTTCCATTTGTCCAATATATCACATGTCATCCAAACAGTATCTATAACTGGGCCTCTGATGCAACAGATCACAATAGGGTAAACTTTAGAGGTATTAAAGTGTCTATCTGTAGCTACGGTGTAACATGACCATACTAATATACGAAAACACATAATGTAATTGATGTATGCTTATACCGATCAGCAATGACACGTGTGCATTCACTCTTCCACAGGGCCAGTTGGGTCTGCTGATCTGGACACTCATCTCCTGCTATTTTAAGCATTCCTTCCCAGATACGAGACAGATCCCTCAGGTTAAATATGTAATGAAACTTGGCAGGAGTAGGCAACATCTTTGCCTGAGAAACAAGGTTCAAGATATCTACTGTAAGTCATAATTCCCTGTACCTTCTAATTTCTAATTGAATGAACACAGATCAGTTATAACATTGCATGTATTAAAGTCTGCTTTATTACTATTCGATATTCAATCACACAACTCAATAATATTTAACTGAAAATTTATCTAACAATAAATCTAATTTGTATAACTATGGCAACTGATATCCTTGACAATCTAATTTGAAAAAAAAACTACTCAGTTATGATCAAATTACTTGATCAAATGTACTGACACTGTCGTACTATAAGCTACCTTCAATTATGATGCTTTACTCATAGATATGCCATATAAATATTGCACAGATCAGGGAATAATTTAGTGTTCAAATTGTACATAGCAGTTTCAAAATCTCTGAACTTTGTCTCCTATGAAACACTATGGTACATGTGTGGGACACTGCTATACATCTCTTGGGACTGTAAAGCAATTTGACCGTTTTGTATTGCATTTTGCGATGCGATACTGGATAAATTTATTCCCTGTAGATGTGCCATGAATTTAATCTGCTGCTGTTGGATTCACTGTAACAACCTTATAGAAGTTAGAATTCCTTACTATCAGATCAAAATGATTGTTAACATCTAATATTTTTTAGTTTTTTTCTTAAAGATTTAACATGAGATGGATCATGATATGATCATACCTTAGTTGCTTGCCAGAGAAGTCTGGTTAGAGACACTAGTTGACTTGTGAAATCAACAACCTCTGCAGGAAATCGAGTGGAACAGTAGTAACCACAACCAATCACACCTAAAAATAGCATCGAAAGAATGATCAGACAAGCTAGGTCCACTGAGTGGTTGTATGGTAGATCACATTGCTCCACTGCATGCCTATGACATGAGCCAACGTATGATCATTGCTTCGTGTAAGAATAGGAAAACCTAGTAAATGTGAATATATGGCTGGTACCTTACTACACTACCTACAACAGTAAAACATAATATTGGCATTGACATTTAAAATTATTGGAAGTTATTGTCAATAGTTACAGAAATTAAAGGGTGTGAAGACTCGCACAAACACAAATGTCTAATGCCGGTAATCTGACCTTGTTTCGAATGAGGTGTAACAGAAGTGTTAGACACCACATTGATCCTAGAAAATACACGCACAGCTTGCTACCATCGGTAATTAGACACTAGTGTACAGTCAGTGCATGCAGCTGCGGTCAATACCCACAGCACAGTATACAAACGATACAGCTATGGACATCTCAGGTCTAGCTAAAGGTAACAAGGTATCACGTTTCATTACTGTCTGCATATTTTAGCGACAAGAGAAAAACTTCACTTGCAAGCAATGGAAAGTTAACTTTTTCACAGGGCGGCACACAGTTTGGGGCGAGTATTCAATGCCTTTAACTTTGATGTCAGACTGATAGACTTCCAAGTTGACAAGACTCATTATATATGACAGAGAATAAAATAACACTGAAATTTAATGTTTCTAGAATCCCTTCAGACATTATTCCTCCATACCGCCATTAAAGGACAAAATGTAACGAATATGTTATAATAAAAATAATAATTTTATTTCAGTTATTGTTAGGAAAAAATGCATTGTAAGTGAACTGATTGATGTACGGTATTTGCTTGGAGTCATCTGTGATTAATATATTATATTTAGGACTAAATATTTCAGTCTATGGCGAGATGGGCAACCTCTTTGAATGAATAGGCCATATATAAGGAGTGTAAAATTGACTGGGCCGCACCTAACCAAAGACCTGCTGTTGATTTCAAACCTTTGATTCCGAGGACTTTCAAGCAATAGGTGTGTGTACTTAGTCTGTATTCACAAAAACATGTCAATACAGTACAGTTGATAATTAATGGGGATAATAGGCCTACCCGACAGCATCCTTAGTGCCGATAAATTCTAAACAGCTAGCTCGTTTTTGATGTAAAATAGATTGATTTTTTCCTTTTTTTCTTGAGACATCTAACGGGCCGCAAAAAAATCACTGGCGGGCCTAATGTGGCCTGTGGGCTGTAGGTTGCCCACCCAAGGTCTAAGGCATACTCACCAAATATTTTGTCTATTGAGGCATTGCTAGGAAGTGTGCAATTGAATATGGTGAACTGTCTTTTCAGTCTCTCTGGGATATCATTTCTTCCTCCACCAGGTGTGATCATGGCAGCAAGGAATTGTAGATCCACTATGTTGGTAAAGTCACCAGGCTTTTCAAGACTGTACATTCCATGCATCTCCATCATCTGACGCACAATTTCATTCGTGACCTGTCAAATTTCAAATCCCAATTATATGAGAAAAGATTGCGTGTATGTGTGTATGTATCTATGTATGTATTTTAGATCCTCCTGCAAGTAGGAACTTGAGAAGAAGCCATCATTGGCTTATCAAAGCCGCAAGCTGACCGAAGTCAGTCTCTTAGATATAATATTTAACGTCCATGATTATGACTTGTCAATTGTCAACAACTCTGTAACTGGACGACATAAATTAATCTTGGAGTGACTCGAACTGGGGACCTTATGATTGGAAAGTACCGTTTAGACCTGTAAGACAGAAAACTGAAAAGTGCACTCAAAACCATCAATTCTTTATCATGGCTATGTGGTTTCATCACTCAGCACTATTTTATCCAAGTTACTATGCTTCTATATGAAAATGTTTGATTACAGAGCTTTTAACTTGTACTCAATCTATGTGACGTGACCCAAAAGTGGGCTGCAAAAGTACCAGCATTTTTGCTGAGTCCCAGAATATTATCAAACATCTGAAAAGTTAATGAAAGTTTTGCAAGCTTGCTAATGTCCAGTCCAAATAATCTTTCTTGGATTCTGAGCAACCATTCTCAGAGGTGTGAGTTATGCAGATAGTAGCTCAGTCCTAGGCAACACTTATCATGGGATTACCAACTACTCAATCATTTTGCTACTCACTAGGCATGCCCAAATACTTTTAATAAAATATTTAAAGTTACCTGATCTCCCCATTCATTGATAATGGGCATGTTGATATCATCAACAAAGACAGTCATCTTCCTTCCAGCTGGTGGACCATAAGTACTTCCCATCCTCTTATCCACACAGCCCTCAATAGTTCGCTGAAACACAAATATCATCACATCGTTGATATAATAATAGTCATGATATGTGTGTAGTTAATATAATTGTTCAGGAGCTATCTGGGTCCTACACTGCTTTCTTGTATGCCTTGATTACATTAAACCCAACACTAACGAATTGAAAACTGGAGTGTTCTTCAATTTTAGCAATTGACAGTATTACACACGAGGTCATTCTTTCTGTTACATTACAGGTCTTTTCCAATCTTCCTTTATAATATAGAAATGTAGTATATCACTGCATGTAGTATATGTAGTATACCACTGTAGTATATCCCTGTAGTATATCACTGTAGTATAGTCAGTATGGTGAAGTTCGGCATACTGCGAAGTTCGGACACCCTAAGAAATACACGTTTTCACCATGAAAACCTACAGGAAGAGCCAAATTTCACCAAAAAGTACGAAGCTACAGTTATTTTCTCTCCAAAGTGACCCGTGTGCAAGAAATTACTTACATATTTGTCAATAAAATGACGAAGATCTATGAAGTCTGTTATAATTACTGAAAGAGCAACTGCGCCACCAATTTTATCACCAGCGCCACACTGTGGGTTGCGTGTCCGAACTTCGCAATACTCTAGCAAAGAAATACCAGTTCCACAATCACGAAGAATCTTCTTGGAAAATTACGTAAAAACACTTTGCAGGAAAGAAAGTTTGGCCGTGTATCATACTATAACACAATTCTCCCACCATATCAAGTATATTTTTTGGTGATTTAGACCAGAAGATTTAGTTTTGGGGTATTTTAAGTCTTAAGTGTCCGAACTTCGAAGTCACCATGCTACATCACTGCATGTTGTCAGAGTGCTTGCCTTACCTGGAACATCATTGCTGTGGTAGCTGAAGAGAAGTTGAAACTCTTCCCCATGTGTGTATCTGGATTGTACTGTGACATGTAACCTTTGATCATGACTGTCTTAGCAGTACCCTGTTCACCAATCAGTAACACAGCCTGAAAAGCAGCAATATTATATAAGTCAATGAATAGAAATCAGAACTGTGGAAAGCAATGTGAAAACAGAATTAGCATGGAGACGATACCAGCATAGACAAATATAATATGAAGTGTACTAGTATTAGTGTGTCACACCCTTTCACAATACTGTGTTTTGCTAACAGTTCAACTTACAAGATGCTGCAATGTTGCATTACCCTTTTTTCCTGTCCTCTTTCAAAAAAGTGTGGCTCCCTAATAAATAACATAAACATTCCCACCACATTAGGATGGTGTAAATCAAAGAACACCACAAGCCTTCTATTTCTGAGATCAATGGTTCAGATTCCATGCTAGTAAAATGTGCTTTAATTAATTATATTTTTCCTGTCCACTTTCAGCTTCCACACATGCTTCTCACACTATTTAGCTTAAGTTATAGCTTTACTTAAACCATTCTTGAGATTTAATTCAGGAATTGCATTCTAATTACACTCTTAGTCAAAATGACATCAAAAATTTGGCATTATAACGACTTGGGAATATCATAATATATATATATAGTTCAGTGACAATAATATCAGAGTGTATCTTTTAGAATATAAATTGAACAAGAGTCATTCCACATCTGTTTCTTATACCTTGTTCTGCTTGGAGATAGTATCAATCAGGAAGTTACAGCAGACATTGTCTACATTAGGCACAAGAATGCTGGAATAATCAGGAACTGAATCTGTCGGGTAGATGTATTCCTCTACTCTACTGGACCAATGCTCCCACTCACCTGGAGAGGGAACATGAAAATAAAACTAATGCATTGACAATACACCATTGCCATAACTCCATATCAATATGTAATCACAGATAAATAATTCTAGCAAGTTTTCTCCTTCTTGACATTTTACTCTTGAAGAAACTTGTTTCCTTACTTTTCTTTCTTGCAATGACCTAAAGACTTGTGCAATAACCAGCCTCACTTACCACTTTATATGTAACAATTTTAGGGGAAGAAACCATCTTTAATTCTTCTGTCAAAGGTAAATTTGGTAAATATGGCAATGATAGGTGTGATATTGTATTTAAAGTACATTGAAAGAGCACTGGGTTTTCAAACTGATTTTATTAACAATTGTCCAACTCCATGGTTACTTTAAATTGGACTCTTCAAGACGTTTCAAATACTAAAATATCAAATGACAAAACATTTCACACCTGTGTCAGTGACCACAAATTCAAAGATGGTAAACCCACTATCCTCAGGGAGTTTAGGGTAGCTAAGTTTACTCTGATGGTCCAGCATGAAGTCCTGCATCTTAGCTCTGTCATCCAACTCCAATAGAGATCCTAAACTCCACATTAATGAAAAGATGAAGAGTTTCTCAAGGTGTCCAGCAGCCAGCACATGGTGGTCATGATCATGTTCATCCTTGGTCGGGATTAACCCTTCCAATAGATTGATGGCCTGGTAGAGTTAGAGAAGAGAAGAAGAAGGAGGTAAAAGACTTGAGATTATATCATTCAAACGTATCACAACCAGGAGGTCAGAACCTCTCAGAGAAGCTATTTAAAGGGATTTCTATAAAGTAAATGGAAAATGAAAAACTAGTGCCCTCATGCCAATAAATTGTGTTTTGAATTGTTTGACATTCCTAATGGTCAGGACTAAGCCATGTACGATCATAATAGTTTCAAGTAGGCAATGATTTTGATGTGTTAGGTAAAACCTCATATATCAGCTAATGATTGACTGTGTTCGGTTCCTTTACAATTGAATATACTTGCGGAGAACACAGATGGATTATTGAATATGGACAATTTAACAATTTTATTTTACCAATGTTTTGGTTCCTTCATGATTGAATATAGAAATAGGAACACTTCACATACCAGCTAAGGATAAATTGTTTTCTTTATGACCTGAATGTTGAACCAACAGGTCATGGATTTACATGGCATTTATTCTTGCTCAGCTGACGAGTAAACTGGTTTCTTTATGACTGAATGTTGAACCAATAGGTCATGGATTTACAGTACGTGGCATTTATTCTTGCTCAGCTGACGAGTAAACTGGTTTCTTTATGACCTGAATGTTGAACCAACAGGTCATGGATTTACCTGGCATTTATTCTTGCTCAGCTGACGAGTAAACTGGTTTCTTTATGACGGAATGGCATTCATTCTAGCTCAGGGGTCATTTTACCTGTTTGATGTAGTTACACTCCAGGACAACCATCTTGGCATTCAAGTTCAAACTCACAAATCGATAGAGATCATCAAATATTTTATCAAAGAGGTCTTGTAAGATTGCAGTCTCAGAAGGTTGCCTTGTGTTCAGCCAGCTCTGTGTTGAAATAGAAAGTAACCTTTAGCATCCAATTCATCTCAATGGACAGAGAAATGATATGACATAATAGGACATGTACTGAAACATTCAACAAAATCAAAAATATCTTCATATCAATGGGCTAAAACTCATCCTGCAGATCGACACTGTTTTCTACAATCAATACAGATGTACAGACAATTTAAGGCTAAGTTGCCACATAAACTCCCAGACTTAAAGTGATGTTTCCCTCTCTTCACAGACAGTTCAAGATCACACATATGTACAAAGAGAAACAATGAAAAATAAATTATTTACATCTTTGAAAATTATGTCACAACAACGACAATATAATGCTTACCAAAAGTATTTAAAGTATAAATGGATACATGTAACAAGACAATGATCACAATGAGCAGATATTAGTTAACAGGTCCACTTCAACACACACCAAAAAAAAAACATGCACATGCTTATGTAAATAAAGTAAATTATCTCTCGTATTTCCACTTCTGTACATTGAAGCAAATCATTTGACCTGATTATAAACTTCACTACAAACCTGTAGGATGGGCTTCCAATCCATGACAGATGAGCTCATGTAGACCATACCATTGCGAGACACAGTAGCAGGAGATGCATTGTCGATGTTGTGTACCTCAAAGACAATTTTACAATTTGGAGACATCGGAATACGATCACCGTTAGCCAGGGTCAGGGTCTTGTTATCATCCAGGACACTGTTCAAGTTTTCAATCCAAATAGCATCAACAGGTCCATCTAGTACTATCCAAATGTGTTCACCTATACAGTAACCCCAGCAGAGAGTGATGTGAAATGCAGACATCACATATATACACAACTACTATCATATTGACCTAACTTATGGAATTCTTGATTCTAAAATTTAATTCATTTATATTAACTCTGGTATTTCTTCTCTCTGATATGGATTAAAGGGTTTTCTAGTGACTGAGGTGCACAAAGCAGGGAGACAAATTTCAAGAATAGCCTAGCTAGTACTGTTGTCAGTAGTTCCAAAATTAGAAGGGATATATAAGTGAATTTCATCCGCAACATTTTATTTTTTGTATTTGTTTGTTACTACAGCTATGAAAGTACCAGTGCTAATACCTGATTGGGACTTGCTTTAATAAATAATAATATTAATAATAATAATCAACCCTTCATCGCATACCTCTAATAATTTCATTTTACATATGGCTGGTGTAAAGGCTGTTATTTCTATCACAATGACAGACTACATAATGCAAAGGGTTGCTGTCTTCAATAAATTAATTTCAACCAGATCCAAGCATCATCCAATTACAATATAAATAGTTACAACTGCTTTGTTTGAATTTATTTCATTAACCTAAGTCTATGTGTTGACTTTTGTTTCAAAGGTAATAGTCTTCTGTCTCAATACTTCAGCACTCTACTCAGTTAACATGCCATGCTCATCCACCAGCCTGAGACATGTTACATTTGTAAACAAGACCAGCTGCCTTTGAGTTAATGTTCTGTCATGATGGTGTCCATAATCAATAACAGTTACTAAAATTACAATCACTACCTTTCTTTGCTCTTAAGGTTTTCCTCCATAGTGTTGAGAAAATACCATCTGTCCAATCGTTAGTTGAAACATCCAGTCTACCAAACATCTGTGGTGCTGTGATTGCCTTAGGGTTCATCCTCATTTCTTTGTGCGGAGCTCCACAATCACCCATTGCCTTCATGAGAATGTTGATACAGGCTGTCTTCCCAGCTCCACTGGGCCCCAAAGCCATCATGCCATGTCTCACTCGCTGTGTTTCGAATAGCTGTAGAGATTTAATTAATCATTTTTGTTGTCAAATTACAATTAGCATATAAACGCACATTTTTAAATTAGTGAGAAACCAAATAGCATCCATCTACCATACACTGGGTTTTCAGAGGTCATGATAAGCTTCAGCTACTTGGTGGACATTCAGGTCCACCCCATGAAAACTAGTTGCAAAACAAGAAGTTTAAATACACTCCACTGGAAACTATAAGATTACATTAAGTTATCAGTAGAGCTCTATCATAATTCAAGGCTGCTCTTAGGCAATTCAATCATATTATTATTGCGGCTTAAATAAAAAGCCAGTTTTACCTGTACAACCTTGAGGTTCCATGCAGGATGGTTAACAAGTCCGGCTTGATCAATCTGGTGTGACAGAGCAACTTGTAGGTCGGCGTAGGTAGCATTATCTAACTGAATTCCAGGGAAAAGATCATTGATAAGACTCAAGAATAGGGGCTCATCTTCATCCACCTGTGAAAAGAAATCAAGTAAAGCCAAAAATGTTTTTCCAAATTCAAACTGAGATGGATGACCCAGTTGACAGAGAATATGTTAAGAATAGATTGATGACATGGTTGGGAGTCGGCAAAAAAATGTGTGGCTCTTCTGTTAGGTCCACATAACCTTACAAAACAATAAATCTAGAGATTTCATCTTGGAAAACTTCAAGTGTAATGCATGATAGTAGCAAACTGTTTGTGATGCAGCTACATACCAGTTTGGACAAGTTCATGTCCCTTAGGACTCTCATAACAATGGCAGATTCACTATCCTCTGGACGAGCTCTCTTGTTAGCCCCAAGAGTTCTCAATACCGAAAGGATGTTACGCAAACCAAAATCATAATGAACCTGAAAGAGAAGAGAGGGAAATAATATGGCCCTGTAGGATATATCAATGTACGTTCCCAAAATAAGTTCACTCAATATAGTCTTTTTGAATATACAGAGGCAATTGTTGCATACAATGCTTAGTGAAATGATACCCCATAGGCATAACAATCTCTAGGATACAACGTGGAGCATCCCAACATCCAGACGACCTCATTCTTACATTGTTCTGTATCAGAGCTAATATAATGGAACCTAATATAAATTTGTTACACCATTAAAACAAATAATATATGTGAGCTTTTACTTTGAAATGATTGACATTTTTGTAAGTCCACAGTTCTGCACTCAATAGCTACAAACAAAACTTAACTTCACCACCACCAATGTGGGAGGCACACATTGCAAACTCTATTGGTCATGTCAAGACAGGCAGGTCAGATATAGACATTTGGTATGTAATTAGTGAAACTGAGAGAGGAACAAGGCACAGGGAGGGCAATTAAGGTGAGGGTCTAGGAGGAGGGAAGATACATCCAATTCTGATACTTTCATACCTGCTTGGTGAGTTGTTCCTCGCAAAGCTTGTAGAGTGTGAAAAATTTCTGAGCAAGAATAACATTTTCTTGGAAACCACAACTGGCGAGCTTCACTCTCATGATGATCTGTCTATCTGGTACCATCATAGCAACAGAACGAAACTGGATCTTGAGATTCTCAGGCAGCTCTTGACGACCGGCATAGCCTGGGTTCTGTGGGACAAAGATGCATGCAATAGAACCTTTTGCATTATATGGGGTACATGACAGAGGTGAAAGGCTGGTAAGGGGAAGGGAGCAGAAGTGGAGTGAGGGGTGATGATGATGACTCAATATGCCTTGTTTGGTTGTTAACTTTTCTGACTGACAAGATCTAAGGTAAATGAAAGTGTTTTGACTAATAGTGAACTTTGGACTTAATGAACATTTTAATACATTAATCTCCTCTTTGCAGACAGCTGTGTAGGCTTTCTTTTGTTTTCAATTTCAGTTGTTACTTGTAATAACAGTTGACTTTTACTATAGTATCTAACTTTCAATTTTATCTCATGTTATACTTCAAAGATATCCATGACTCTGCCACCTTATTCCATGAAAAACACAAAACTCAATAATGTGTCTCCAGTTTACAAGTTAAACATCAGCCATAAGAATGGGGTTAGGGGATAGGTTGGGAAGATTGACAAAATGGGACTATAAATGACTTTTTTGCAAGCTTCATGACAATGAAGTTACTATGATCAAAATGATTTTATTTCATTTCCTTTTTACTGAACTTCTGTAAGTAAGAAACATGCCGTTAACATGAAAGACATAATGTATGCATTCTCTGAGATGCCAGGTACAAACTGAACTGATGCATGCCACAGTATGTAGAAGAGACTCTAAACTTACCATGGTTAAAAAGAGTCCAAATTCTGGGTTCAAGTCCACAACATCTCCATCGCTGAAAATAAACTCTGTCTTACGCTCTTTCTTGGCATTCAGTACAATTGCAATTTGCTGAGCTGCAACAGACAACACTGGTAGCTCAATACGGTTGAATTCATCAAAGCAACCCCAAGAACCTGACTGGGCAAGACCTTACAACAAAAATGAACAGAGAAGGACAAAGATATCATGTTTCCTTCATTCGTATTGTTCATCTTTAGGCAAATGTCATCATAATGCTGACGGCGTTCTATATCAATCGATCAGGTAGGCTTCATTTGCTCCATTTACTCTGAAAGTGTTCAACTGTTTACGTCAAACCACACAGTTATGCAACTTACATAGTATGTGCAAATTTACATTCAGTATGATTGAGGTACATAAACACAAAAAGGGTTATTTGTTTACTTCACCAACGATCTGCGCCCATATAACGCTCAAAGCATACACAAATGATAATCCAAACATGAAAGCTGTAAAACTTCATAATATGCACTCAATTGTAAGGAGTCTCATGGTTACCTTTATAGATTCTTCCCAGACCTCTGTAGTCCATCTGATCAGAGCAGTTGAAGACCACCACATACTTGCCTAGTGCTTTACCCATATCTTTGGTGGTTTCTGTCTTTCCTGTGCCAGCAGGGCCAGCAGGTGCCCCTCCCATACTCATGCCAAGGGCTTGGGCAAGAGTGATGTAACACCTGAAATATTTGAAGAGAAAGACACAAACAATTCTTCAAGGCATTTGTCCTGTATAATATTCTGACATTATATTGATATAAACTAGTAACACTAGAGAATAAAGTGAACACCATATAACATTACAGTGATGATAGAACAGTCCATCACTTTCTTTCTCCTTATGAAGAGACAAACAATTAATACACAGGTTATTACATTGGTCAATTAATACATTGTTCATTCATACTTAGTAAAGATTCCTAAATCCTATTGGTCCATTCAGGTCAGCTGACCGTGGTTAATCCTGTGAGTAACGCACGGTAAAATTACGGGGCATCACTTTAATAAATCTTTGGTTATATGTAACCAAAAATGTTTTGTTTTATGATTTTTCCCCCACACAAATGGTAGTGTATGAATGAATGAATGGGTGTTAATGCTATCGCTGGATGCACTCGGGCTCCGCCCTCGTGCATCGCTTGCATTATCCCCCGATCGTGCATTAATCCTGTGAGTAACGCACGCTAGACCGTTGATTAACCCCTTAGTTAACGACGGTGCCTTTCAATCATAAGGCTCCGAGTTCGAGTCACTCCAAGATTAATGTAGGTTGTCCAGTTACAGAGTCGTTGACAATAGACAATTCATAATCATGGATGTTTAATATGAATCTAAGAGACTGACTTCGGTCAGCTTGCAGCTTTGATAAGCCAATGAGGCTCTTTTGCGAGTTCCTGCTTGCAGGAGGATCTAAAATACATACATACATACACAAATTATAAATACCTCTGCCAAAATATTAACTGCCTTAGGAATATGAGCCATTTAAGGTGTTATTGCAGGTATGAAGGAGGGCACCATTAACGATCCCATGAAATGAAATTTTACGTTAAGAATAAGATTACCTATCAGTTAGTGGTGTGATGACCAGCCTGTCAGTGCAACCAAGGAATTCCATTTGATAGATGAAGTCCACATCTGTGATAGAGACAAGGCAGTGGTCTGTATCTTCTTTGTAGTAAAACCTTGCTTGCTTCAGCCATTCAAAGTCATTAGATGTACGAATATGCATTGTCACCTGTAAAAATTAACGTACAGAATAATTTCTTTGGAAGCTGAAAGAGGGGATGAAATGGTGGGTTTTTCATGTCTTAGAATGGTTTATCTACAATTACTACAACACCACCCATCCACTACTTCCCGTAAATGCAGCTGCAATATCCAGAAATTCGCTGTCAAACTATTCCCTAGAGACCTCCCGGTGGGGCAACCTGCAACCACACATCGGCTTGGCATATTTAACAGTTACGAGATCAATTTACGTAAAAACAAAACTCCAAATCTCATTTACAACAGAGCACTGTAACAGAGTAATGTTGTGTGTTCTCAGGTGTTTAAGAATGTAAACATAGCGTCACGGAAGTGAGCTGAGTTCCTCGACTGACGTCACGCCGCATTACCCTATATACAACAATTTTTTGAAAGTTTTGATTACCCTCAAATTTTTGATCGTTAATTCCTCGAGGATGCAAACTACATTTGACACAAATTAGGTATCATTGGATAGCAAAAACGATGATTCATATAAATTTTTCCATTGCACCCCCTCTTTAAGTTTTCAAACAAAATAACAAGATGGGATTCATTGAGAAAGAAAGAAATGTTTGACTACTTTGCTTCTGACCACAAAATACATTATATTCAACATACTAAATGCATAGAGTTTAATTTAGGAAATATTCAACTAAACATTTTCACCAGTTAAAAGCCTGCAGGTACCAAAGCTACTAATAATGAACAAGCCAGACAGTTACCTAACAAGTAAATGTGCACTCACACGATGTGTTAAAACACTTTTTATTAAAAGCAATCTGTTAATTGATAGAACCTCTTACCAAGTCGTTAAAAATATCTCTTTGATGAACGTGAATTGTCACAAGAGTTTCATACTTGACTCGCTCTACTTTGGTGAGGTCATGAGTTGTCTGTTCGATGAGTTTGTTGAGAATCTCCAGGAACTTGATATTTGTAGCTTGCATTATCTTCTTATCAGATCTGGCTAAGGTGAGAGCTTCTTCTGCATCTCTGGTCCACAACATCTGAATGCCAAGCAGTCCAACCTAACAGATATAGAAATATTTAGGACTCAGCGTGATTACAAGTTAATTGTAAGCAAAATCAGTCTGATACATATATAATAATAATAATAATATAAGCACTTTTGTCCAGTAAAAAAATGCTCAGAAGCGCTGCAGGAGCAAAGTATGTATGTATTTTAGAAGAAAGTACCCAAATGGACACAACTGATATGAAACAAATGGATACGCATTCATGAATAAGAACGTCTTGAGTTCTTTCTGGAAAGTTAACACATGCTGGATTGTTTTCAGATGTAAGGGGAGACTGTTCCAGAGCTGTGGAGCTGATCTAGCAAAGCAACGTTCCCCATAGGTGGAAGTGCAAACAGTAGGAACAGATTGCATATGTTGTACGCTTGAACAAAGCATATATATATATATATATATATATATATATATATATATATATATATATGAGTGGTACAGACTTAGGTCTGTGACTCAAAGGTCCAGAGTTTGATTCCTACCTTCACCTGATGAGTCCCCCAAAGACAAAGCCGGTCGTGCGGTGGAAGTTTTCTTGTATGTTGATCATTAATATATATATGACATTTCTGTGATTTCAATCATCATAAATATACACATGCTAAGGTTATCTTGACACGACTGCCAAGCTAGTTCAGCATGTATTACTGTTTATTGTTGCAGGCTAGATGAATACACAAGTTGTGTGCTGTGTATAAGTATCCACCATTACAATATAATACATGCCATGGAACATGATCTTGTATCACTGAAGGATGCAAGGATGGCAGTTAATTAGTGATGTACATGCAGGCAAATAATGCAAACAAAATGGTGCAGGTAGGGTACTGTAAATAGTGCTTACCTGGGCAATATAGTGGTTGAGGAATGACAAGAGTTGAAATGAAGGGTCATTAATGGCATGTGATGCATCCTTTATGACTGAATGGAGTGATGACTGTTGAAGGTTCAGTAACTCTCCCAACCACATCTCAACATTCCCTTTGGCAATCACTGGTTTGTCCAACTGTAATGATAAACAGAAAGTAACTATTGAAAAAAAAATAATGTTTCCTTTTAGAAAACTATTATAGTAAACAGACCAATCATGAGAGTGAATAAATATGAATTGCGTATGTGTACAGAATAATTATCTTACTGCTCAAAGAAATTGAACATGAATGCACTATATCACCACAGGTCACACTTCTCTGAGGGCAGTGGAATAAATCCAGAGTTCTCTTGGAATAGCTAAAAATATAACTGTAATGAAGTTATAAAGCCATTCTGTGCATGTGCATAGTTACTTTTTAGTTCTAGATAAAAATGTAAATCCAACCAAGTTGGAAAAGACTTTCAAACAGATCACTGGAACAGTGCAGGAACACCCAATATAATACCGAGCATTTGTTATTGTCTCAACATTCCAGCAGTATGTGTGTCTCTGTATGTTACACAGCCTTATATTAATATCAAAATCATGACATATAGGTAACATTATGCTACTTACTGGGATCATTTCTCCTTCTCTTGAGACCACAGAGAGGATTTTGTCATAGTCTTTCTCATGAAACTCCACCTCGTTGACATTCTCAAATACACCGAGCAGATGCGCCTAGGGAGAAGTAGAAATTTGTTTCCATGCTGAGGTACGATACACCATGATGAATGTGTGTCATCTAATGACATTCTCTTAAAAAAAAATTTAAAAATATTTTTTTCATAATCATAATCCTCTTTCATTCAGCTTGATACTACTTGCATAATATAGTAACATCTCTAATGGCTTCATCAACATTCCAATGATAATTAAATAGAATAGAAAACTTTGAACATAGCAAAAAACCCGCTATTAAAGCAACATGATATTTACTGCAGAATGTATCCGTAGTATCAAACTACAATCAAAGTTTGTAAATACTGTATGAAGATAGTCACAAGTCACAACAACATCATTATACACTGTTCTTGGCAGTTCCTTTTTCAATGTATCCAGTCGATTGATCCTCTAATGATAATACTCAACACAATATAAAAGCGGTGAATACATTTATTAAAGGAAACAGAAGGATTGATACATGGCCTATTAGGGAAATACCTTTTCTTGGTCACAGGGAAATCAAAATTATCAATCAGTCTTTGCTGCCACTAGTAAAATGCATGTTTAACACACGGCAAGTGTCCTGTCAGAGCTATTATACTCACCTGAATTGTATGTGAGTCACTGGCCTGACCCAATATCTCAAGAAGTGCTGGATCAGAGACAAAGAAGAAACGTGGAAATACCAAACGCTTCTTCTCCAGATAACTATTTTAAGAAAAGGAAATGGATGCAACAGTTAAACTTGCATTGGTTTGTTGTAAGTATAGTGAACGGATAATATTAACTGTAATAGACATGTAGCTGAAACTAAAGGCATTTGATAACAATGATGCATTTCAAATTATCACTTTATGATGATGGGTTTATGCTTTGAAATATCATAGGCCAACACAATGGTAAATTTAATATCTGGAATACCCCTTCATGGCAAACTTTATAATGATATCACCTCCTCTGTACAGACCTGTTAATCTATTGTTGCATTCTAAGATTCTATTATAAATGGATATTTCTTAGCTTCTTTAAACGACAGGGTTGAGGCCACATTGAATATTGCACTCTTTGAGGAACTAATTGTATGTATACTAAATTATAGGTAGGCTTATATCCCTTTAATTGTAATTATTAAATAAGCAATGCAGATAATTTTGTCAAAAACTTGAAACTGCTATTAATAGGAAATAAGGTTAATGGTCTGTACCATATTGAAACTTCATTGAAGCATATGACCATACTTAAGTTCTTCAAACACTTCACAAAATAAAACCTCCCAGAATGGTAAAAAAATGTTCCCTTTTTACTTACTTGACCAGGACCAGGAATTATGTGCACACGCATCATTTGTCATTAAATTCTCCCCGACCCCCCCCCCCCCAAAATAATTACGTTTTTAAAACAAACATACACTCCTTGGACAAATGATACTATCATAGAGAACAAAATTTACCCTGTGAGGGACTTCTGGCAAATTTCCAACTGTTCCAGTAGATGTGGAAGTAGTTGTCCCAGGGTTTCATCTCCAACACAGCAGGCAATGACATTATCATTCTCATGAGCTCTCTGCATGATCTTCACCCAAGATTTGTCAATATTCCCAAATCTTTTGGCTTCCTAAAATAGTCAGGAGCAGGTATGGTATATTATATCTTCCAAACAAGCAGGGAAATACATTAGTATTCCATACATGAAAAATAAGAAAACAATTCCAGAGAGTAACAAATTTACCACAACTAGTTGCACAATATGTTACACTGAACTAATTTCCTTGCTTGCTTGCTATTTGATATAGCATATTATGGAAACAAAATGAAATCAAAGATTTCCATGAGAAAGTTAATTACCTGAGGGAGCTGCTTCGCAATGTCACCTCCAACAAATACTGCTTCCAAATAAACCCACAAGTTTTGCACTGTTAGCCAGTTTTCAATGATGTCAGAAGAATTGGAGAGCTTTTGAACCCATAACTGGATGTCCTTCTTGAAGTGAGCATTGTACCTGCAGTGCAAATATTAAACGTTGGTAACTGTTCTAATGCACCTCTAATTAACTTTTACCAAACTAAAACATCCACAACCTAAACCAAATAGATAATTCAGTTTTCACCTGTTACTCAGCAAGGATCCAAGAACCATTAGACTGTCTTCCATTAAGGCTATGATATCAGATGTTTCTCCTCCTTTCAATAGCAATTCTCCTCTGGTTTTGAAATTAGCAAATGACAATGTATAGGCATTCCAGTCTGCTACCACCTGAGCAAGCTTGGCTTCAATATCCTTCTCCTTAACTGCAGAGATACAGATATCCTGTAGAAATGAAAGCCACATACCAATTAGGACTCAGTACTCTGGAGTTATGTATATCTAAGGAAAGGTCCAATAAGGGCAGCTGGGGATGTTTGCGACTAAAATGTACATTCTAGGCCTTCAACAATAACATGAGCACAAAAACATGCTGTTAAGTTATGGTAGGTGTCCCAAAATAGGCTTAATGTCTTACACTACTACATTTGTTTTCAAAACAAACATCAAAATTTGTGCAGAAAAGGATATAGCTGTGGACTAGTTTTCTTGAGTAAAACATATTTATCTGGAGGGGAATGCTTTTTTAGTTCTGCAAGTTTGAAAATAAAACACAACCAGCTGTGGAACCATTGAAGAAGAAATTTGACCCTTGCTTCTTGAAGTTCCTCACAAGAAAGACCACTGACTTAAGACAACATTAACCATATGTGTTTGCCATACCAGTCTTAGGTAGATTGTCAAAAGTAGGAGGCTGAGGGGGATGTAGCTGCTGCATGCAACAAAATCTTTAATTGTGCTCTTGACTTTCATAGAATAGACACTGTAGGTCTGTAGACATAACCAAATTCATTCATAGATGAGCAGTATTTGAAGCTACTGCAGCTTTTGTTAGTGATTAGCATGGCATTGGATATTTGAAATGATAAAAGTGATGTAAAAATATAGTAACCTCGATGTCTTCTTTATGCTCTAGAAGTGGTGCTTCCATGATATTCCTAAGCAGGAATGAATCTGATTCAATGTCAAAGGTGTGCGATGTAGTATTGGCTATCCTTTCCCAGTGCCTTCCTTTCATTGCATTGTTGGCCATCAATTCTAACAGAGGACAAGTCTCATTGAAGTCATCAATCTTCTTTTTCAAATCCAGAAAAGCTTGCCATTCTTTCAATCCTTTTGGTAGTTTTCGACATCTATGGAAGGAGCATTTTTTACCGAACATACATTTTCTTGCTATTTTACAAAATTAATCTTCTGTAGATTGAAACTTTCAAAAACACATCACAAGAAAAACTTATCCCAAAGAGTGTAACTGTTCATAGGGTGTTCTACATATCTTTATGAAATATTAGTTTTAAAATATTATTTACTATTCGTTCTAGTCCAAAATCAGATTTTGTTCTTCTGAAAAATGGATTATAGTGCTTTAATACAAACTCACATGTAAATTAATATGTGTTACTGAAACAAATTTAAGTAATTTAACTGTCTGCAAATTCAAATTGTACCTAACTGAAAGTCACAACTACCCTTACCTATTCTGAAAGTAAATGAGTTATTTTTATTTGATAAATATCAACTTCACTTAATCACAGATTGATAGCTTAGTACAACAGTATGATATATGACTGCAAGTAAAATTCCCTTCAATATGAGCACAAGTACAAGGCCCAAGTAAAGTGTAAGTAAATAATCTTGCACAAGTATCGATGATCCTATTTTCCAAAATGCCCAAAGTATGAGTACAAATCTAGTTGGGCAAGTATGCATATAGGTAATTAAGCAGAATACCAGCATGTACTCACTACAAATCTACTTCATCAAATACACCAACAACACAAAATACATATGGCAACTCTCAATGGCAAACCTCAGAACCCTTGTACCTTACTGAAAATTTTCAGCACATATAAATGAACTGAACAACAAAGAGATTATCATTACTGACTATTCTAACAACAACAGCTTGGATGTAGTAGTGGTGTAGATGAAGTTCAGACATATCCACCATTAACAGTACTCAAGGGGCATCACAATATTACCCTGGTCATATTACCCTGGTCATCGACAACCTGTCCCAAACATGGACATTCCCTTCACACGGCAGCAGCTAAACAGAACCCAACTGACCATTTATCTCACAGGTCCCCATTTATACAGCTGGGTGAAGATCAAGAGGCAATGGAGATAAAGTGCCTTGCCCAAGGACACAATGTAATGATCTGAAGAGGACTCAAACCTGCATACCCTTAGATCACAAACCCACTGCCTTAACCACAGCGCTCTCATCATACATACATATATATGTATATGACCTATTGTGACATATGCAGTAGACATTTTCCTTGTGTCATAGTGAAATATGACTAAAAACAATACCTGTTCTGAAAGTCAATGAGTTCATTGTTGATTCTATCGATATCAACTTCACTCCACAGAATGTCATAGTAACCATTAACTCTTTCAATGACATCGTTGTAGAGTCCGTAGAGTTTCTGTAGGAGGTTGAGTTCTTTCTTGATCTTCACCAAAGTGGAGTATTCACTGACTGGCAAACCAAACAATTGTTCCCCAGCAGTGTATGTGTTAAACTTTCTCCATAGCTCATCAAACTTTGCCTGAAAAGAGGATCAATTGAAGATTTCCTGACCCAGTATTGAATAAGATGCTCAGCTGACAAGTAAATGTCTATATAGAACAGTGTGTTTACAACTGGACGAGTGACGGTGCACAACTGTGTAGAAAAAATACCAACCAGATATGAATTCTGCCTTTTATCAGTTCCTGTCAACATAAATGTATGTTAACAAATTTATATGTTGATACCAATTTTTCAGAGAAAACAATATTTTTGCATAATTTTTAAGAAATGATAAACTTTTATTATACTATTAATATTTTCACACTGATAACCATTGTGAAGTAGTTGTTTAAGTGCATATATTTAGAGATATATACAATATATATAGACAGATATATAGACAATATTTAGATACTTGTGCATTGGTACTTGTCGATAAAGATTATTGAGAAGTATACCTGGTACACTTGAAGTCTGTCACTGGCCTCTTGGGGTGAAATACCATCAACCATTGGACCGCCCTGTCAAACAAAAACATTTAAAAATGAGTAAACTGAAGTCATATTTGAAAAGTGAAGAATACTTTGTATAAAAGGCATAATGATAAGTAATAAAAGATTACCAACATGAAATATGTAATGAATTAGCCAAAGCCTGTGTGATCGAGTTCAGCATGTACATTATACAGATGAAACAGTCAAACAATGCGTTAACTCAGGATCAGATCAATGAATTATTTGATACTTCTATAAGAGACATAAAAAGTCTCAGGTATCATTTCATAAAGTTTTATATTGAGTGCCCGGATACTCACTGTATCATAATCATCATAGTAGTGTTCAGAATCTTTGTTAAAAACTTCCACAGAAGTGAGGAGTTCTGCTTTGAACTGAGGCTGTATGCTTACAAGATGGCCTTGGACTGAAGTCTGGTACATGAGAGAAAAGAATGCTTTTGATTATAACTGTTCATAGTACAGTATCACTTATGTCAGACACAAGAACTATAGTATACACAACTTAATTGATCCATTAAATCTTTATGCTGGAAGGTGAATAACATATTGTCCTAACACTTTATACAACTTTCCATCAATAACCTTATGGAACTTTGTCATACAGAAAGCAGTGTATATCTGGACTTCAGCACTTAAAAAGAACTGATACTATTGATCAACAGACATTCAAACATTCACATATAGCTTCTTCCTTGTTCATTGAAGTATCTAAGAAATGATACTTTGAATACACAATATGGTTCCCGTAGTTGTAACATGTAGATGGCTACAATAATACAAATGAGTGCTAGGACATGTAATTCCACTGATACACAACAATTGATATGATAAACAAACCATCAGCTGATACTTACCGCTTGGGATGATAACTTCTGAAATGAATATCTAAGGGAATCCACTCTCTCTGTTTCCTCTCTCTGGACTTTGACATTGAACTTCTGTAGCATGCTATAGGCTTCCTATTTAGAAACAGTGAGGATAGGATAACAGAGTTTAATATGCCATGATCTTACACCAGCTGGGTCATATCACAGAATTAATTAACCAGCAGTTCCATCAAGGATGACCACAACATTGTCAAACAGTGGTTTAAATTTTGACAAAGTTAAAGAAAAACAGTTACATATATTTCTCATAACAAGACCAAAGCCATTTAATTATTAACAAACCTCGACTGGTCCTAAGGTCATGTCAATTTTGATATCTTCTTGACGAATATTCTCAAGAGCTTCCATTGCATTTCGGACATCATCCAAGTCTTTGATAGGTCTTGCAAGCCGCTTGGAGAAGTCACCAATGAAGTTTGTAATTTTATCCATTTTCAAACAGTATTCCTTGTTGAGAGTCTTCCCAAACAGCTCCTTCCATGATTTCGTCTCAATATTAAGAGCATACTTGATTGGTTCTGAAAAACAATTTTGATTTGCTTAAATCAACTACGTTATAGGGTAATGAGAATAAATGAGCTAAAGAATATGATTTCCTCAACAGACACTTATGTCAATTGCAGATATCAAGAATGTTGCAGTATCTACAAAGGATTCAAAATTAGCCTTAACCACTTACAGCAGCTCGTGGTCATATCACTCATACTATTAGAATGTACTAAGGATGAATGATATGTTAAGAACTGAATGAAATAAAGACTGTATGTCACAGGTACCCCCTTTCACACTTCCAGAATCTAAGGTTAACATCTAAGTATTTATTACAAATATCAACTGATTATCTAAGGCGTGGTCTCAGTGATGGCAGCAGTCTATCCGGCCACTGTCATTGCCACCAGTATCCTTTAATTACCTGTTTTCAGTTCAATAGCTCCAACCTGGACCCATGGCTGAATCTCCTCAATGTCTTCCTCTAAGCTTTGATAAGAGAGAATCTTTGCTTTCCAGTCAGACAAGATTGGATGAGTTTCCACAAACTCCTAGAGTGACAAGGAATGCAATAGATAGAAATAAATATGATAACTTACTAGGATTGTCAGTTACTGTTCTGACTACTAACTGAATGAACAATTGTTCCCACCAAGCCATCAGAACAATGGATGACAAGATCGAAAACAAAATTTTCAGTTCTTTTAGAAACACTAAAATTGCATGAATCCCAACTGATGAATATTGAGTTGAATAGACTACATATCATCCCAAGGGTATGACATAAAACATGTAGTAGAACCTATATATGAAACCTTAACATCTGCAGCCTTAAGCATCTATGACATTGTACTCCACTTCTTGACCTTTTACAATTGGACTGCTGGCAATTGATAGAGTACACATCATGACACTGACTAAAACCTGCCTTTAAATTAACACCATTTGACTTTCAACAGGGAGTGTTAGCTCAGTGGTTAACGCCGGTGCCTTTCAATCATATGGTCCCGAGTTTGATTCACTCCAAGTTTAATATATGTCGTCCAGTTACAGAGTTGTTGACAATTGACAATTCATAATCATGGATGTTAAAATATGAATCTAAGAGACTGAGTTTGTCAGCTTTTGGCTTTGATAAGCCAATGATGGCTTCTTCGCGAGTTCTTGCTTGCAGGAGGATCTAAAATACATACATACAAATACATATACATACAACAGTTCTAGTCAGATGATAGCACAGTTACCTTGACAGCATCTTCTTTATCTTCCTCCCACAGAAACTGGAAGGATGAGAACATCTGTAGAGATTCCTGAATCTTTGGTCTGGTTTGACTGATTGCATTGCTGAGCATCATCTGCAATTTCTGTATTTCCTTATGTTCCACGATACTTTTGTAGTAATTTCGCAGCTGCTGAGGAGGAATGATCTCAGTTCTTGGTCCTGTAAAATGGAAATATGTCTATTACATAACATCCTCCAATTAAGAAGACATATTTCTTAATTCAGAATATTAATCCCGATGATAATATAGGACTTTCATTTTGTTAAGATGGCCCATTCAATTATATGCGATAACGGATGGAATAATTTATTATATATGTCATCTGCTACAGTAAGTTTATCATACCTGATAGAATGCTAAAAATGTCAAAGGACAGAACAACATAGTTTTAAAAACTTTGCTTTCTGTTGGAATTGAGTTCAACACCTATCTCATTCTACCCCATTCAAAGAAAGACGTGATGGGTGTCACTATCTTAGGGTAAGTCTAAAGAACCTGACCAGTGCTCTTCTGGCAACAATACTAAACAATTAGAGTGCCAGCCTCTGGAATAACAACCACAAATTCCTGTGTGTATTCTGATATTGATGGATTTGTATTAATATCATGTTGAGCCAAATGATCATGATGCAGGGTCACCTCCATTGAGTCGAGTATTACATATAAGCTATATACTTATAACTTCATTACCTAAAGGTCTATATCAAATACAAATTTAATAATATAGAGATGTCAAAATTGAAATGACCTGTAGCTGAGTGGGGTTTCCCCTTTATGTGATGATCTCCATCTTGACTCGGTTCTATGACCTTGAACCTCTTCTGACCCCACTGAGCTATTCCTCTACTGACTTCAAATACACAGACTGTTGCTCTGTTAAGTGCTTGCTGGAGGTCATCTAAACTGGGCTGCATAACCTGAAAAGACAGAAATTGCAATCATGAGAATGAATCCTTTTTGTGTAATTCTTGTACCACAAACAGCACTGTCTTTGACTTTAACCTTTGTTATTTGAAATGACTGTGACATCAAAAAGCATAAGGGGTTTTATCAAAAGCAACTCAAAATGTTGCTTGCAACAGTAATAGTGGATATTTATTTGTAACGTACATGAAGATGAAGACACTATGGTCGAGTAATTTGGTATTTGCCCCAGGTTCAGATGACAATGTTCTGTTCCTTAACTGAGGGTTCCCACAGAACTGGGTCATCTTGCAAACGAATGTTAGCCTACAAGAACATGTAAGACTTAAACTGACTAGATTAATTCAATTACATTCTTTTAAACACAAAGTTACCATTAACAACTTGAGGAAAAGCTAGAGTGATAACCACTTTAAGTAGGGGTGAATTTCTCTTTTCTCTATGTACAACATGAAGAAGAATACACTATCAACAAATGTTTTCTTATTTCCTTCAGGTTCAGATGCAAATGGTCTTATGCTTAACTAACGGTTTCCAAACAACAGTATCATCTTGGGAGAGAATCTAAGCATACAAGGACAATTAAGACTTGATATCTGAGACTTATTTTAGATCAATTAAAGTACATTCTTTCAAACACAAAGTTAGAACTTACAACTTGCGGAATAGCTAAAGTGATGTCCACTTTAAAGAGAGGTGAATTTCTCTTGGCTCTTCGTGATATACCACCACCTCCTGCTATATCGCCAATTACTCTCATCCCTCCAATTGGGCTGTAAATTGTAAAATATACCTCATCTTAAACAGAGTCTGGATATCATTATTAACAGACTGGGAAATGATGGAACTTATTGCTTACTAGCTTTCTGGAGGTACTAAATATAACTGTTGTGACATTGATGCCACAAAATTTAATACTTTATGTCATGTTCAAATGAATTTGTAATGACATAATTTTAACCAGCAGCTAACATTCAGCAGTCTGGCTCATCCAAGATAAATAATAACACCTGTTCTTTAGATTGGTCAGAGTGTAAAACCAGTTTACCAAATTCAGTACACGCATTACTAGATTTGCATGTTATAACATAACTTTCCAAACAGACAACTTACAATGCTGGTGGAACAATCTAACAACAAAGTCATGGGATCCACAGATTAACCAAGAAAACCTTCAACTTACACTCTTTGATATATGACCACATGACTATATTATTCTTACCACATTGAAATAAAATCATGCATAGCAATACTCCTCACTCATCATTTACATTAGGGGTTAATTCTTCATAAGAAACATATTTTGTAAATGTTTTCTACATTGATTAAGTGGAAAGCCTAAGTATATGCAATACAAATGACACAAGCTGATCATACCATGCTAAGTGAAAGTAAAAATGAGCTTAAAATAGTTACTTTATATGTAAAACTCACAAGCTCTATTTTCCAAATGCATTTGCTAGGTGTTAATTCCAGAATAATTTAAGTCTATGAGAAACGATCTCACCAACATGATAAACAACTGATGTTTGTAGTTATACCCATAATGTTGCGTTTTTTAAATAAAGACCTTTTTTCAAAGCAATGTAATGTTTAAAACTCACGTAGAGAAGAAAACTCGCTTCTTTATAGTGTCTAATGACAATCTTGTAGCTTTCAGTAGTGCTTCCAACATTCTCTGACTAAAGTGGGTGATCATCTCCAAGCACTCCTCCTGCAGTTGCTGTTCCTCCTCTTGCTCTGAAGATACATCTACGGTAACCTCTGAGTCAGGCTCTTCATCAATGTCTATCACGGTAGATTGGTATACAAGCTATTAGATAGTGACCTTATCTAAATATTTACATGATTCTTGAAATATGTACGAGAGTCTCTGAGCTAGAGGTTAAAGTTGCTTTAAAGACAAGGTTATTGAAGATAAAGCTCCATTATGGCCAAATTTCTCTGACTAAATGAAAACTGATATTTCAATAAAAGTTCAAATAACAGAGTATATATCAATGTTTCATAATTAAAAGATGTTACCGTAGATTGGTATACAAGCTATTAGAAAGTGACCTTACCTCTATATTTACATGATTCTTGAAATATGTACAAGAGTCCCTGAGCTAGAGGTTAAAGTTGCTTTAAAGACAAGGTTATTGAAGATAAAGCTCCATTATGGCCAAATTTCTGTGACTAAATGGAAACTGATATTGTAATAAAAATTCAAATAACAGAGTATGATCAATGTTTCATAATTAAAAGATGTTACCATGTTCTTCTTCATCAGAGGAATCACTTGCTTCAGTGTGAGGTAGTTTGCTAGTCCTCTGTGCTTTGGAAACGAAAATGGTAACTAAATCGTTGACAGCTTCCTCCATGCGAGCACTCCTTCTGTCTATGTGTATGGCTGCCTCGTCGCACAGTTTCTGGTAGAAAAGTATAACAACATGTACTCAGCATGCTATCCAAGACTGGAGTGATGAGAAACAGTAGACATAGTATAATGGAGGCATGTACCTTTATAACAAGGAGGCTTGAAATAATGTGTATCTGAAGATAGTCCAAGCTAAACAACTGTGGTGAAGACATTGTGAACATATTACAATACTATTCTTGAACAACAGCAAAATTATAAATAATACAAGAAATTACAGAGGAAATTAAGTTATATCTCAGAATGCTTGTTTAATAACTCTGAAAGCAAATAAACCTCCTATGACTCATTGTCTTCTTGGTGCACTGTGCAAAATCTAGGAGTGGGCAATTTAAACAACATCATCTTAAAATACCTGGGTAGATTGAACAAATTCCTCAGCATTCCAAACTTTCCATGGAGCAAGGCTGCACAACAAGGTGTTGCTGATGTCTGTGAGTACAGAGTCAATGCGAGATTCTTTGATGTCGTTCACCTGCAGAAGGAAAAGGAAGGAAATATTTTCAATTTGGTACAGTAGCTGCAGGAAACCATTTCTTCAGCAATTTTGATGTATTTTTCTACAAGGTAATAGAGCAGCTGTCTCGAGTCACTTCAAGAGCTGGAAGATCTACATATATAGCTACCATTACTTGCATATCATCGTATAAATATAACATATAAAAGGACACCTCAAATATAGCTAATTAGAACAGAATAATTGTCATTGATGCAGCCAATATTTGAGTTAATCACTTACAGAAGTTTGTTTGATATTGTTTCTTTAGGCATTATTAAACTACATATCGATATGAGTTGATAGGGAAAGAATCTGAGACCAGTTCATACTTCTTTGACAAGGAGCTCCAGATCTCTAAGTGCAGCTTTCACAGTCTTAAAGAACGCATCCAGGTTGAGGGATGTCCAGCAGAGCATGACAAGGCCAGGTTGCAAGGCAATGTCCACTTTCTTGATGTGTGGAGCCATCAAAGGATGAAACACTGAATGAATACGACCCCGGATAGCTCTGTTCTCTTCAAGGAGCATCTGAAAACAGAGGGTAGAATGTGTATGACTATATCACATTGCAACTTTAATTTTTAAGTACATTCTTGTAAACCTCTAACCCATAATAAAATTCTTCTCTTATTTGTACAGTTGCTTTGACCAGTGCCTTAAGCAGACATGAAAATGAAAACTAAATTAAACTAAATCAAGGATTGCAGGTGACAGGATATTTTGTGTAAAAGTAAGTTGGCCTGACATTTCGATCCTAGCAGGATCTTCTTCAAAGACTAAAGGACTTGTCATTAAGTGGATAAGTCTCTAGTGGATAAGTAGTTTGCTAACAGTTTTATTTTATTTTGACGGGATATTTTGTCAGAATTATCTTGCAAGAAATTCTGGCGAACTTTCACATTTCAAATTCAACGGAATTGTTGTGTAAACTACGAACATACTTGAATTATGACAATTACTTAATTAATAACTGACTTGACAACAGTTTTTAAAGAAATTGAGGGATGTTTTTAATACTGCAACTGTAATACATCTTCTGTGCAAAAGGGACAACACTCTGCTGATGAACTCTTACTAGTTAGTTGACATGACTGATCAAACCATCAAATGCTAACTATAAATACTTTAAGTTTGTCATCAGTAATTTTATTCTAATACTCCTTCGTAATTATTGTTATAAACCAAGCCTTTCTGAAGAAAATATGACATTTCATAGTAAATCAAAGAAGTATATATCAAAATGTACTTGAATTGTGTTGCAGTTCTTTTGCAGTGGCTCCCTTCCAAGGCATATGACATGAGCTGATTCTGGGACATCTAGACCCATCTTCCTCATACACTCTGCTTCTCGAATGACTTGATACAACAATGGATCAAAGTTGACAAGCAATTCCTGCGTCTCTGGATGTCTAATCAAGATAGTTGCTTGCAGTCCTGCAATAGGTAGAAAAAATACATTTGTAACTATAATTTAGTCCAGAAAATTAAGCAAATCAAATAAAGTCTGTGAGATATGTAAAGGGTTGAATACAGGCTTTTTTGAAAGTTATAATATCAGAACACATTTACCATTACAGTTTACTATTTTAATACAAAGCAGCTAACATATTATGTTTTTAAACCCAGACGCACACTGTCTGACTAGATGCAACTTGCTCAACTCTATAATAATTGCACAAAGTGAACCCAGCACACTTCACAACTGGTGCTCATTTGGGTCGAGTACAAAATTGAAGTTATTATCTTCTTTCATATTATTTCTGTAATTTGTCAAATTTGTTTAAACTGTAGTGTATTAACATAGTTCTAATTTGCAAAATATGTCCACGTCACCATTGCTTTTATGTTACTTTGACTGTGCATATAATACATCAGTACACATGTTAACTCCAAGCAGACAACACGTGTATATGTTCTCTTATACTTATAGTTGTGTTAGTATAGTAAAGCCCCGGTGAAGACACAATAGAAACTGCTGCTCACTACAGACTGCTAGATTAATCGGGAAAATGGTTAATTGCACATTTTCACCCTGAAGACAATGCCACTTTAAACTGGATAAGTCTTGATCAGTCATCGTCATAAGAACATACGCACTGAATCACTATCAAAGTTTTTCTCTGTTATATCAGTAGAATTAAGTTGGGTCACATTTGGGCAGTTGACTTCAATACCATCAACACTAACCCTGAACAACACCCAACTTCTGAAAGTGTTCTGTTTCCTTTCACTTGCTTGAATATTGCAATTAAAATTTATTAAATGTTTATGAACCTGGTCTGAAAATTCCCATCATCTAAACAAACATTTCTAGGTAGGGGAGACTGTAATTTCTGATCAGAAGTTTTCCTCTCATACAAACACAAGAGACTAAGTTGAAATGGCATTGATTAAACATATGCTAGGGTTGCTGCAGTAAGATAACAACATTGCTGATAGTTAGTAAGGTTACCTGTCTTTACTGTATCAACTTGTTTCATCCAGGCTCTGTGATAGAGAATCTCAAACTCTATGAGGACAGCACCCAGTCTGTTGTAGTTTCTAACAACTTTTTTGCCTTCAGGTGTGCTGAGAGTGCTGGGATATTCCTGGTAGTATCATAAGAACAAAAGAACAACAGAACATTTTAGATTGTTACCTGTAACATATCAAATTATATAATACACAGCAGTAAATGAACTTCTGTCATGATTTGAGGTCAAGAAAATCATGTATATTATAAGTTATCACAAACATGTCATACCTTGATAACATCCATAGGGCCCTGTATTTTCCTGAACAGCTGTCTAGCCCATGCAATTTTACCAGATACTGGAGGCATAGCACGAGGTACTGGAGGGTCATCCTTGTTCTTCTGGTAGAGCTTTAAAGAGCAACGATAGAAAATAATTCAAAGCTATCCTTCACATTTTTCCCTTGGAGAATAAAATGGAATAAATACAAACAAAAGAAACTTATACAATGCAACATATGAAGAAAAAAACAAGTACAATTAAACCAAGACTGCATGTATGTGTGAATGCATGAATGAATGAATTAAACAAACTGCATTAAACATTGCATTGGAGATATTCATTGAAATGAAACATAACCACATTTGACATTTTCATGACTTTTTTTACACCCTAGTATATGAACATTCTGACAAAACTTTCAGGGTAAACCAAGAGCCAGTAAGCTAAGAGCCTATTAAAAACTTGCAGCAATGGGTATAAAATTGAAACTAACTAAATCCTCTTCAACTGACTTGCAAATTCTACACAACCCATGTCACCCAGTATAACTTACACATAGTACTGACTTACCCGTTTTATTGCCTCAATTTCACTACCAAAATGTTGCAGTATCAATCCATACTTCTCTTCAAGATTCAGACTTGGTAACTTCAACAGATCAAATCTGCAAATATAGAATGTGTACAGATATGAGATAAAGAAACAAGATCTTACCAAGTTACACATTAAATGGCACAAATAGTACATATTATTTCATTGGAAGGTTTTCCACTGTAATTTCCATACTAATTAAGTTACTCCAGTAGTCAAACTTAGCTATGCCAATAGTATTACTGGTTGGAGGTCCAAACAACAACCTCCAAAATATTTAAGTAAGATGTTAATGCCAGCATTCAACAATTATTAGTTAAAATACAAACTTAGATGAACCATTGATTTTGTTGTACAAATATTACAGGTACAGAATTATTTGTTGTTTGATGGATATATTGTGGTATCCCATATCCCCACGGAGAAGGGTTTTCCAATTGTGTAAGATGACTGATATCTTGCTAGGCAACACAAGCTCCCTTGAAAACATCCAATAGTTACAAATGGATTACCTAAACCAAAAGCATTCCATCAGTCATTCACATGAAGCCTTCTTGCTCCTTTTTAACGACATCAAGACAAAAATATTTATGGTAGCAAACATCCACTAGTTTAGTTTTGAAAAGTTACCCTAATCTTTGATTGTAAAATTCAACTAAGACCATGTTTAAAATTACCTCTTTAGCATAGATAATGACTGTGAAGATGAAGAAATCTTCTGAAAGCAACTGTCAAGGAAAGACTGCAGCATACACTGTGGAGGAATTAAAGTACATTTGACAGAATGCTTTTAGAAGCTTACCACATTCTACTTTATTTGAATGGTTACATGAAATTTATTGTCAAACTAACAAATACCTTAATGGCACTTTACCTCAGGCATAGTTTTTGTGTGAATTCATGTATGCAAAATATATACCCTAAAAATACTAACCAAGTCAAGTAAATACTGAACTGCTAGGGTTAATATCTTAATTAAGAGACCAGCATGATGAAAACTATGAAAAAAATATATTGCAGAAGCTTCCTGACATAGATTTCCACCTTTACACCAACAGTTAACATAAATCTGATGAGATTTCAATGCTAATTATTACCTGGCGTTCCTTGAATCTTAATTGATCAACCTCGAAAATCAAACGATGTGAATTTCGCTTTGATTACATATCATTATCATCATCATCCTACCATGACTGAACAATCAAAACTCACAAATGATTGTACTGTTGCAATAACAAGTGATGTTAAATTTATAATCTATTTTAAGTTTTGTGCTAAGTGAGTGTAATAAACAGTCATCACAGAAAGTCAAACACAAACCTCCAAGTCAAACACGTGTCTCTTGAAATCTTCAAAATCGTTGTCAAAGTCTGTTTTTCGATGATCCAGTATATCGTACGGTTTCTTTTTGATCCCTGCATAGATATGCTGAAACTTATTCAACATGGGCTCAATTCCCTCTATCCGAGAACTGCTCAAGACAGAATAAGTTTCAATTGTTTCAAGAAGTTGGATCACCTAAATAGTGGAAAGAACAGAGACATGTGCATTAATGAACATGAAGGTGCCTGAATAGTATGAACATGTTTCCATTCTTATAGTCTATGTTTGGGGAATGCTAGTCTGGAATATGTCAATCAAAACTCAGTCAATTTTTGTCTTGTACTTTTAAGAATGTGTATAATCATTATTAATTTTATTTTATTTCATTTGTATTTTTTTTTTGTGGAGCTACACTCTTTCAACTGTTGACTGACATTCTGCTCTTTACTTTAGGTTAAGCCACGGTTTGCTCTTCAAGGAACAGTTTTTGGTTTGCTAGTCTGGAAAATGCACTTACAAAGTCAGTCTATTGTTGTCTTGTACTTTTAAGAATGTGTATAATCGTTATTACTTTGATTTTTCCTTCATTTCCATTCTATTTTCTTTCTTACTTGCATGAACTTTGAGCTACACTATTTCAATTGTGTGAAATACCTCTGTTTGTTACATAAAAGGCAACTAAAATTCAACAAACCTTTTCAATCCGTCTGCAGAAGGCATCAAACTTTCCAAAAATGTACATTTCAGAAAAGTCAAAAGGTCTCTCATTAGGAAGTTGTTCAATCTTTTTCTTGGTCCTTTGGAAGCAAGTTTGGTATTCTTTGTTCAGGTGAAGAGCATTCTTGAGCTTAGACATCAGTTCATCATATGACTGGTCCCATATGCGATGCATACCACTGTTAGAAATGTAGTTCTTGCAGGCAGTTACCATCTGGTTAGTCACCTACAATAAAATCATTACAAGATAAAATAAATGGTTTATTATGTCATTAGACCAGATGTGCCATTCAGAGCTCAACTTATTGTACAAGTTGTTGATCCAATGAGGTTAAGGTGTAACTTTATACAGTTGCACTAAAATATATATATAATACATTATCTTGGACTAGTCTCTCATTCACTGACTACAGCAGGATTCGAGAGTAATATTTAGACGGTGAAGTTAATTAAATAACTCATTCTTACCTTAATGAAGAGTGATGTCATTCTTTCAGATGTGTTATAGTATCTTGAGATACTATGGATCATGCGTATAGCATTAATTAAACTTGGTATGCAATCAACCATTCCCATCTAGAAAAGTAACACAAAGACATAAATTGCAAAGAGATTCCTGTATAACATATGAGCAAAAACTATACACTGAATGTCCTAAATAACAATTGTTCTGTGAAACATGCTACTACAGACTATACACTGCAGCAAAACCAATTACTTAAGTCAGCCCATGAAATGAAACTTGTTACCAGCTGGAATAGTTTCAAAACTTGATCATAGGGTAACCTTTACAACATCATTTTAATGTATTAAAACTTCAATGTTCTGGTATCCAATATAGATGTCTATATATTGTTCTGTAAAATTCACCATACCGTCCTTAAACATGAGGTGAAGCAGGAATGACAGGTGATCAACAAATGATGAGGCCTACATCCATTATGTCCACTGAATTTGCTACTAAACATGGACAAAGCAAGTTCCTGTGATGATGATTTACTCTTTAAGCTTAAACACAATTCAACAATTCAGTTCAACACACTTACAGGATCTGCATGGTATAAAGGCTCACAGAACTTCTCCAGGGTGTACAAATACTTGACGTTATCTTTAGCTTCATTAGCAGCATCCGTAATACGACAATCTAGCTCCTTCCACACCTAAAGGAACAGAAGAAAATGAGTGTGTCGTTCACAGATTCCATATGACACAATTAAATCACATACAACAAAGTATGCCCTGGGTAAAAACACATTTGTTCAACTCAGTATTCATTTTGTGAAAGTATTTCATCAAAGGCATTTAGAAAACTATATTTCAGTGAAAGAATGTTTCTTCTAAAATTACATAACACCCCTACCTTCAGGACTTTGCTTTTTGCTGCATTCAGGGTACTAATGACCATCTTGCACTTCTTGCTCTTGATTTGTTCCAATATCGAATGGAACCTCGCCATTAAAAACCGCCAGTGTTCCAGCTCTGCCAGAGGGCCAGTATCATCAGCTTCTTTACGCATCTGATCACTCTCGGCCAACACCTATGGAAATGAAGAGCTTCTATGTGAAGAGGTGTTTGTACCTTCTGTGGTATCTAATTCAAATATTGACAAATGAATCTTTACATCTAAAGCAGAATCATCTTGATGCATGAAAACATAATTTTATGAAGACGTGTTTGTTCCCTAAAAGTACTTCATTGCTACCGTATACACTTAAATGTAACACACGCACACGCAAGCACACTACCATGGTATCTAATATATGATCTACAGCTGATTAAGGATTGCTGCATGGTTGAATTGCAGAACCTAATTAAATGAACGTTATTTTAATTAAATAGTGTATCACATGCAAACCTAGCTTGTCCTAAATGAATGGGAGGATGGTTAGAATCATATGTCAACAAATAGGACCCAACAGTTATCAAGATGATTAACCTAGTTGCATTCAATGTGCAGTTAACAACTGAAATGCATGTCTTGATACTGAAATTCTGTAAAAGACTGCCTCGTGATACCTGACCATTGCTTTACCAATCATTTTAATCATAGTCGTGCTCAGAAGAAAGGCTGAAATTTTTATGCAAATAAATGTTAATATTAAAGTTCTCAGAAATAATATTGAGTGTATGATAGGAACATTGTATGTTAGACAACACTACAAGGTGTACCTCTGATGTACCTGTTCTATTTCTTTGCACCAACTTGACACAAGATCTTCTAGAGCTTCCACAGTGTCAGGGTTTCCAGCAGCATTGATACAGTCACTAGCAGTGGCTAAACTAAACACATCTACTACTTCACTTTCCTGTAGTTGAACAGCACCTGACACGCTGATCTTAGCTCCTGAAACAATTCAAAGAAACGAAAAAAGCATTTCAATGAGACATATAGCTACCTACTGAGTTTTTACTTACATCCATCACAAACTTCTGCAAAACCATTGACAGTGAATTAGAACTTTGTCATGTTGGTTATCTTTGGAATAAAATTGGAGAAAAGGAATATATTGCAATGTCTTCTTCTTGATGTCTAAAGAATTTGCACCACAGAAAAGTATTGATATGCATGATGTCGAATTTCAGGAAAGTTTGCTCAAATACAGAGTTGATAGGGTAGTGTAACATCTAGTTATTAAACATGTTGGTGTTATAAGAAGATAATATGATGCAAAAAGTCCTAAGTGTCAGATATAACTTAATAACTCACCAGAAACAAAATGAAGAAAACTATCATATCCATCCAAAAAGTTCTGTTTCATCTTTCTGCCATTAGGACTGTCATTGAGATGTCCCCAATCACTATATGCGGTCAGAGCAGATTTGAAAACATCGGAAAGAACTTTCTCTGTTTCTGATAAAATACCTAGCTGACCAGCGGGTGAACAGTCAATCATTCCACAACAAATCTCCTGCAGGAAGATTGTTCAAGTAGAAACACTCACAAAGAGGAAAAAATATCTGATGAGAAGACTCCACTGAAAATGTAACTTCAGCTGTAGCTACTGCATGTTACTCGGTACTAACAAAACTTGATTTTGAAATATTCAGTTCCTGGACGATAAATCCAGAAATGTAAACGTCAGTAACACCTTTGCTCTTTCTTACTTGTATAATTTACCTTATACAGTATAGTTTGCAACAGTGTCTTCAATGATAAAATGCTCTGAAACCAGAGCTTTGTATAGGGTTGCCTAATTTATATTAAATTATACCAGATTAGGAAAAAACTTTCTTTGACACACCACAGTGTTGGATGTTCTGGAGATTCACAGACCATTGTTGTTCTGCATGTTCTGACAAATTCAACTTGCTACCATCTCCAGTGGGCATGATATGTGTACAGTAGCTTCTCATAATGATGGCAAAGAAAATCCACATGTTTGAGCTCGATGCAGATGTGATATTCAGCACAAGGAAGGTAACATAAACAATATTTGAGTCTTATTAAAAATAAAAATATTCTAATAGTACCAGCAACAAAAGAAGTGAAGAATATTAATAATGTTACTTACATCTTGAATATTTCTCAGGTTCAAACTTATATCTGGCTTAGCTCTGATGAAGAAAATACATTTTCCTTCTAATTTTTCTCTCTCACCAGAAGTGATGAAAAGTCTTGTCATCTTTGAATCTTTGGCTACATTGACAATTCTTCCACTCTCTTGAAGAAAAGAAAATATGAACTGCATTGTATTCAAACTTTCAAAAGATATGAATTGATTATCAAACTGTCATGTAAACACATTCAAAATTCGTGACTTCTCCAATATTTTGAGACCTGACTTGTTAAACTATAAATGAACTACGCTGTTATGGGATTTTAGTATGGAATAGAATCGACAAGTATACCAATATCAACTCAAGAGGCTGCCTTTTTAGTATACATTCATTTAGAGACTATAAGAAAAACTAATATCTTCCACTGCAAAATAGCTATATATGTATTGATATTAAACCATGACACCTACCATTTCCTGGAGGTTCAGCCTCTTGCAGGAAAAATTTGAGAGACTTTGAGCCATCTTTGTCGAGAAACTTGTTGAATAGTTCCATATACTGCAGTGAAATAAGGTAATGGTTGAAATGTTACCGGAAACAAATTGTGGCACTAAATCCCCTCTACAACTTACCAAGTAGAATATCGATGATACGTTTTAGGTGAATTTTGCCAAAGTTGTTAACAAATATATGCGCAACACAATTTGCTAAAATATCAATATGAGGTGTGAGATACATGTATGCATTTATTATATTATCAACAGCAGGATTGTATTATCATTCACCTTCAATAATATGTAGGAATGATTAAATCTGTAGACAAACATGGAGCATCCTGTGAAATGTTATTAGAATTCCTTTCTTTACATGTTCACTGCAATTGGGCTAAGCCAGAAATGCTGTATACAATATATGCAAAAAGCTATCATAAGTTCATAAGTAATTAACTACTCTAAAGCTGGAAAAAGAAATTGGAGCAGAGTGGCGTTGAAAGCTTCTCATGAGGCTCTATATGAAGCAGTAAAGTTTACCTCCTGAGAATCAAGAACAAATTCCTCAATTGTTGCTTTATCCATTTCTATGTAGAGTTGAAGCATGTCAAGAACGTAACGATGTAAAGGAGTTAACTCTGCTTTCCTCTGCTCTCGAGCTTCCCTTGCTCTTGCCTATAGAAGATAATCATGCAAGATGAGAACCAATCAGTTAAGAATATCTGTCAGTCATGCACGTCAGCCTGTGTTTATGATATAATATAAACATAATATTGGCATGAATAAGCTTTAAAACAATACTATACTGGTTCCTTCACTGAGTTTCTTGTCAGTGATTAATGGTATCAATCCCAAAGGCTTACAGCATGTAACGTGGTGTTCGTTGTATGAACCTCTTTGTTGACAATTCAAATTATTTTACAAGAGAAATTGCAAACCATTGCTGAAATGATTGAAACAGCTTAACAGCAAGGAATAAAATTGTGTAACAGTTTTGAAATTTTAATTTTAATTTTAAATTTTGTCATGGAAAGTACTATTGTGTTGTGTACGGCAAAGCTACTGCCTATACACTTGTAAAAGCAACTTGAACTTGACCATTTTGCATAGCCATATGCTAGCAGAAAACTGATTTCTTGCATTACTCACAAGATGTATCAACCATACTATTGACCACACTGTTGCAAAGCATCCTTAATACATACATTCACAGTTATTTGATACCAGAGATACTGATATAGCCCATGAGATGACTTTGATTGGTACGTCTTATGGAATTACAGTAAATCATGTATGGGAGTACAAACAGTTTTCAGCTGCTGAACTCTATACTTACTTGTTTTTCTTTTAAGCTTTCAGCAAGGACGGCTCCGACAACACTTTTCCGATGCATTCTCAGTCTTCCAGTAGCATGAGAACCCCTTCTCTGTGTATTGTCATCCTCTGGGTGGGCTCCAGACATTTTCTTTGACTGCAATTGGTCACTGGACATCTCAGTTACTGAAGACTAACATGTGTGCTATAAAAAAAAACAAATGCAACATTCTAGAAAATACTAAATTAAAATTTGATCAAGGCCTTCAAATTAATGGTAGTGGCACTTGTGCAAACAAAATCCTGTTCAAGTCAATATTTTTTATTTATCTATCAAAATTGTTTACTTCCCAGTTCCCAGTCAGTTTTCTGTTGTTGATTACAGATGCTAAAGAGGAATTGCCAATCCCTGTGGTTTAGTACTGGCATATGTAGCTTGTACTGAACGAAACTGCAAAGAAAGCCATCCAAGTTTACACAGTAAGCAATGTAAAGTGCTTCTGATTAGCAGACCCATTACTGATATGGTTACATAGGGATTGCCACCAACTGCAGGCTAGAACACTTTTAATACAATGCAGTTTAGAATCCTGGTAAGTGCTTGCCAATAGTTTCTTTGCTCTTCAGAAAACTTGCATGTGATCATCAGGAGCCTGTCAGCACTGAAATTTTTGATGTTTTAGTCAACCAGCATATTGTGTGTGCTTGAGTTGAATGAATATCTAATTCTTGTTTAATATGCTTTGTATAGCAGTATAGTCAGCTAGTAGCTAGCTTACCACATTGCCAAACACATCCTGTAACTACTACCAGTACTAGCCTAGTAATAATCTAGCAATTAATCCATTGATTCTTACCAAATTTATCGGCTCATCCAGTGGAAGAAACTTTTTGGCTAAGAGTTCAGAACAATACTTACAAATTTGGAGCACATTTTAGCACCTTACAGTACATCAATTGATCAATCAGCTGTAACTTTGCAAAAAATACAGAAAACAAGCTTCTTGCATGTTAACCAACACCAGGGCTATTTTTAAGAAAATGTTAACGTTATCCTTCAGACAACCATATTTGGTTGTCCAAAGGATTTTTGGGTTGTCCAAATGAAAGCACTTGGTGTTTTCAAGTGGCGCGTCTTGCGTGAGAGCTGTTCGTACAGTAAGTCATACTAAAATGTATCGATTTAGCCTTGTATGTGATTACCGTAATGTGAGGCTACGCAGGCCTAGTCTATCTGCCTGTGGCTTAAGCCCACTCTTAGCAAAGATATTCCTCGCTCTTAGTAACTAGTCTTACGGAGATCGACAAATCTTGGATAGAACTGTAGGCCTAATATTTAAAATAATCAAATAAGCTATTCATCTGTCGGACAACCTAAGCAGGGTGTTACTTTTAGGTTGGCCAACAGGGTTTTGGTCGTCTTGGAAGACTGTTGAATTTGAGCCAGGACACTGACCTGATTTTAGTAAATAGTATTCCGAGAGATGACAAATACCTTTCACCATATAGGCCTAGGCCTATCATACTAGCGAATTTAGCCAACTTAATTTTCAGAAATGCAGGTGACTGAAGAACCCAGCATAGGGTTACACCCTAGGCTAGGCCTAGCCACCTGGTGTATGTGGGTTTTGTACAAGTCTGATTTCCTATTTCTTTAGTTTTAATTGTAAAATATTTCTCAATATTCTGTTTGCTGCCACTCATTTTTATGGTAATCATGAAACATGTCATGTAGCAACTCAAGTAGGCCTAGGATAATGTTAGCAATTCCTAACAACTAACATAGGCTTAAGTACATTTTAGTCTATTACTTTTTTACAAATTGTGGTAGGGTAACTAATAGACATATTATGCCTAGTTATAGTACCAGTATCTTGCAGTAAGTTAGCGTTGGCTTGGTCATAGCCTAACTTCTATAGGCCTAGCTTTGCCACCTTTGCCTAACCTTGCCTACGTTAGACCTTAGCCTAGGCCTAAGTTACGCTACAGCCTACAGTAGACTAGCTCATTCATTGTTGCAAAATGTTCAAGTTCCATTAATGTTTTGGCTTATGTATGGGACTAGTGGTCTGTGTGTAAATTTACCTCAGTTCAATTCAGAAAACCTCATTCTGCACAAATGACGTTCGGAAGTACTGGCTAAATATGATTTTTGACGGTTTTATAATCGCAGACGACAGGTAGTTCCTTTGGTGCCAAGAACGAACGTTCGTCTTAACGTTTGCGTTAATGCGTTTGCGTAGTATTCTGAAATCAATGCGCATGCGCCATATTAGCACGACCACATAGCCAACATCCTGGATCGGCGCCTAGAATATCACCTAGACAGCCGTCGGTGAGTCAGTGTCATTTCTATGGTGTTATGTAAATTTGGAAGTTATTATGAGCACTATGTAGCTAAGGTTTCAAAGGTGTGTTCAAGACTGAAGGCTGCAATGACGTACGGGCCACAGGTAGTGTCGGCGCACCAAGTCGGCTGCTGTTAGCCTAAGGAATGTATTTCTATGCTTACGAGAACTGTGTGAAAGTACTCCTTCCGGGCTTGGATTGCCTAGAAAACACTCGACCGACAGAAATAACATTTGCGCTATAAATATTTCAAGAGAGATAGGGAATATCTCAAAATCCAACTTCTTGGGCTTAAAAAAAATCTATAGAAATTTAACTCATATTGCCCATACGTATTTTGTGCATAAACCTCGCTATGAAAGAACAAGAAATATCCATAATTGCTTGAGCTTTTGGGGCATGCCCCTAGACCCACTAGGCCCTGATATACTATCCAAACAAAAGTGTAATTCTTCATTCTGACATATATTGTTGCGCTCAAAAGCAGTGGCGGAGCGTCCATACAGTCAGAGGGGGCGGATGCTGGCGCCCTTTTCAGCTTTTACCACTTTTTACTTATTCGCGATTATTGACTTTTTTTTAATGCGATCTCAAATACCTATTGACATTTGTCACATTTTGTTGGTGTAATTTTCGGCGATGACACCTATTTATTCTTCGTTTATCTTCAAATAAGCAAGGCCCGGAGGCGTATATTTTTCCCAGGACGAACGTGGGCATCGGCCAATCAAATCCCTGGATTCCAAACATGCGACGCTTTTTAAAAAAAAAACATGTTCTGAATCTTTTTTCCTAGTTTTGACCTCAGATTATGAACGACAATCCTTCAGTTTCAAAGAAACTGGATGCCTAACCCATTTTCTAAACCCTTACTCTGATTTGAAACGAATTTGTCAATTCCTGAAAACATGAAACCCACGTTCGTCCTGGAAAAAAAAACGCGGCCCGGAAAGGGTCATTTAGGGAGTAAAATTCTGTACGCTCCGCGCCAACCTGTGGTGGCTCTCCGCTTAGATAGTGTCGAAAGCGCCCCTATATACAGACCATTCTCGCCCCCCCCCCCACCTCCGACCAATACCCATAGCTCCACCACTGCTCAAAAGTCACTGAAAGGGTGAACAATAACTATTTAAAAGTGGTGCAGATTCTGAAGGCCCTGCACTATAATAGCCTACTGTACTACAACAGTGTCCGGTTGTGATTATATATAGCAAGTTGTCACTTTTGTTGGTACATTTTGGTTTCGATGACAATCGTAAACTTTGCAGTAATGCAGGCGGATGTGTGTGTATGTGTATGTTTGTGACGCCTTGCATACATGCCTGTGCACAAAGATGGGTAATATACGTTGTACTGTTGGTACATACAAGTTGTTATTGGAATGGACGATATTATTGTGAATCTTTGGCCGGATATTATATATTTTTGCTTCCTTTGTCGTTTTCCCGTCATATTTCGTATTTTATTGGTGAGATTCAGTGCCAAACCAAAAACTTCTGGATTGGATGTAGTAACGTTGGGGAAATGGCCAGGCACCGTGTCCGAAAATTAGCTGTCGACTAGATAGATGTCAGCTTAGAGGCAAACCAAACGCAACATCCTGGGACCAGAGGGTAAAAATCGCCCGGCGCCTGCATAATGTACGGCTTGAAGGTGTACCACATTGAGTAAAAGAAGCCTGCTGGTCCTCGGTAGGGAGTCTGTATTCTAAATACAAGAAAATTTTCCATCTCGGTCATCAGCTGCCAATGTGAATATTGTTTGTCATATCTCAATGCTTTTTGCTGTACGTACTACTTTGATTGAAGTATGTTTTTTATCCTGGCTATACCCTATAGCCTAGCTTATAACATTCAAATCAGATTATTCATATAGCATCATCGAAACCACACAGCTTTTGCTGTCTGGTTCGAAACGTTGCTCAGCTAGTTTACTGTCACTGCAGTCGATCCAAAGTCAAGTCAAGTGGGCCTCGACATCGATCAACATTCCTCTTGGAGAACGTTGAATGTACAATCTGGTTACTATTAAAGTTTTGTCACTCACTGAATTTCATCATTTAAAATTTAGTTCACCGATGAAGACGGTGCGGTTAGTCCGGGCGGGGCGTGTTGTACCTAGCCCTCTAACTATTCCCATGATGTGTACATTTGACAGTCTCGATTTTACAAACTATCCGCCACCCCTGTTTGGGATTTATAGTGCCGCCACTGGGGGAAGTAAATTTCGTTAATGTTTGCTATCGTTAATACTACAGGGGTGGGGGTACGTGCCTCCTCCTCTCCACGCCCGCGACCTTTTTTTTCCAAAATGGTTAAAATCAGTTATAACACATGTACCGGAAAGGTCGTATACATTGGCAACATTTATATCATTTGTAGTTAAATTAGGGGCAAGATAGCACCATTTTTCAATTGAGCCTACTTTTACTTTACTGTTGTTATGTTGTTGTTGATTTTTTGTAGTGGTTTGATCTGCGCTTGATAGGTATTTGTATGTATTTTAATAGTACATTCTTTTTTTAAGGAAAAGTCGCCCAGGAAAGAACCTGGGCACGAACACCAAACTACCAAACGACTGATCCGCTTCCAACCCCAGTCCCCTTGCATCGGGACTGTGTGATCATCGTCAGGTGTGCATCAGCATTCACCTCGAAAGGGAACAGATATTACACATGATCTTAGACAAATGGCCGAGAGGGGATTTTAGTACATTTGTTCAACTAACTGCGTGCAACCAGCTCACATCAGACGTAATAGCCCTTCACAGGACATAGCATGTGTTCGGTCCCATCGGTCCACACACGGTCTTGTCTAATCCTATTAGGTTTTCCTCAATAGCGCCATCGAAATAACTACGTAACGGATAGTGTTTACAAATTCAGTGGTCTTCATCGCGGTATAATTTCGAAATCAGCAACGTCCTTACAATTAGCGATAAAATAAATTTCTTCAATTTCCAGAAGAGGTTACACCCAGCACTTATCTGTGACAAAAAAGGTTCAGTCGAAGGTTATGTTCTTACAAAATTATTTGCTTTCATATTGATACGACCATTTTCGTACATCCTCTTTCTGACTAGGAGTCAGCCTAACTTAAATATGTGCACTAGCAATGCATGTGATACATTTGATCCGTTACGTTGTGCTGTTGTGAATGTGAAAAAATTCTAGAAAGCTGGTGAAATGAATCTTCGCCTACTTACGTCAATTAGACTAAAGCGTAGGAGGTCTTATCCACTTTTATTATGTTAGGCTGCTATTAAGTTAGTGTTAACTAGCAGAGTTCATTAAGTGTTATTAACGCATGTAGCAGACATACTCATTATTTTTAGAGTCCATGTGCAACGAGCATGGTCAAGTAGTTGGGTAAGTTGCAGCCTTAGGCCTGTGGCTATAGGCATTGGCGGTTATATACTGGCTACTCACTTTACGTAAAATCGTCATTATCTTACGGTAACATACTCCAAGTAAGAGGACTGGCGTTGCGATTGGATCAAGTTGTTGGGTTTTCATGCTCGGGCTTTTTCTTGGGTGACTTTTCTTTGAGAGTACCCTTGGCCTATAGCACTAGTACTGTAGTACTGTACTAACTTAGGCCTAGGTTGATCACTTTAGTTTCAATGCAATAAGTACTAATAACACTACTGACGACTCTGATCTTCATGTAGCCTACCCAGGTTGCAAGCTTTTTTTTTCCTTTTTGTTTGCTTTCCCAAAACTAGGCCTACAGTTATGACAACCTTAACTTAGTTAAGACCTACTGTAGGAAGCAAGAGTATTCAAGTTTTATGCTTGGGTTGCAAGCATTTGAAGGCTTTGATATCATGGATTGATATTGCATTTTATAACTTTTAGTATTAATTTTGCAGTTTCTTAAATTTTTTAGCATACTGTTGCATAAAATACCATTGTATTGCTGAAATGCAATAGAGGGGTTTTCCATGTGCTATAAACAATGCCTCATGCTAAGTGTCAGATTATCTAGGAGGCCCTATAGGCCTAGACCTACTACATACTATATGTGTACTGTCAGATTTCAAATGCTGTAATATTTATAACTATTTTTAGCTAGTTTCCATAATTTCTTTGGGGGAAAATTGGGAACACTGTCTCCCTACTCCATCCACCCCCCTCCCTACCCCCCCCCCCTTATCGCATACTTATGTGCTGAAAATGGATAATACTAGTGTTGCGCCGATATTACCAATATCGGTTTTGGCCGATATCCGATATTATCATCCCAATATCGGTCCGATACCGATACGATACCGATATTTTTTAACAGACAAAATAAAGGCAAAATCGTACTTTTTGCATACATTCACATGCATACATTCACAAATAAATCTTCAGTAAACAACAAAATATGGTGTTTTGTTTTCCTTTTGTCCTAAGTTGAAAAGAATGACTTTTTTCCTGATTTTGAAAAAGAAAATGGTAATTGAAATCCAACCGGAATCTTTTTCACTGCAGCGCTGCACACGATAATAAAATGGACGCAGTAAATGTGAGCCTTAACATCGTAAAGACTTAAAAGTAGCTACATGTTAACGTATGCTTGCAAAATTGCATCTTAATTAGGTTCGAACTGTCGTTAACAATGTAAAAGTTAAAATTTATTGAGTTTATACTCAATGTACAACTTATTCACTTGACCGAATAGAGAAAAAAACTGAAAATCAGTAGAGAAATGACCAATTGTGTACGGAAAGTAAGGTGGTACACCTTTCAAATATTACGAAAGATCGAGCAAAACACTTTCGAAAAATTCACACAAAACTGGCATATCGTACTAAATGCAACTAATGTCATGTAAACAAGGCTCTATTGCATCCATTTATGAATATACCGTAAGACCAAATCTGTTGTTAAGCGGGGGAAAAAGAAAGTATTTTCTAGAATTTCCAAAAATACGGAAAAAATTATATCCTACCATACTTAAGTGTATAGCAAATAGCCTAACCACCTCGGCGGTTACGGATCTCACGTTACTAAAAAGTTCCCTGGCAACGTGCCAAAAAATGTTAACAAACAGGTGTTACACGGGGGATGAGCTCACAGTTGTGTGGGAAGGTACCTGGGAAAATTCACAGCACATGTACTGTGGTAGTTGGGTATAGGGTTAAACATTGCAGTTGTAAAAATGTACGCATAGTGCACGCTATTCATTGTTAGGCAGTCTAGAAACAGGGCTTTGCTGAACGTTGTTTGTTTCATAACATCGGAGGTTTTGTAAGGTGCACTTTTTAAAGATTGAAACACAGATTAAATCTCGTTTCATTTTATAACATAATATAGCTACTCTAACTTGTCATTTTAAAATTTTCATCAGTTTCGTGACAATTTAAATAAAAAAGTTGTCAGTATTTTGCATCCGCAACTGCGAATTTTTTCATCGCCAGACACGCAAAAAATGCCAAAATTTTCCCACGAGGGGTTCTACCCCATGACCCCACCAAGGCCCTAAGGCGGGCCCCTGGACACCACGCCTTTATGCTCGCACGCTACGCATGCTCGGCGTGTTCGCTGGGCGAACACGGGCGGGAAATCGGCAGTGTGTTCGCGAAAATTGAACAAGGTTTTCCAACACTGCTGAACTGTGCAGTTATGCATCATGTTCAAGGTTTTCACGGAGGCCTTTGGGAAAATGAATGGTTAGTGTATATATGCTGCACTAATGCTGTGTGTAGGCCAAGGTTCACGAACTAAGGTCATTGGTTATATTCGCGGGCCGTAGACGTGTTTTTAGAGGATACGGAGGGTCAGGTCTACATGGATATTAATCGAAAATGAATCTGAGTTTAACTGACGCTAAAGAAATGGATCGTCTTGGACAGATTAACAAATCATTGCAAGTATAAAGAAGTAGCTCTGCTGTTAAAAAGAAAAGTTCAATATCGGTTTGCTGTTATCGGCAATTAGGCAAAATTTTACCGATACCGATATGCTGCCGATATTGCAAATATCGGCCGATACCGATATTGAAAACGATTATCGTAGCAACACTAGATAATACCATGCTTTCAAAAGGGTTGCATAAAATGAAGTATACTGTACAAGATGGGTACAATGTATAGTTTGTGTATCGTACAAATAGCGATAAATTCGGGTCAACTTAGTTTGCTGGAGGGACAGAGTTGAGTTATGTTCAACTGTTCACCATCGCTGCACCACAGTAATGATGAATGGGGTGCCTTCACCTTCCTCAGTTATTGAGGGATTGGTCAGATGCAGTCATGCATCTGGAGGTACACTCTTGTCCATCAGATGAGGGTGTTGAGTGTCAGTTCTTAGGGGCAGGAATGGACACAACAAATTAGGACCATGAATCAAAGCAAGAAAGCTCAATATATTAGTCGGTGTTTATCCATGATCATTATGTGGATGGTTACAGACATAAAATGTGCCTCTCTTAGCTTTCTAGTCCTTAAGTTTTACTACCTTATAAAAGTAGGCCTACTGTATCATTGTTTGGAGAGAGTTGCTTTACCATGTTAAAAAGAAAAGTGCAGCATTCGTGCCAATCATTTAACCAAAAAACAGTAGACCTAGATATTAAGAGCTCCTTTTGATGTACTAGTCTACCTAGATCATATGTATAGCAAGATGGTGGCATGAATGATCTATATCTGTTGCTTAGGTATGAGCCTATGACTGGAACATTCGTGGTATTTCCAACCTTGGCCATTAGTTATGTTTTTTCTCCATTTTTTATGAAACTGAATGCAATACTGGATATCACCTGTACTTTACATGTTCCTCAAGTTGCAGATCTTTTTTTAATTTCTTGTCAAAGTCAAAAGAGAAGACATATGTTATGATGATAACTGTGTGTGTGTGTGTATGTGATGCCATGGATTGTAAATGTGATAACTCACCAAGGATAGCTTGGCTGCTTTTGTTATTGAGCATAGTCAAGGTCATGTGAGGTCACCAGTGGCCAGAATAGGAAATGTAAACAAGCCAACTGAGCAATTAGTTAATGGTTAATAGTTGGATTTTAGCCTGTGCCCCTTGGTGAGTACGACCCTTTGAGCAGTTTTGATAGAGGTCAAATGTCATTTGAGGTCATCAGGAGGCAAAATCCAATAATCTTGTATGTGAAGCTAACTCACTAGTTCTTGATGAATCTCATGCTTTGTATGTAGGTGCCCCTTTGTACGTTCTCATTTGCTTTTGTAGTTGGGAAAGTCAGAGGTCATTTGAGGTCAATAGTTGTCAAAGTCTGAAATTCCTGTTTACTTGATACTTCCAAAAGTAAAACTATGATGAATTTTGTACATTTTATGAAGAGTATATCCACCTTAGTGCATGTTAGAACCCTAGTGCTATTTGAAGAGGTCAAAGGTTATGCAAAGTCAAAAACAGGTGGGAAAACCATGTGATCATTCCAAACGTAAAGCTGCATTTAACCCCATACTTTGTATGATGGTGCCCCACGGTACTGTAAGTATTGGTTCTATAGTTCAGTTTGTGAAGGCGCTCAATATACAATACACACACAAGGTCCAAAGTTACCAAGTAAACAATGCATACAATAATACAGTCACTCAGAAGATGACATTTTCAGAGAGTTGAATTGATACTCTTGTGTTTAGAGACTTGAACACACTTTACCTTTTGTCAGTTGTCACACACTGTGTATCAAGAGGTCAACAGGTCTTCTCAAATACTAGATGATTTTGGGTTAATTGGCAATAAGTTTATCAAAATACTAAAACAATGAAATATTAACAATGCCATGCAATTTTCATGAAGTAACAATTGTTAAAGGGATGGTTGGTGGCAGGGCTGATAATTCTTTAGCTCAAGTAGATGACAGAGAATGTGCATTGCGGACATACATGAAGAATATATGTGGCTATTTAAAATAAAATGTTCTTTCTGGACATGGAAACAGTTTGGCATGAAAATTGTACATTGTAGAATCAGAGACTTTATTGGTTAATGCCCACAACTACTGTATATATGGTCTCTTTAGGGAGCTGGAAATCTCTGGTTTTCTGGTTCTCAGTACATTGTTATACATTGGGTCAGGTACATTGAAGGAAATTTTATGGCAAGGAATCACTACACCTTGTTAGTTGTAAGTCACATGTTACGCACAGGCCTCAGAGGTGAAATCTTTGATCATGTTTGAGATCTCCTCACTGCACGATAATACTACTTCTGCTACAGTATACATTATAAAGCGCTAAGCCTACTCACATGTTATACTCTGACACACAATGCTATAATGTACAGGTCTGTAATATATGTAGTACATCTAAGTGATTACTTGAGTGGTTTATGTAGACCCTTGGCCAGAAAACATTTCAAGAGCTTAACTCAAAGGGTATATAATGAGTTAAATGTTTGTGTACTTGATATTACATCATTTCATAAAGCAGGGAGACATACAGTATATTGGTGCTGGTAATGTGGTACCCGTACAGGCCGAGAATTTATTTTATATATGCCATTTGATACTTTAAAATGCAGGGTGCTTCAAAATTCATTGACTAAGGGTCAAGTTCCCACATCTTCCTGATTTAGAGAACACATCTGTTACTATACATGTATATGTGTCATGGAAGCAGCTCTATGATTAAGATTTTCGGAGAATTTAAGCAGTTCAATAAACAGGGCTTTTGTTAGACCTATATACCCGTTCATTGACTGAGGATTGTTACCCAACTTGTCATGTGTAGTTAGGAAGATGGGAAAGTGCAGATGTGGAGTGGGAGACAGGTAAGAGAGGAGCAAAGTAAATAGCCTCAATACCGAGATCTTACCCTATTGCACTGTTCACAATAGAAAGTAAAGCCACAAGGCATTGTGGTCAGATACTCAATGTATGTCTTACAGCATTTGTTAACTTGACAATGTGCCAGTTAAATGAGATGGCCTCAGCGAGTCACAAGTTACAAAGAGCCATGACCTCATTGCATATCATCCCATGAAAATAACTATTTTCCAATCTATTCTATCTGTAGGCTGAAGTAAATGAGCGAAGTTAATTACTTAATTATTTCCTTTTGTTTTTACAAGCAGTCTTAAGACGATGTGATGAAGACGAGCCACAGAGCAATCCACAATAGTATCTGTCTGTCAATAGTTTCATTTCTTTGAGGAAGGAGAGGAAGTCCATCATGCCAGGGAGTAAAAATATATTCCCAGGTGAGAAAGAATCATCTAGATCTAGTATAAATTACAGTAAATCCTTACTTAACCAATACAGTTACACTACAGTAATGCACTTGACAGTGGTATGTATAGTACGTAGTTCCTGCCTAAGGCTGCACCTCGTAATTTAAAGTATCCTGTTTATATATCTGTTTACAGTTTGAATATCATACTGAAGGTATAAATTTCTTAAATTTATCTAAAAAGATATTTTACAAAATTGTACAGTTCTGTGTAAACTAAAGCTAATAAATTACTTAAATCAATACCTACAGTATCTTTGCATGTGTGTAGCAAATTTGGCTATTTAACATTTTTAATGTACTGTATGGTATGCTTTTCCAAAGGTTATATCATTGCAGTACAGGGAATAAATTAGTGTTCACATATTGTGTACAGTGGCAGGTTTGAAAGCTGTGAGCTTTTTCTCTTAAACAATGCTCATCTCTCTGCATACAAATCTGCTATACATGTACATCTTTGCTCTTGTATACTGTACAATAGCAGATTACCCATTTCACATTTATCATTTTGCGATGGGTTACCGGATAAATGGTTCCCTGCAGTTGCGAAATTGTTTTGTTTACAAGCATCTATTAATGTGACAAACTCAAGACATTAATCACAAAATCATGTAAATAATATTTTGCAACTGTATTAATTTGACTGTTGTAAAACTGTACCTTGATGTCAGCAACAAATATATATTGAAAGCATGTATGATGCACTGCCTGAAATCTATAATTATCTGCCACAAATTTAAATCTTGAGCACAGCAAAGAGAGTTATTGATTTATTTGTCAGGGAAAACCCCACAACAAACCACTCTGTGATCATTTTCTGTGTGAATTTTATATGCAACAATATATGTCATTATGTGTGTTCCTGCAGTTACAAGAAGCTTTGAATCATCATATTAGTATCGAGGGGCTTTTGCGCTTCTTTGTTTGCTTGCTTTTGTTTTCTGTTTTTGTCTTTTTGTCCATTATTGGTAATGTTCACATATGTGATAAGTATATACATTAAAACTGTTGATTCACCGGAACACCTTGACAGCATACTGTAGTGACACGCACTACTCAAAGTGTGTAGTTAACAGTATATTTAATATACACCTGTGCAGTGGCCGAGTTGCATTTTGAAGCAATGAGGCTTAGCAGTCGGGAGGTTCCGGGTTTAAAACCCGGCTGGGTCATACTCAGGTGGGTTTTTCATCCAAGAGCAATCTACTGTACAGTTTTCCCATCTGAAATGACTTTCTAAATTGAAAAGATTCCAAATTTGAGTTAAAATGTTGAATTGGAAACCACCCAACTTGTAAGTTATAATCCATAAGCCCTTGCAGGCTTCTCCCACATTTGTGGTCGCTTCAGAGTCATAAAAATAATTGCTGATTATTAATTTTTGTCATTATATCCCTGAGCATGGCTCTTTGGATGTCCCCCTCACAAGAAGTTAATGAAAAGGTTTGCATATATTTGGCAAGTGTAACAACTGTTTGAGAGTATTAAATAGGTACAGTAGCCTAACATAATGTCATCACTAGTCAGTGTGTTTTGGTCTTGAAAAAGTCAGGAATTTCGTTTGTTTACAAGCGTGGGAAACATGTCTCAGAAAATTTGCATGATTTTATATTTTCATTAGTTTGAATGGTTTTGGCACAAGTTATTGATATGGAATGACATCAGATATAAATGTGATATGTGATATATATATATTTTATAATCTTTCAGCCACAGCTACCTTCTCATGGGACAACTACCTAAAGGACACAAATGCAATAGTCGCACCAGACAAATGTTTCAAACAGGTAAGTGGCTGGTCTGCCCCTGCCCCCCCCCCTCAGGCCTAGAAAAGTACCCGCACTAACTAACCATTTGCTGATTGAATAAGAGTATATAATACTGTAAAAAAATGGAGAACATCATTGGTTTGGTTTATGTTACAAATTTTACCGTCGAGGTAGCAATCGTTCGGACCAGAGAGTAAACGTTTGGGTCTGATTTCCGGGTCTCCTGGTACTGGCTCCCATCACTATGCACCACCCTACATATTTTGGTTCAAGTCCTTAGGATATTAACTACTGTACCTTGCTAGCTGCCTAGACATTAATACCAAATCCATGTTTAGAGGTCGCGCCATTGTTTTTGAAGTACTATACCCAGGTTCTGTTCAGTATGGCTACTGTTAATGATGATGAAGCTATGAATATCTCATTTTTTACAATGATGACCATTGTATGTATTTTGATGATGTCATTGTATGGTACCTGTACGTACAGCTGACAGCAGATACTGTTATAGCCTCCGGTGCGCATGGTGTAGTTTCAACACAACTTCACCGCTATGTGGTATATCATTCTTTGAGTAAACTGAATGTCTGAATCATAGATTAGGAGCAAACAGGAGCTGTGGTCTTGTCTATGTATGGGCAAGCTGAATGTTATTCACACATGTAACTGTAGTGTTGTAATTTATCGATTCAGTTCGGTCTTCGTGAGCGGTTACAATACTGTAAACACCTAAGATGTTGTAACAATTACAATGTTGTCTTTCGCATATCCAGGAATCGGTTGGGCTCGATGATTTTGTCAGATAATTAGACCTAACCTAGTAAAATGTGCAGCTCATTCCTCCAAGTTGCCAATTAGAAGCAGTTTGTCAAGGGTAGCCCTTGTATTTGGAATCTGAACAAAGTGGTACGTTTAAGTAATGCTAAAAATGCCAAACTTCCATGACCGCAATACCCTGGCCCAATCATTGAGCATCACTCAAGGTAAAGTACAGTTGCCAACCGCATGTGGAAAAAAATAAGCAAGACAGGTTACAAAGTTACTGTGAGTTGTGGCAAGGCCACAGGAGCCAATTTGAAAACGAGCCCATTCAGTCAAAGAGGAAGGGGTTAACTCAAAAATCGAACATCAGAGATTTTATATTACTGCGTAAGATAAATTGTCTTTGATCCATGGCTTCATTATTCCTGTAACATTATTAGCAAACTAGACATGAGTTCATATGTTTGGTTGATAGAAATCTTCTCATGTCACTGTGTCAAAAACAGAAAGCTGCAGTAGCTGCTAAAAAAATGCTCAGCTAGGATGAATCAGTATCGAATTTAGTCCTGCCGCGCATGACCAGAGATGATGTCATACACAGCCTGGCTGCAAAAGGCTGCAGCCTCCTCAGCAGGCTGTGCCTGGCTGCAAACTGCTGCAGCCTCCTCAGCAGGCTGTGCCTGGCTGCAAACTGCTGCAGCCTCCTCATCATCCTCTTGACAGGGGTACCTTTTTGTTTTCTTTGGTCCTCTGTGAAAGATTCTACTTACATATTCTTACAGAACCCTGAGGTTCCTCAGAATGAATTTCTCTTGAATGTCAAACTCGAAGCCCAGGATCCGAGGAGCTCGACAGCTACTTGCATAGCGACAGTTGTGGGAATCCAGGGTCCAAGGCTCCGCCTACGGCTAGACGGGAGTGACAACAAGAACGATTTTTGGAGGCTGGTGGATTCCTCAGATATCAAACCTGTTGGAAAATGTGAGGCTAACGGTGGGATGTTACAGCCACCGTTAGGTGAGTAAACATATATTTCACAATATGGAAACAAAATATTTCTTAACTTTTTGGTCCTGCATCCCTCAAAGAGTATTTTTATAACTTTTCAAGGACTCAAAACTGTGATTCTGTTAAAATTCGGATGCACACAAAGTAGCATTTATGTCTGAAATCTCTGTAGCCGCCGGAAGCGAGGAGCAGCGAACAGGGAGTCAGGAACACAGAGCACTAATACACATTTCAGGCAGGACAGGAAACTTTCCTTAAAGATACCTTGTAAAAGTTCACAGATGGTTGAATCTCAGCATATCAGGTTTTGGTTGAAAATTTGACAATGTGAGAATTTGTAGGATATATATACAGTAATTGATCAAACAGTAGCGTATGATTGGCCATTGATCTGTCAATGTACTGTAAATATTTCAAACAAATACTAGACCAAATAAAGTTTATGACATTTTTCAGCAAAAAGTCCAAATCCTATCATTTCTAGGAAGTTCAACAATAACAATTTGAAACTCAGAAACCCTCACACAGTCTGTGTGTTTCTGTTTGCTGTAGTATGTATCTGACAAGAAGAAGTAGACCCTCAAAAAAACAATTAAAATTACCAAGATGAGGGGGGGGGGGCTCTCAAAATTTGCATAATTCTTCAATTTTTATGACTTCCCCAAAGAACCTGATTGACAGAAGTTTTCAGAAATTTGCTATTTATCGTACAAGACTCTGTTTCCACTTCTAGGATGCCTTAGGAAGTCTGTGTTTGTAAATCCTAATCATCTTACATTTTTGTAATGATAATTATTTTTCTCATAGGTTTTCGCATGAATGCTTCTTCCTGGCCATTATTTCTTCAACGAACATTAACTTCTTCAGCCAAACTTGCCCCAGCATCTGCTTTCAAACCGGTAAGGCTTTTCTTGTGAAGGTATTTCTGTGTTTTTACAACCGTTAGTAGCTTTCATAAGTAAGCAAGTTAAATCAGCTTTGCTTTGGCATAAACTAGCTAAATGCATGTGATTAATACTAGCATGAAGAAAATTTTCTGGATTAAATTAATGTTTGGAAAAATCCATTGGAATCAATTATTTCTTGCTATTTGATTTTCATTTGGTGGAGATTTTCTAGTGAGGATGTCTGAGTTTGATAAATTAAAATCATATATGGCTAAAAAAGCTGGAATCTGGCTAAACACAGACAGCAAGACTTCTGTAATGTGTAGGTCACTGTAGCAGTATTCAGGCATGAGACTCTTCCGCGGAAACGCGGATTTTTTTTTTTTCATTTTCGCGTTTTTTCTCGTAATTCGCGTTTTTTATTATTTTTTGGATTTTTTTTTTTTTTTTTTTTTTTTTGCCGAACATGCTGGACTGTGAAGGGAAGGAACACGAACTGGTGGAATCAAGTAGCACAAAGCAAGCAAAAAAGCCTTTTTTTGGTTCAAAAAAGCTAATGGATAAATTATACAAGCAGAAATTCCACACTTTTTTGGCGAGTTACGTGATGTGATAGATTCCATCTAGAGTCCACCATTTTGCATCTAAGTCCTCCTTGCCTAACAAAAAATTTCTAAAGGGGAGGGGGACACCCCCTCCCCTTAAACCCCTCCCCCAGGGCAGCAATCGATAAATTTCAGATTTTTCAGTCTCATCCCTGAGTATTAAGCCATGTTTACAAAGTTCTTGTTAGGTTTGTTTAATTATATATGAAAAGGAGAGAGGTTTGTTATTAAATCTATTACACCCAGTGCTAAAATGTTGTTTTATATTAACTTGTAGAGTTAAGCTGTCTGCAATTAATTTTCAGACTTGCTTCAGCACATAACTCAAGTTTCTTGCGTGAAATGGTGAGATGTGAATATGGACATGTATTACTGTATAAAAGAAACCACCTTCATGGACTTCAATTAATGCTTGTAAGCACCTTTGTTGAAGGTATCAAGCAGATTAACATGTATCTGTAAAAGTACTGTAAGTTGTGCTGACGTTTCGATCCTAGCAGGATCTTCTTCAGAGGCTAAAAAAAAAAAAATCGTACACAGGCTCCTTAGTGGATAAGTAGTTTGCCAACAGTTTTATTTGATTTAGATTTACATGTAGTTAAATATCTTTGAACCTAGGAACCACCGACACCAGAGAAAAACTTCTTCAAAGTTGGAATGAAGTTAGAGGCTGTGGACAGGAAAAACTCTTTTCTCATCTGTCCAGGAACCGTCGCAAAAGTTAAAGATAACATGATCTTCATCTCCTTCGATGGATGGAGCGGTGCCTTCGATTATTGGTGTGAATACAACAGTAGAGATATCTTCCCTGTGGGTTGGTGTGCTAAGACGGGACACTACCTCCAACCTCCAGGTAACAAAGGTGAGGAGAATGTGACGTACGGTGGTCCTAAGAGGACAGGCAAGAGAGCAACACAACAGCTTAACAAATTGGCAGGGATGTGCCCACGCTAGGCGGCCCCGCCCAGCACTAAAAATTACCGCCCAGCAGTGTCTTAAAAATCGTGAATCCCGCCCAGCACTTCTTATCATCTAAAATCCTGACATTCCTAACACTATATTCCCCATTTGGGGGTAAACGAGAAATCGTTTAATCATATCGTTTAGTAATATGTAAATCGAAAAATGTCACCCCTCCCCTTACAGTGTTCTCCGCAGGTCATTTTTTTGTCCGGGTGGTAATCGCCGTTCTGGGGGGTAATCACCATCCTGGGGGAGGGGTCTAAGGAAAGGAGGTGTCCCCCTCCCCTTTGGAAAATTTTTGCCCTCCGATGGTGGGCTAGACGCCAAATGGTGCAATATTTGGTGCTATATTTGCCTTGCATGTATCTCCAGGAATTGCTATTTTTTAGGCAGTGTTTTAAATTTTCTCTTACATTTGCCAAATGAAAAAAAAATAAGAACACTTCAAAATTGTTGCTGAAATATGAGTAGTAATGGATAGGCCCTAAGTCCAATGAAAAATGATTCTACACTGTGCAAGGCTAACCCAACACAGCCTGTGCTTGACTGGGATAACTGCCAAGTTCAGGCATATCAACCAATTATCAGTCCTTATTAGACAGATGCACACAATGAATGAAAGAATGATAAATAGATGATCAAATAACAAATAAGTCTTTATTTATTTCAACACCAACAGGATAACAATTGCAGTGAGAAAGTTGAAAAGAATTAAAGTTTATCAACTTCATTACTTTTGAAGTTCGTAAAAACCCGTCCTTTACAACATTCACTGTATAGAGAACAAAACTCTGAAAATCAGTAGAGAAATTACCAATTGTGTCAGGGGCGTAGCGAAGGTTTTTTTGTTGGGGGGTGTGGAGAATTTGATTTGCCGACGGATCTGGAAGTGGTGACTGAAATGGGGGAGGGGTCTAAGGGGAGGGGATGTCCCCGTCCCCTTTGGAAAATTTTTAGTTTTGAAACGTCCTTAGATGCAATCTGGTGCATATTTTAAGTCAAATTTGATTTGCCGACGGATCTGGAAGTGGTGACTGAAATGGGGGAGTGGTCTAAGGGTAGGGGTGTCCCCTCCCCTTTTGAAAATTTTTAGTTTTGAAACGTCCTTAGATGCAATCTGGTGCATATTTTAAGTCAAATTTGGCACAGAAGAAGCTCCCGTTCTCCTTTCTCTATTCAGCTTTCCTTCTTTCTTCCCCTTCCGCTCTCTTCACCTTTTCTCCTTTTGCCGACAGACCCAAAATTTGCCGACAGCGACCAAATTATTGGGGGGGTGTGACACCCCCCCACACCCCCCCCGCTCGCTACGCCCCTGAATTGTGTACGAAAAGTAGGTTGGTACACCTTTCAAATTTTACGAAAGCTCAAGCAAAATACTTTCGAAAAATTCATGCAAAACTGGCATTTTGTGCTAAATGCAACTAATTTTATGTAAACAAGGCTCTAGTACACCCATTTATGAATTAACCATAAGACCACATCTGGTGTTGAGCGGCAGAAAAAGAAAGTATTTTCTAGAATTTTCACAAAAAAAGGAAAATTTACTATCCTATCATAGTTAAGTGTATAGTAAATAGCCTAACCACTTCGTCGGTTACGGATCTCACGTAACAACAAAAACACAACTTAAATTGTATTTTGCGAAGTTGACCTTCTCTACAAGGACATGGAACAATATTTAGCATTTAGTTAATCATGCCAAGTGGCCTAAAACATGGGATTGCACGTTTTACTTTAATAAAGATGGCCATACTGTAGCTGTTGAGGCCTTGATATCGTGCTATGTCTGTATGGAATAGACTGTGCCTGGTGTATCATGGGGAATAGACTGTTTTGTTCATGCGAAGGAGTCAGTTGGCTTGAGGTGTGTTTTACTTACCCTAATGTTACGGAGATATTTACCTACTTTTCTTGAACGTATAAGATAATATTTTGCATAACTTTACCGATCCTTTACTGACTGACCTAATTAATTCTAGAGTAGAGCCAAAATAGTTTACTTCATGAAAAGTTTTTTTGGAAACGTGCCAAAAATGTTAAAAAACAGGTGTTAGACAGGGGGTTGTTTGGACAAAACCGGTAGTGGAGAACACTGCCCTTAGACCCCTCCCCCAGGACGGCAATCAGTATACCCTGCACTCAGGAAATCCTGGGCACATACCTGTATTTGTATATATCTTTGTCGAGTTGCAGAATTTTTGTAACTGTTTGGCTGCAAGTTGTCTGTCTTATGCTGTATGCGTCTATGCTTTAGTGGAGGAAATCGTTTGGTAAAACAATTAACTAAGGAAGACATTACACTCCCTGAATGTTTTGGAGAATAATCAATATCAACAATGTAAATCCTTAAAACTTAGTTGTTAAATGTTTAATAAAATGACTCTATACTGCCTTACTTTTGACAAGTGTGAATTTTGTTATTGGTATCAGGAACTACCTTTCCGTAAATATTTAGTCTGCAAACCTGTGTAGAAAATTGCCAAACCTAACACCTGTGGTGAACCTCATGCCTTCAATTTCGAATGTCTAAACAGCTTCTTTTTTTTATTGTTGTGTAGTGAATAGATAAAGAAACCTAAATTAAAAAGGAAAGTAAATAAAAAAAAAGTTTTATAGGGATTTATTTGTTGTGTTTATAATGGAATTCATTATGAGGCTTTTTAGAGGTTTAGCTATTCTACTATGGCAGGTACAGTAACAACTGGGAGTGTTGACATAGTGGTTTCAAATTCAAAGAAGCCTTTTGAATTAAATGAGATTTTAAATCTGTGAACTTAGACTGCATGTTCTGTGCTTATCTACTTTAGCTTCCTTTCAAGTACCTTGCCTACTGTGTCACAAGACATATAGAAAAGAAGGATGTGACAATTGCTGGTTAATTTTCTGTTTTCATCACGTATATATATATATATATATATATATATATATACGTGATATATATATATATATATATACGTGATATATATATATATATATATACGTGATATATATATATATATATATATACATGATATATATATATATATATATTTATATATATATATTTATATATATATATATATATATATATCACGTACATATATATATATATATCATGTATATATATATATATATATATATATATCACGTATATATCAGGTATATATATATATATATATATATAGGTACTGTGCATGGCACTGTCCACAAGATGATGTACACAAGGTACTTTGCATGGTACTGATTGTGAGGTACAGTACCGCCAATAAGTAACTTGGTAAAGATTAGCACGGTTCAGCGCAAAACGCAGTTTAACTTTAATTAACCCCACTCCAAAAAAAGGAACGCTACTTTTCCTGCACTCCAAATAAAGGAATGCAAATTCCCCGGGCTCGCTATTCACCACCGACACAATGGGAGTGAACCGATCGATACAACGCTATTCATAGCGTGGAGGTAGGGTTGGGTGATATTTGCTTTTTACCGTCACGATAAATAGTTCAAAAGTTATCGCGATATTTACGATAATTCCCCCCCTAACAGAATTAGCGTAACTGTCGAGCTTTGAGTGGACGGAGAAAGAGAGATATATGGAGGGGACATTCAACGAGAATATCTGAAAAACCTTACGATATTTTTCACAAATACTGATGCTTAGATAAGTGCTTACTCACAATCAACGAGCCTCCCCGAAATTCGCTCCACTTACGTAAAACTTCTATATATATATATATAACACATGGAAAAACCCAAGTTTTACACACATAATTCCCACTGACATTGGTCACAGAACATAAGTAGGTCATCGACATTCGAACTTGACAACAAGTTCATTGCACCATGGGAACGACACAACAAATTGAACATGATGTTACATTTTCCCGCCATCTGGACGCCAAGTGTAAATTTGGTGTAATATGCAAATTATGAATGGTACTGTGCTGCGCGAGTAAAACTTATTTTAAACGAGAATAGTTTCGTGTTGAAGGGGAAAACCTTTCTTATACGTGTTTATTTTATTCCCCGATATGTTCTGGTTACCAGAAGTAATAAAAAGCAAGAAGTAAACTTCGTGCCTTATCCTTTCAGGGTAACATATCATTTTTAGTAGTAACATCAGGCCTCGTGTTTTGTGTGGACTTTAGGTACATTAGGCTAGGAAACGTTGCACTGATTTATAGAGTACTGTTCATAGGCTTACGAATACGAGACGAGACTCGGTGCATTGGATATTGTTCACTGTTTCGCTATGTATAGATGTTTCACTGACAATCGTTTCTTGGCGAGTTGCCAAGTTTAACTAAGAACAAGTGTTTCACGCACATTGTAAGAATGTTGTACAGTACTGTAGCATGCAAATCCTAAGACGACAGCCTGCTGTACCAATGATCTTCCTCGTAAAATGTGAATTCCTTTTTTGGGGATTTAATGGTCAACTATTTTGGGCACATATTTTGCGCGGACATTTGTATTGTATGTTGAATTTAAACAGTTTAAGAAACATGCTTAACACTATCCCTTCTCTTGACCGAGTATAAACCTTTGGTCTTCCTTATACCAGCGATGATCGATATTCTTTTGTTACCGGATTGGAAGGAATTAAGTAGGATTACAGCCATTGACCGTCTGACGGTAACAATGAACTTCACACTTCTAGCGGGCATGAATAGAATTAGGGAAGCCTTCCGACGGAATCTGTGCTCTGATAAACATTTCCCCCGGTTTACCGCATTTCAGTGCGGGTTTTAACAAAAGATAGAGCGCGGTTAAATGCACTGAGCGCAAAAAAAGAGCGCGGTTTACCAAGTTACTTATTGGCGGTACTGTACTGTACACAAGGTACTTTGCATGGTACGGTATGGGAGGTACTTTGCATGTTACTGTTTGTGAGGTACTGTGCAAGTTACTGTATGGGAGGTACTTTTCTTGGTACTGTATGCAGGGTACTGTGCATGTTACTGTTTGTGAGGTACTGTGCAAGGTACTGTATGGGAGGTACTTTTCTTGGTACTGTATGCAGGGTACTGTGTATGTTACTGTTTGTGAGGTACTGTGCAAGGTACTGTATGGGAGGTACTTTTCTTGGTACTGTATGCAGGGTACTTTGCATGTTACTGTTTGTGAGGTACTGTGCAAGGTACTGTATGGGAGGTACTTTTCTTGGTACTGTATGCAGGGTACTGTGCATGTTACTGTTTGTGAGGTACTGTGCAAGGTACTGTATGGGAGGTACTTTTCTTGGTACTGTATGCAGGGTACTGTGCATGTTACTGTTTGTGAGTTACTGTGCAAGGTACTGTATGGGAGGTACTGTACGCAGGGTACTGTGCATGTTACTGTTTGTGAGTAACTGTGCAAGGTACTGTATGGGAGGTACTTACCGTACTTTTCTTGGTACTGTATGCAAGGTACCATGCAGGGTACTGTATGCAAGGTGCTGTGCACAGTACTGTATGCAAGTTACTGTGCACAGAACTGTATACAAGGTACTACAACTGTGGCGCTCCCAGCAGAGAAATGGCTATGTAGGGATCGCAGCCTATATAGGGTTCGCCACCAACTACGGGCTGGATTGCTCAGTTGGCAATGAGCTTGGCTAGTCACCAAGAGGTCCCTGGTCCGAATCTTTGGTCTTTTCTACAGTATAAAATATAGATTGCTTCAACATAAATTGATCGATAATGCTTCAAGTTACTCTAGACTAGTTTATATACATCATCTCTTTGGCATAGGTCAACCAAAGGTCAGAAGGCCGAGCGTTTCACCAGGATTGCCGTCACCTTCGCAGCTGATTACATCCCCTCCACCAGTGACAAAACAAGATCCACACATCTCTAGCAGCTTGAACAATACCCCTGAAGCAGGTGAGATTAGTGAAGAAAAGCTACTTATGTTGTACAAAAATACAAAGATATAACAGTATTGGTACACAAAATTATATTACCGATACACTAACGAGACACAAGACCATCCATAGTGTTGCACGGTATCAAACAGACCTGCAGTATATTGAGGATTCTTCTTACATGGTTTGAATACACCACATGTTGTGTATGGGTTATGCACAGCTCCATCACAGCAATCAGTACTTGCAGAGTTGATTACTGAATTTGCAGCTCCAGACTGAGGCTTACTTTTTCTCCGTTCTTCGAGGGCCATTTTATGTCTATGGTGTCTGGGGTTTGTTAGAGAGGACCATCATATGTGCCTGTGTAGGTTTGATGTAGAAGATGAATGTGTGAGGGGGGGGGGGGGTGTGGGAAGGTTGGAATGTTTGTTGCTGTGCATTTGCTTTCTGCAGGATCTTTGTATTCAGTATGGTTCATTCAGTATGGGCATTTTAAGCATATATGTCCATGACTTGCAATCTCAAATTCAAAGTTTGAAGTACTGTAAAAGCTGGTAATTGCATTAATTGTCAAACAGACGTACTGTTACTACTGTAACATATCTTAATTATATTGCTAAATTAGGTGTAAGGTCTAATATGTTCCAGATTGGACTCTAATTGACAGGTATTCTGGTTAAATCTTATTATAGGGATGAATTGGGACTATAATTTTGTACACAGAGAGGTCTTCTGCTGGATAGCACTGTAAACGAAGTCCTTCACTTTGAGAAAACCTTCCTTCTCAAGGAAATTGGCTACCATATTGTAATCAAACAAATACCCCCCACAATCATTACCCAATTCTGGTTTCCTTTTAATGGTTCCCAGTCTTTGTTCAGTAGAGGAAGCAATACGAATAAGGAAATACATGACTACCTAACTCCAAATACAGGGAATTAGAAAATCAAACGCCAAAGTTTAAAAAAAAACAAGTCTTCTTTTGCCACAAAGTATAGGGGTACTTAGGAGACAGTTCGAAAATATTACCAGGCATCACAAAACTCAAAAACATTACCAGATATTACAAAGCATAAGGGACAACTTAAAACATTACCAGATATTACAAAGCATAAGGGACAACTCAAAACATTACCAGATTCTACAAAGCATAAGGGACAACTCAGAACATTACCAGACATTACAAAGTATAGGGACAACACAAAACATTACCAGACATTACAAAGTATAGGGACAACACAAAACATGGTAGATATTACAAAGCATAGGAGACAGCTCGAAACATTACCAGACGTTACAAAGCATAGGGGAAAACTCAAAATATTACCAGACATTACAAAGTATCAGGGACAACACAAAACATTACCAGACATTACAAAGTATAGGGACAACACAAAACATGGTAGATATTACAAAGCATAGGAGACAGCTCGAAACATTACCAGATGTTACAAAGCATAGGGGAAAACTCAAAATATTACCAGACATTACAAAGTATCAGGGACAACACAAAACATTACCAGACATTACAAAGTATCAGGGACAACTCAAAACATTACCAGACATTACAAAGTCTAGGGGACAGCTTGAAACATTACAAAGCATAGGGGAAAACTCAAAATATTACCAGACATTACAAAGTATCAGGGACAACACAAAACATTACCAGACATTACAAAGTATAGGGACAACACAAAACATGGTAGATATTACAAAGCATAGGAGACAGCTCGAAACATTAACAGACGTTACAAAGCATAGGGGAAAACTCAAAATATTACCAGACATTACAAAGTATCAGGGACAACACAAAACATTACCAGACATTACAAAGTATAGGGACAACTCGAAACATTACCAGACATTACAAAGTCTAGGGGACAGCTTGAAACATTACAAAGCATAGGGGAAAACTCAAAATATTACCAGACATTACAAAGTAGAAGGGACAGCACAAAACATTACCAGACATTAAGGAAAAAACAGAAACGTGAATGCAATGAAATTCTCTGCTGTTCAGAAACACAAACATGGAGATGCAAAATATTTACTGTGTACATAACTTTTGAGGTACTGTAACTGAATTTAATATCTTTGTTACAATAGTGCTACAGTTTCTATGAAACTCAAAAGCAATAATGCACCACTATCCTACTAACCCACAAGTATGTTAGTTGGTTTGAAAATTAAAAAAGTATCAAACATAGTTTACTTAATTATTTTTGAAAATTTATAAAGTATAGTATATTCATCAGGATTCTAAAACAACCTGAAGACAAAGCAATAACAACTCCTGTAACATCCTAGTAAACTGAAGACTACAACACCTGCATTTGCTATAAAGCCGCTCAGTGATTGGTTAAAAGAAGCAACTTATATTAGCTCTGTCAAATGGACAGACACTCTTCCTGTTCACTAGGATTGCAGTTCTTAAACAGTCCATAAATGTTAGTTTAAAATAAAAAGTTAGATAATTTTGTACTGTTCTGAAATTTAAATGGTAAATTGAACTTATTTGAGTGTTTTTATCATAAAAGAAGAACCCTACAACAGACCAATCACAAATGCCATCTTTACACATTCAGCCTGGTATAGCCTAGATTTACAAGCGATCCTAATGCATGATAGAAAATGTTGCAAAGCTTTGATACTGGACTAGCCTAATACAGTGAATGCTTTTCTAGATTCAGATTAATGCTACTGTATATATATGGTAAGTCACTTTATGCTGTTATTAATCTAGAAAGCAACCACTAAATAAATAACTTTGTAGAAGACACTCTGAATTCACTATCCCACCAACACATTGTTGCCTAGTTTTGTCTGAATTAAATCCTGAAAACAGCAAGACTGGATTATAGTCTTTGAAGTTCTGAAAACTGTATCAAAGGTATCATGACATCATTGTGAACTAATTTAACTAATATCGAATATATGTCATGACCAAGAATAGAAAAAGGATACAAGAATCCACTTACACAGTATAAAATTAAAATACACGCGCTAGTGTGTCAGCTTTTCCATTCATCGAATAATCTTGTGATTGGGTTTTAGTATTTACTTCACTCCTCACTTACCTGTCTGCCCACAACCTTAGCACCCTCATTCTACAGTGACTAGAATGAACTGGTCACCTTTTAACACTGCACCCTCTATGACCGTTCCCTCCGGTCAATGCCATCCCTTCTCATTCTACCATCCAAAGTGACAGCATCGTACGTTTTTGTTGCGATTTTTTCTACGTAATTCGTTCGGAATGGTGACCAAGGAATATGTTTTTTTTTTCATCCATTGGATACTATAGTAGATTACCAGTCGTGCACAATCGAATAATCTTGCGATTATGTTTTTGTTTTCCCTCAGCAACGATATTTCTTAAGACCACCTGTGTCTGCGGTCCGTATCTTAGCTCATCGAAAGTGAAACAGATGCCGGCCCAGATAGGCCCAGCTGTCCCCAGCTACGTCCTTCAGGATATTGCCCAGCTCTGCATAGATGCAGCCGTGCAACCAAAAGCAGTTTACCCATTCATGAAGGCCTTCCCGACTGGCAGTAGTAGCATCAAAGGTAGGTCAAACAATCTAATAGTTGGGCTTAAAAAAATAATCCTGGAAGAAAATTGCACGATCAAGTGTGCAATTTCTCATCGACTTTGAGACAGTCCAGTTTTATAATAGATTTCTGAGGAGGTTTTTGTCGTTGTTTTTGCTTCGTTTCTGCAGCAGTCCTTTTTAACATATTCTAGTTAGTTGCAGGTAGAATAACTTTAACATTTGAAGGCTGACTTTAATTTTTGAGAAATTACCCTTGGAAACATCTGAAGTGCATCTGTTTTTCTAAATAAAGTTAAAATAACATGTTTTGGTTGAGTTATTATAATTTATGAAATTATGAAACATTAACAGTCCTGCACTGAAGAGAGGACTTTATCATCATATTGCCTTGGTCAAGTTTTCCAGAGATTAACATTTTTTTTCAATTGAATATCTTGAACATGAGTAGGTTATGGAATCATTAGTGGAACTCAACAATGTTTTTTATAGACTATGAAAATTCAAGACTAAAGTTCTAACTGACATCATCCTCTAAAAAGTGGAATATTATTTTAGTAATGGGTTAAACTGAACCACTAAGGATAGTTATGGTATGTTGGGAGGGGAGGGGGGGGGGTTGAGGGGAGAAGCAGTCTGTAGTGTTTAGTAGTAGACCAGAATGATTTTTGATTTCATGAGTGGAGCACACCCTGACTCCATCAAAGGAACTTTACTTTTCATAGTTCAGCGATCCATGCTCTTGAGAAAACTGGAAATACCGGTAACCGGAAAAACCGTACCGGGTTGCCAGAATTTTTTTTATAATGCATTGTAGTAACGAATGTCATTAAAATCCACAAATCCACATTTCATTTGGATGCATGTAAAGTCAAGTTTTTCACCGACCCATTTATATCTCCTGCCCTTCAGTTTCTTTCGGTGGCAACACATACACAACATTCCTGAAGGTGCCAGAAAGCAAGACAGATCTCTTGGAGTACATCGATAAACTTGCTGAACAACTCCTCTGCTGTGAAAACTTTTTCTCCTCCAAGCAGATTCAAAGAATCTGTCCTAAATGTGCCAGGGAAGGTAAGAATGAGATAGAGGTAGATCCCTGAAACGGTTTTGCTTTTTGATCCCAGTTTTTGATCTTCATCATCCTTGTGACCCTCCAGTGGTTTGGCCTGGAGAAAAGGTCTACCCCCTCCCCTTGGAGCAATTATGATTAAGCGCGCGACCCTCCAGTGTTTTGGCCTTCGGGAATATTCTATCCCCCTCGCCTTTGAGCAATTGTTATATGATTAAGGGTGTGACTAGCGTTGTGCAGTAGTGCAAATTCACACAACCCGTAGTGTTGCAACATGAATCCCAGTATTGTAACTACAACTGGGATTTTCCTCAACATTTCATCTATTGTTCAAAGCACTAAAATCAACAAGTCACCATGTGGCAGTGTTGGAAAACCTGTTTGAATTCGCGCGAACACATTTTAAACAACTGCCGATTTCCCGCTGGTGTTCGAACAGCGAAGACACCAAGCACGCAAAACGTGCGAGCATAATGGCGTAGGGTCTAGGGGCTTGATTTAGGGCCCCAGCGAGGTGAATGGGTGGGACCGCTTGTTGAGGTCCAGGCGCAAAGCCCCCCTGAAAATGTTGATATATTTGTGTACCTGGTGATCAAAAAATAATTGCATTTGCTGATGCAAAATTCTGACACTATTTCGAATTAACATTGTCACAAAACTAATGACAAACTTGAAAATGACATGTTAGAGTAGCTACATTAAGATGAAATGTTAAAAGATATTTTATCTTTCTTACAATCTTTTAAAAGTTGAACTTACGAAACTTCCGAAATTATGAAACAAACATCGATCGGCAATACTCCGTTTCTAAACTAACACACACTGAATACTAGCGTGTACAATACGCATACATGTAAATCAACTGCAGTGCAGTGGTATTTATGTTGTGGTGTGATGTACTAAAAAGACTACGGTACACGTGCAGCGCGTTTGGGTTACGAAAATATTGGCATTTTTCCAGAAAAGTATCTCACAGGTGCATGTTAGACTAGACCACTGCTGCCATGTGTACATGTATAAGTAGCAATCGGTACAAAAGTCAACTCGGGGTAAGTTTGCTCTGCGGTCTTTCGTCGCGTCCGAGAGCCCCGATAGTTAACACTTAGCACAGAGAAATTGTAGAAATTGAAATATACATGTGTGATATTTATTTGTTTATTTAACATTAAGGGTAAACTCAGTTAGCGTAAAGCTAATCTCCCCCCGACGCCCTGATATAAAAAAGCTGAAAGTAGAATAAAAATAAAAGAGTCATAATAAGAACAATAAGAATACAAACGTGAATAAAAAGATAGCAATGGATACAGTAGCTGAATCATCGAACAAATGAAACATCGAGGTAGGAAGAAAAGAAAATCGTTCGAACTGATGTCAAACTCATACGAAAGAAAAAGCTTACTCAGTTTGCGTTAACATACGAACAAAAAGTATGCATGTAAAATTTTACTTTGGTTTTACCCCTAGTCTTTTTTTTTTTCTTCACAAAGTCACAGTTAGTGTTTTGGCATGAATTTTAATTGTGCTAGCCTCAGAAATGTCTAGCTTATGAGCTAAGTTGTACTTTACAGGACCTCGTTAAAAGATAATACTTAATTTTGCGTACTCACTGCTCTGATATAAATCTTAGAATTTAAGAGTACATGATTGTGTTCAAGTTCATAGATTTTTTGCTAAACACGTAAACATTCTAACTTTTTCTGGCTGGAGCCTACTTCTGTTTGCGGTAACAATGTCCCCAGCTGTACTAAAAAGTCGCTCAGAGGAAGAACTGGATCCACAAATACACAAATATTTCTTTGCCAAAAGAGCAAGCCAAGGCAACTTGACTGCCTCTCCCTTCCACCATTCCAGTGGGTCGGCCTCCCATTGAATCGAATCGATGGCAAGATATGTCCCAATCTCTTTCTTGATTTTCTGCTAATTGGTAAGGTCCGCAGATTGGCCACCAACACCACCAACATGCCCCCGCTTTTTCGCCTTTTGCAGCAGATCTGCAAACTTTCTTTTTCCTTGATTGTGATTACATTCCCCTTCACTGTTTTCCCCTGAAACTTCACTAAGAATAAAAGTGTTCTTGGCTTTCTTTTCCATATTACCTCTACATTCTGCAATAATACAGTTCTTTGCTTCTAGTAGTTCATCGTCGTCGAGGTAATCAATTTTGTACCGCGGGTCTAGAAAACAAGCTATTTTCAATAATGTGACAAAGTCTTTCCCTTCGTAGCAAGACCGGAAGTCCTCTTACATTCGTCGTTTCATGTCTTTTGTTAGTTGTGTGTCCCCTTTGTGGCAAAAATCTCTGTTTCAAAGAGTGCGAGTGTGGGAATGACTGAACTAATGGTTACATGATTTTCCCAGAAATCATGTCCGTAAACTTGGAGACCTGCTCTAGTGCGCTACAAATGCTTTCTAGGACATCTTTGTCCTGCCATGTTGGTAAGAGGTGGCTGGTCTTGGGGTCCATGGCCAGCACCCTTCTAACTGCCTCGTCATGGTCAAACAACCTTTTAACCATTTTGTACCTGGACCCCCAACGTGATACACTTTCCTGTGAGGATAAAGAAATAAAGGGAAATATAATTCAGATTGCGATTTTTAATTATTAATAACATTTGGAATTTCTTTAATCATACTCCATTATTGAAGCGACAATTGAAAAACCAGGTTATGAATGAATGCCTGTATATCTGATCCGTTTCAAATTGTATTGTTAAAAATCATATCATTTGATATGTTGGAATGAAACAGCCAAGGCTTAGAAATCAAAGTGAAACTTTGTCATTATCGTGATAACAGGGAACAGTATGAATGAAATTTGGACCCTCCAGTATTGTCTGAGGAATGGTCTACCCACTCCCCCTCCCCTTGGAGCAATTATTAAATGGTCTCCTATGAGCAAGTTTTATATGATTAAGGGTGCTAAGTTGCAAAAAGTTATAATTTGAAAGTATAATGGGTTTTCTGACTTATTTTGGGATAACCTTTTTCAAAGTAGCTTTTTGTATTAATTTTTGGTAAGATTTTGATACAATGCCTACAAGAATAATATAAACAATACCATTTATTAGCACGGCTATATAGATCTATTCAACATATGCAGACAAAGGTGAAATTCGGCTAAAGTGAATTTTTTAATTTTATATTTGCATCCAAATATCTAGTACTAATATGAAAAAGTGTCCAGGCAACCAACTTTTCAAGCAAGGTTGGAATCAGTTTTAACTTGCTTGTTAATTTAACTAAATTAATTTCTTGAGAAATAACTACTATGGTGTCTTAGTTTGATCAAATACAATCGTATTTTGATCTATGCTTAGATGTTTTGTCATAAGTATCATATGAAAAGAAAGATGAAACACTGCTTTTAAATGGTCATCAAATTTCAAAGAAGGAATGAGTTATTTTAGTATCACATAGCCAAGTGATATACCAAAATATGCGGAAGATGTACTGCTGTGTTTATGCACAGAACTATTTGTTTGTTGGTTTTTTTCTTTCTTTTATGACAAGTCAACTAAGCAAACATCAAAACTGCTTTGCCAAATTTTTTTGAAAATTTGATTTTAAATTATTCCCTAACAAATCCTACCTGGGTATTATTGTACTCTGCTGATTTGATGTCAGAAGTATCAAAGCATTTTCCGTGTCCCTTCAGGACATATTTTATTAGTGTACTGTTTAAGTTTTTGCACAGCAGTATTGAAGATTCTATAAATTAGTATGGTTCATGTGTAAAAGAAAGGGCTATACATCTTTGTACTTGTACATACCCTGGCCAGATCATTGCATTGTGTGCTTGGGCAAGGCACTTTATCTCCATTGCCTCTCTTCACCCAGGTGTATAAATGGGGACTTGCGAGGTGACTTGTAAATATAGTTGCATGCTCTTGTTTGTGGCTGCACCCTATGGGAATTCCCCCAGGGGACACGTGGCTGTGGTGCCTCAGGAGAGATTGTTTGAATTGGGCACACTTTGGTGTGTAGGTGTGACAAGTTACCAATGACCAGGGTTAAGTACAGTACGCGGTGAGACTTTATTGTAAGTTGCGCTATATAAGAACTGTTAATTATTATTATTATTAAACCAACTTGACTATTTTTTGTAGCATATTTGACTGATTAAATGACTCCCTGCCCATTTCTGTATTTTGCTGCAGACTTACCCAGTTCCCAACTTAGTCCTCTCCCTCAGCACAGACCGGGTACGACGAAAAGAAGCTTATCTACAGACTCCCCCATCGATTCAAAGGTGCCAAGAAATGTGGTAACAGAGGGTAAGTATTGAATGGGTTGGGGGAGATGACATGTTAAGAATTGAATGGGTGGGGGAGAGGGGAGAGATGAGGTGACACAGGGATAAGGTTTGATGGGTGGGAGAGAGGGGATGGATGTGGTAACAGGAAGTATGGAATGGGTGGGGGAAAGGGGAGGGGTGGGGTAACAGAGGATAAGTATTGAATGGGTTGGAGGAGATGACATGTTAAGAATTGAATGGGTGGGGGAGAGGGGAGAGATGAGGTGACAGAGGGGTAAGTATTGAATGGGTTGGGGGAGATGACATGTTAAGAATTGAATGGGTGGGGGAGAGGGGAGGGATGAGGTGACGGGTAAGTATTGAATGGGTTTCGGGAGATGACATGTTAAGAATTGAATGGGTGGGGGAGAGGGGAGAGATGAGGTGACAGAGGGGTAAGTATTGAATGGGTGGGAGAGATGACATGTTAAGAATTGAATGGGTGGGGAAGTGATGTGGTAACAGGGTAAGTATTGAATGGGTTGGAGGAGATGACATGTTAAGAATTGAATGGGTGGGGAAGTGATGTGGTAACAGGGTAAGTATTGAATGGGTTGGAGGAGATGACATGTTAAGAATTGAATGGGTGGGGAAGTGATGTGGTAACAGGGTAAGTATTGAATGGGCTGGAGGAGATGACATGTTAAGAATTGAATGGGTGGGGGAGAGATGAGGTGACAGAGGGTACGTATTGAATAGGTGGAGGAGAGATGAGGTAACAGGTAAGAATTGAATGAGTAGGGAGAGGGGAGAGATGTGGTAACAGAGGGTAAGCATTGAATGGGTGGGGAGTGGGGAGAGATGAGGTGACACACAGAGAGTGTGACACTTTTGAAAGACAGAAGTATTCCACTTCTTATTTGAGAACCCTGGATCTATCTTGACTGGTTAAACCCTCCTTATTCCAGGAGCTGTATCACAGTTAGTGTTGTCCAGCATGTCATTATGGTGGTAGATGTTCTTCAAAGCTTTTTTACTTTCTAATTATAATCTCTGATTTATCCTTGAAATGTGTTACATTTGGTATTGCTGCTTGGGTCTCAATCTTCTCTGTATTAAAAATTTGAAATTAAAAATGTTATTTTTCCTATGTGGATACTGATTTAAATATCATAAAGAAATACCAACGACAACATTTTCAGCTTAATTGTCATGGTTACATGATTCATTCAGCTGTTACCAGATGCATTCTTAAAATATCATCTTTAATTTTGAAAAATTCAAATACTTTACCTTACAAAGTCCTATGAGGATATGATATTGAATCCCACACACCATGACTTTACTATGCAACATTGATTCTCGAACACCATGACTTTTCTCTACTATGCAGCGATGATTCCCACACACCATGACTTTACTATGCAACATTGATTCCCCCACAACATGTAGTGTTTTAACCAGGGACGCAAAATCTTCAAACTGCTTGCGTCCAATGGATGCAACCCTATTTTTTTTGAGAAACTAATGCAAAATGTGCATTCATACCACAGTAATGTCTTCGTTGCAAACTTGCATAAATCTTCGGGGTCCTTTAGACCTTTGGTGTTTTTTTGGTGCAATCTTCAAGTGTAAACTACTGTATTTATGCATCGTCAAAAGTAGCCATTGAAGTTTGATATGTTTAATCGACATAGTGTAAAGACTAATTCACATACTATAATTTTGGTGGAGCTGGTTGTTTGGAAAAACTGCAAAGCATCCAGGGTAAATGCTGAATCAGTTGCTCTATGGTTGGATGTAGTCTGCACTTTGCGATCAACATGAATGTTACAATTAGTATGTAGGCAATACACTCACTGAACTAGTTTACTTAACCGGCCAAGCAAGTTCATTCGTAAACGAATCCAGTTTGAAGTTTCGATTTGCGAGAGGGATGTTGGAGGGTTAATGGAAAACACTCAACCTCCCTCAGCATTTTTACAAATTTTTGAACCTAAAAGATACACTACGTGTTGTAGGTACGGCGATATGATCGTTGCTTCACAGGCTTTCAGGATTTGCGCATGTGCAGTTGACACTCCGACGTTCGAACAGGCATACATGCATTAATGAACTGCTTGGGATTTAGCGAGATCTGCACACTGTAGATACAGGGATTTTTAAGTAGGTCGTAGGTGATATCCCTGCAAGTTCAAAGCACAGAGCTACTACAGAGTTGTTGAGTAGGGAAGAATAAGGGCGGTTGAAAGTGGCAGGGCAGTTGTACTTTATTTCAGACATGCAGAGCATATCTATACATCATTTGAAGGGCTCAGTTAAATAAGTTGAAAAAGTACATTGTTTTTTTTTGATGGTATTTTGCCTAGACACTCATCTAACTTGATGTCTGACAGTCACTGCAACATTGAAGGGGCTCAATTAAACAGTTTAACACAAATGCAGTAGTTTTATGCTGGTATTTTGTCTAGAAACTCATTTTACTTGATTTATGATATTCACAGCAAATCCATAGCCTATAACATTATCATAGACCCTTAAGCGCTGTGGTTGTATACCGTACAGCAGTGTGCATTGCATGCCATCCAGGCCTGCATATATGGTAATTAGTCTACCTGCAAATTTTTTGCTTGCAGTTTGAGTCATTTCTTTGTTGTATATTAGTTAAAGGTTTCATCAATTTATTTTGTTTGTACACATTATAGTCCTAATTAGTTAAAGGTTTCATCATTTCATTTTGTTTGTACACATTATAGTCTTACCACTATACGCTTCCCTTATGCACAAGCTAGCGTATTGTCGGGGTCATTATAACTAAATTGTATGTTCTTATAGACGTATTTTAAAGTGTAATTTTTCAGGGAGGACAGCAGCCTAGACGCAAGTTCACTGAGCCAAAGCAAACAATTTTAAGATGCTGCGTCCCGTGGACACAAGTTTTAAAATCCCAGTAACAATACTGAACATGACTTTACTATGCAGCATTGATTCCCCCATGCCATCAGCATTGTTACGAACACAGGAATCTGCGTCCGGAAGCAGTGTTTTAACCATGGACACACCAGGACTTAGCTATGCAGCAATGATTCCCACACACCATGACTTATTCTAATATGCAGCATTGATTCCCCAACACCAAGACTTTTCTCTACTTTGCAGCATTGATTCCCACACACCATGACTTTACTATGCAGCAATGATTCCCCAAACCACTAAAAGACTTTTTCTCTTGTAGCTGCCAGCTCAACGACAGAAAACAAAAACCAAAGAACGTCAAGCAGTGACCCCTCTAGATGGACCATCGAAGAGGTCATCAGGTTTGTGGTGGACCAAGATCCAGCCATTTCCCAACATTCAGAACTCTTTAGGAGACAGGTAAATCATTTTGGCCATTTATTACACAATTACAGTATTTATGTGTATAACTGCGTGGGTAGCACAACTGGAGCATCAATGTGTGATCGGCGCAAGTGGTTGGCTTATCTATCAGTGTCAGTATCATGAACAGTTACTCTCAGATCATCCGTCCGGGGGGGGGGGTCTCTGTTCTGTCACCAAGAAACATCAAACCACAAGTGGTGATTCATTTCAGAGTGAAAGTCGCAAACATGAAAATGCTGTAATAGTTTACATACCTGCTGGGTGATTGACTCAAGTTACTGATTGTACAGTTTTTCTTGTTAAATAACATGATTTAAAACAAAACAAAACAAAAAAGAGCCAAGTGCAGAGACTATTGAATTGAAAACTACATTTAGGAAGGTGCATATGTCTTATATTGGATAGCTATGAATGCACCCGAATTGTTAACTACAATATGTTTCTGATAAAAAGGTTGAAAAAAAGAACTTTCCCCACACATTGCTCTCATTGATACCATCATGCTATAACCTTCCTTGATGCTGTCATATTGTTCTGCTCAGCATGACTCCTAAGATGAAGCACATTGATGTATTGGAGCTATCTATTGTTATTTCGCCTTGGTATGTCACATTATATAGAACTGATGCACAGGTTATGAAAGGACAAAACCATTAGCAGTGGGGGGGGGGAGGGAGGGGGGCGTTGTTGCAACAAAGAATACATTACCACTCCATCTGGCCATGACCTGAACAGAAATGTTATTTGTGAAGTCTCTATAAAATGCTTGGGTTTTTCTTTTGCAATGATGGTGGGCTGTATTCTGTTTTATAGTTTTTGAATTTCTACACATGTATGCAAGGTATAATCTAGTGATAGTCTGTACAATCTTTGCATAGAGTGACAATGTACAGATATATGTAAAAGATGTCTGAGCACACAATATAGAAGACAAGAGGGAGTGAAAGTTAAAAACAAAAGTAGAAATTTCTTTCTCTCTTTCAATTTTCATACAAGATCTTGATGTACTGATAAATATAAGAATTTTAATATTTAAGCCCTAGCCGCGTAGATGTACCTCTGGTTGGCCGGCTTCTGGGGGTGATTCCTTGTAGGGTACCACGTCTAATGGTAGTCGACGACGCTGTTAGTGTTTGACCAGTGAGGATGAGAAGGCCTCATCAAGTAACAGATAGAAACAGAAACAAAAACAAAAATGAAGGAATCTATAGCAATGGGTTGTCTTTACTTTCTTTTTGTAAAGGGTCATTCCAAATTTTGTAGTATGTCATAGTTCAACGTCTTTGAAAATTAAGAAATTTATTGTATGCTTGGAACACCATCAAATAAGTATATTCTGGAAATTTCAGTTGCATTGATTCAAAATTGGCCGATTTTATCACACTTTGACATTCCACAATTTTGTTGGCAGTTTGGCATTTTCTTGATTTCTTCTTTCTCATTTGATGTCTCATTTCTCAGCAATTAAACATCCTACTACCTTCCTATTACAGAAGCCCATAGATACTATCCCATTGAAATTGAAAATTAAAAAATTATGAGTATTTTTTGTGTTTTATGATTTGTCAGTAAAGCAAAAAACATCATAGAGTTTTTGCCTTTTGCATCATTTTGATGTATTCTCTAGCTCAGCAACATGTCATTGGAATGAATATCTAAAAGCTTTTGTAGTATACATGTACCAGTATTACAAAAGTGATTGATGATTTCTTACCGCCTATAGCAAACTTTGCATATTGACCTTTGACCTCAGTGTAGTTTTAGCATTCTCACAACAACAAAAATGGGAATGTACCATCATGAGGATACTTTATGAATTTTTGACGAATTATGCTTTTAAGGAAACCTTTTGTAGTTGTCTAGTGTGAGAGATTTCATGCATAACATAACACTTCACCATGGATATTTCCTACCATTAGTGAGCGATATGGTAATCAGTCAGAGCATACACAATGTCAGGTTTTCTTTTTAGTTCTTAATTACGAACCTCCACAGTTGCCATACAGTACCTCGGTAGAAGTTCCATGGCTTAGGATACAGTAATGCAAATTGCAATGCATTTAGGGCCTCGGCTATTCCTGTGCCCAACCGATAAAAGCTCCATTTCTCACTTGAAAAGTTTTATGAAATTTTGGCAATAGAGTTCTGTCCTAAGTTTAAATTAGCATGTGTAGGTTGCTCATTTACTGCACAGAATTGCACTTAAAAAATACATTATATGCTTCTACAGCGAGAGAACATGATGATACAGTTAAGTAACAAACGGTTAACATTGTAAGGCGTGGGATATAAGTGACATTGCATGAAGTTTAGGAAAACTGTCTTTTAAAACAAATATAAAGGGTAGTGAATAACTGGTACATAAGGCCAGTGTTAAAAACAAAAGGTTGCAGCAGTTACAAAATCCTGCTTGAGCTAGGATGAATCAATATCAAACTATAGGGATTAATCTCTGCGGCCCAGCAGTTGCCTATTGTACGAAACTGGAGCACAATGGATTATTTCCTTCACAGGTTGGCTGCAGGATGCTGCATTCACCCCCCCCCCCCCCTAGCTGCAGTATCATTTCCCACACTAAATTTACCAAGGTGAAAATGCAAATGGAAAACTGACCAGGAAATTATAAACTTGATTTTACTTTCAAAAGTTAACAATATAATGCATTGAACAGTTAGTTGATAGTCCATAATTTTTTCATTCTCATAAATCTTGATATTGATATGATTCACTAATCTAAAATATTTTGCAGAAAACCACTTGCCTTCACTTTGCATATTTATGGTTTCCTGAAAATGAAATTAAACATTGAAGATGTCATAAATTGGTATTACTTAGCCTTTACCTGTAGCCTACTGTAGGCCTTTAACCCATTCATGTTAGCTGTACCCAACTCTAATCATATCCAAAAGTTTTCAAAAAAACCTTTGCCTTTCCTTGTACATATGCAAATTCCCCAGATTGGTTCAATCTTTTGAAAACGAAAATTATAATGAGATTGAGATATCATAAATTGGTATCACGTAACAGTTGCTTGTAGCCTACTGTAGGCTTTCAACCCACTAACATAAGCTTAACCTATTTCTATTCCATTTTGCTGAAGAATCGGGGCACAAGATAGGACCACTTTCAGCTAGCTACCTTTCTTTGGGCAATAAGAAATATCTCACAGCTCTTTCTTAATACAGTATCAAGTGGAAGAATGGTTTATTGCAGAAAATTCAAAGCAACCTTCTGTTAGAATCAACCTTCTTTTTAATATAGGCATATACAGTATATTGTGGGCAACCCATGCATCTCCATTCGTGCCAAATTTATAGAATGCTAAGTAGATATGATTCAGTTTATGTGATTATTCTAGATAGCATTATCAAAAGTAAACAATTGGCCCACATTATAATCAGATTTTTGATAAAGTTTATGAGATATTTTCATATCAGTTTATTCAAGATGAAACTTACTGATAACAGCTCACAAGATTTGAATGGCTTCAGTTTGAGCTTACCTTTTCGTCTTTAAAGCAATACTGTAACCAGGATTTTAAAAGTTGCGTCCACGGGACGCAACTTGTTAAAAATGTTTTGCGTCGGCTCAAAAAAAGTTGCGTCCCTACAGTCCTCCATGAAAACATGCACTTGAAAATACTGTACCTCTACAGGAACGCAGAGTTCTTAGTTAAAATGACTCCTGACAAACCATTGGTTTGTGTGCAACGGAAGCCTATAGTTAATAGGTCTACTGTATAATGTGCACGAAAAAAAACCCATCAAACATGGAAGCTGTTAATAGTTTGTACAACATCAAAATTACTGTCAAATTCTGAAGCAGGAAATTTTGCCATAGACTAGTTACCATATATGCTGGCCTAGGCATCATGCAGTGCACACTTCTGTACAAGGTATACAACTCCCTTACATAGCTTCTAGGAATATGTTATGGGCTATGAATACGCTGTGAATGTCGGAAACCAATGTAAAGTAACATGAGTGCCTTGAGAGAAAAAGTAAGAATCAAAATACCTCACTTTTTGACTGATTTAATTGAGGCCCTTAAATGATGTAGAAAATATAACGTATAGATCTCGACGACACAAGAACACGCCCCTAAATGGCCTAGTATGCTCACCCTGTCGTAAGTTACCATAAACAGTTACCCAATGCAATTTTATTCTTAAGTTTTTTTCAAATTTTTCCTTTTTCCTCAACCACTATATAGGCAATTGGCCCAACCCCAGCCAGTTCCGACCCCTTTGCCATTACAGTATGTAAACAACTTTTTGCGCAATGTCGATTAAAAACCCAAGCGTCAATGGCTACTTTTGACGTAGTATGAAGTATATACAGTTTACACTCTCAAAAAATTTAACTAAAGCATGTGGTCAAAGGGACCGCGAAAAATTGCAAGTTTGCGATGAACAAATTGTGAATGCACATTTTACTTTAGCAACTCTCAATGCGGAGAGAACAAACGTACTGTGAGATAAAAAATCCTTTTCAGTATCAAAGATGTTAGCCTCCCCCACAATTCATAAATTGTCTCAACTAGTAACATTTTGTGATCAAAACAATGGTTCAAATACATGATATTCTTAGAAACAATTCAACTACAATTTCCCACCATTAGGGCTTCTTGTCGAAATATGTGGCAACAAGACTTAACGTTATGATATTTGCGTGCACCTATATGACAACCTACTGTATAGCACAAACTTTGCTATCTCTACACAAGGGACAGTAACGTTACAAGTAGTTGCATTTAAACAACATACTTTGTGTTCATTGAGCACTATAGATACAAGAATATTTGCAGACAATGGTAAGTAGGCCAATCAAATCACAGGAAATTTGGAAACGCATGATTGACTATTTTCAGCATGAAAATCTCTGTAATGGGAGTGTTGTCAACTCTGTAGTTTGGGTTGATTGTTATAATTTTTGTGTTTTCAAACAAATTCAATCATCTGTACAAAGGATTGGAAAAAACTGGTTCATTTGAGAAGTTGCTTTTTTTTTAATAGAAAGAAAGATATGAATTCATTCCAAACAGTGTTTGTAATGCTTTGCATCTATGCCTAGTTGTAAGTGTGTACTTGGCGTTTGTTCCCCTAAAAAAGATTTTGCGTTCGCAGGAGGCAAGCCATTTGAAGGTTTGGTCATTCTTTTAAAGCAGCTTGGGTAGTTGTTGCCACTCAAGTGTTTCCCAATGGCACTCAAAGTATGTTTTTAGTTTACTAGTCAATGTGTCTTAAACATTTAATACTATAGCAGCAAACTTAACTCTTTTCATTTTCGGAAAAGCTGCTCAGAACAAAAGTTTATCAAGTTGAGCTGGGCCCTGCAACACTTTTATAACAGCCATATCTTGGCTTAATGTAACCAGCAGTGTACATTTGCATATATAGTATCAAATTGGATTTTTCCATAGTGTCATTTATGGTGCTTGGGCAATTTGCCACCAACAGTAATCACTAATTACTCATTTTGTTTTTATACTTGTGGGAAGGTGGGAAGGGATGGGGGGCACTGGTGTGTGTAACTTGAAAACGGGGAGGAATCAGTTGCCGCAGCAAAATCAAATATACACAATAGGAAATTAGTCCTCAGAAGTTACAGAATCACCCTTTAAAGCAGAACAAGAGGGTTACATAAATATGAAAATAATTAGAAAAGCCCCCATCCTCTCCCACCGCCCCTCCCGCCTCTCCCCCTCAACCTGCTGTTCATAATTCTGGAGGGGGGATCCTCCTTTGTACTGGTCAAATAATTGCTTTGGTCCCATCATTTGTCATCTATGATACCATTTTTCTCTGATCATAACTGTTTGGCACTCTGTGCAGTCAAACTTGTTTGACTACTGAGGTGATATCATGTCTACCATTTGGTTATGAATTCTGGAAAAAACATTGACAGGGTGCTCCTCTTTTATTCCCACAAAATCCAAGTCCAATGAAATGTGGTTACTTTTAGCATCATTTAGAGTACCTTGTTTGCGTTAGTGTTTTCTTGGTCCGATAATTTATCCTTTCTGGGTAGATGAAAATAAATTCTGACATTTCATCAAAACCTATCCAGGTTTTGATGAATTACGATTTGTTGCTTGATTTACGTCTGGAATTATTATTGCTTATAAATAATATGTTTCCCAAAGATATGCGGCATTCTTAGTCCTGCTAAGGGTGAATCAAACTATCAGCCATCTGTACTACAAACATGATAAACATATTATATGCTATATATGATATATATAAAGCATGTAAGATAAGCTTATTTGTTTTTTCCGAATATATGTATATCTGTGTAAAGGTTGAGGAAAGTCTGTCTGAATATTGCAATTTTTTTTAGTGTTGCATTTCAGATTGTGGGAGATTGGGTTACCACCCAACCCCTTAGTTTATTGTCATTTATAAGTAAAGGGTACAGGAGGTCAAAGTTCGGATGTGATTTTTTGTATATTTCCTAATGTACTAGCCTAGCATCATTGGTATGAATGATTTCTGCAAAGTCTGTTTATGCTAACAATCTTTTTTTTTTGAAGCTGAGGTTTGGGTGTACATAAGAACACTGCGTTCATATTCCGTGTAGCAATAGTGGAAGTTAATTAAAATCTTGGTTCTTGTTAAATATTGAAAATGCTATGATTCCACCCATACAGAAACTGCTACAGTACACAGTGTTGCATTAGTTTAGCAGGTTGCTCATGTTTGCATCTATAGCATAAATGTTAACATACCAGATAAATTTATTCGCTGACTTATTGTTGTTTGCAGCCATTGGGCTTCAGAGTACTTAAATTTATTTATCAATGCGACTGGAAGAGTAAGGTGTTTGGGATAGAAAACTTTCCAACATCAAAATTTTCTAGGAATAGTCAGACATCTGGTCATGCAACGTAACAGCTAGAGGCCGTTGTGGTCCAGTCTTTCTGTACTAATGTAGTGCTTCAGTTTAGCACACAATTTTTTCTGCGGACAATTCTGTGCAGAAACAATGTATCTACGTCTTTGTTTCTGTATAGTCTGTGTGTTTGTTTAAGATGAAACTTACGTTCTTAAAGAAAACAGCAAATAGAGTTATCTTATTACAATCAAATGTGGTAATGAAATAAAAAAAAAATATTTTTACCAGATTTGGATGGATGCAGAATGGACTTTCAGAACAACTCACACCTGATTGCCTTGAAGGTCTTAAAGAACAAAAAATAAGCAGTGTATTTATTTTGAGATTTTCGAATTTCAAACATTTCCTAATTTTTATTGATTTTTTTGTTGTTGTCTCTTTCCTTCTCTCTGTGATAGGAAATTGATGGCAAAGCGTTCCTGTTACTGAACAGCGATAGCTCAACAATTTTTAGGTTCTACAGACAAATTCTGTACAAAAAGCGATTTATCTACTGATTTGTTTCTGTATAGTCTGTTTGTGTAAAATGAATCATACGCTCATAAAGAAAACAGCAAATAGAGTTATCTTATTACAATCAAATGTGGTAAGGAAAGAAATTTGTTTATTTTTACCAGACTTGGATGGATGCAGAATGGACTGTTAGAACAACTCACACCTGATTGCCTTGAAGGTTTTAAAGAACAAAAAATAAACAATGTATTTATTTTGAAATGTTCAAGTTGCAAACATTTCCTCATTTTTGATTGATTTTTATTTTCCGTCTCTTTCCTTCTCTCTGTGATAGGAAATTGATGGCAAAGCGTTCCTGTTACTGAATAGCGACATGATGATGAAATATATGGGTTTGAAACTCGGGCCAGCGTTGAAACTCTGCAGCTTGATCGAGAAGCTGAAACAGCGAAGACTTAACAGCCAGTAAAGGACTCAGGAGGAAAGAAAAAAAACCCAATGGATGTAAATTTTAAATCTTTTACTGTATTCTGATATAACAAAAATACCAAAACATTGTTAGTCTGTATCAAAGGATATGCTAAAGCAAAAAAAAGAAAAGAAAAAGTGGGAAGTTTATTTATTTATTTTTCATTAAAATACAAGACTACGTACATGCTTTTGCCTTCTCACGCATTGTAGCGGTAGACAGTTTTTCGCCAATATCTTAGGGGGTAACCGGCCTTAGCATGAAGAATTGATTTTTTTCGAAAGTTGACTGCAAAATTTTAATAAAATGTGGTATGGAAACGCCTCTAAAATACCTTTCCAAAAGTCAAGAAAAAAAAACAGGAAAAAAAAAAAAACTACTTAAAGAAGGAGGAAGAAGAAGAAGAAAAGATGATAGATTTATTTTGATTGGTTCCATAGTGGTCATGTGGAGTGAATGATAAACCTGTTTAGATAGATTTAAAGGCTCATATTTATGTTACAATCATTCACATTCATCAACTCAGATGAGTGGAGTTTTCTGATGAATGTCAAAGGTCATTTGTACATAGACCGCAACCACACAACTGATATGGCTATTGTATGTACAGTAATGTCATTGTCATCTGACACTTTCCTTTATAATTCCTCACCCCCCCCATCATAGATGGGGGAGGAGGGAGGGGGAGAGAGGGAGGGAGGGAGAGGAAAGATTGTAAATGCCCTTGAGTCACATGGTCACAAGTATATATATATTACAGAGAAGTGTGAGTCCTTAAAGTACCAGAATAACTTTGTATTACTGATAAGACATGTCAATTTATAAAAATCAGAGAATTCTTTTGCTAGAGAGGGATTCAAATTGGTGTTGTATCATGATGTATCCATTGAACTATCCAGCCTTTAGTAGGTAGCAATCTTTATATTTTACCAATTCTTTGAAGGGGGGTTGGGGGGTGGGGGAGGGAATGGGAGAGGGTTGCAAGTCAGAAACCTGCAGAGATTCACAGACATTTTGAGGACCTTTGGATGAACTTGTTAATTACATAGCGAATTGTGAATCGTTACATTATGTATAAAGTTCAAAAAGCTTTTTTAAGTCCAGCAAGGAGAACCCATCATGAAAACGAATTTCATTTTAGCAGAGTGATGAATATTGCATTCTCAGATTCAACAGGCGAAGAGCTTGTCTGATTTGAAGAATTTGAAAATCAAGTCTGATATTATGATTGAAGCTGGAACTGTTTGTATTGAAAGATACAGTGACTGTGACAGCCTCTCTCAATGTTCAATGTAGGGAAATTTACACCTTCATAAAGTAGTACCAAACTCTGACTCAAAAACAAAAATGATTAGCAGTAAAATTATGCAGCACTGATTACTTTTAATTAGGCCCGAGACATACAGGCCTAGCTTACCCACTGATAAGGCCTTACCTTTAGGTACAAACAGAACAAAACCACCAAATAAACCCACTCTAAAATGAGTGAATGGAAAATACCGGTCTGTGAAAGATTTGTGTAATTTCACTCGGAGAGAAAAATCGGCCCACATACTTATCGGATATGCGGACCCTAACAGGCGGATAGCACCTTACTAATACTAATCTATCCTGCAAGTTGCTCTATCTTGGACAGTGAGAATTTTTGACCATTCGGTGACGTCCGGTCAGTTACTCCAGCCAATGGCTCTTCTCTGCCCTTTTACAGAAAATTTGTAATTTCTGTTCTGTAAGAAACATTAGGCAGATTCAATGGATTGAATCCATATTTTAGCATGGAACTAACTCAAATTTAGCAAGAAACAAATTATGTTGATAAACTTGTTTGTTTAATTTCTTTTTACAAGAAAACTTTTCAATTATTTACAGCGAGACCTCATAATTACGTTCGATATTTATTTCTTGTAACGAAAAATACATTATAAAACTTTTTGTATAAAGAATCACAACAATATTAATTTTTACATCGATAAGTATTTTCAAAGTTTCTAGAAACTATTGTCTGATCGACCATTTCTTTGGCTTTGTAAATGAAGAAATGTAGCCAATTAGTAGGAGATCAACATTTTCAAAGGGAGCTGTTTTATGCCAGTAAATATTGTTCAAGGTTTTGTTTCTACTAACCCAGTTGGCATCTAGGGCAATGTTGGGCAATGTTGAACTTATCCTCTGTAACATTTCTAGACCAAAGTTTAATAGCATTAGTTCTAAGAGTTTTAAAAACACACTGACACATACCGTCCTCTGCTGGTGTCAAATAATGTTCTGTTTTCACCTATGGGTCTCCATGGCAACGGGTGACAATGCCAGGTGAAAGAGATCCACAAGAGATACTACTAGAGTCACATAAAAAATATGGAATATTGTCCAATAATTTAAGAACTCAAAGTTCAAAGCTATATGATTCTGTTTGTAGTACATTGAAAATATTTGTATGTCTGTAGATCTTTTCCCATCAGCCGATCTTTGCACATCAGCTTTACTTTAAAAAAGAAAATACTGTATAACAATTCTATAAAGGATGTGTAATTGGGTAGCTCATGAGGTTGGGGTCAAAGGTCACAAGTATTGCCCCCAAATATGCTAGATAGTCAGAAAATGATCTCCTTTGCTCCAATTTCGATTTGATTTTACTGCCACTCTAGAAAGTAGTTAACCCACACTCGAGATATTTTAATCGTCTATTTTAAAAGTCCTCAATGTCTGGGAGTCATACGGTGGATCAGAACCTCTAGGAGAGGAGACTTTTGAGAAAAAAAATCTAGCGATTTTGTAGCTTGCTAAAGTTTTTAACCAAATACTGACAACCTTTAATGCTACTTTACCAAAACCTGATGATATTACTCTTTGAGGTGTGTGAATGGAATCTATCAAACAACTGGAAAATATCAACTTTAATTCACTTTGATCACCAGTTTTCCTTCTTTTTTTCTTTTAAATTATGACATTATATATTTTTTATTCATACACTAAACGTATCAAAGATACGTCAGAAACCCACCTTCTCTCTCTGTTTGTGAGAAGAGTTTTCCGAAGGTGACACCAGTACAGGGTAGATCAGGGTTGTCCAACCTACGGCCCGCGGGCCACAGTCCGGCAGGGTGGCGTCCGGCCCGCCAGAGATGCTGTACGGTGTGAAATTTTAGTGAGCAGATTTATTGATAACAATTTGAAGCTATATAATCAATCATTCGAAACTTCTGAGTCCAAAAAACTGCATACAGGTCAGTTTGTGTGACACTCTCAGCGGAGGAGTGGGGGGGGGTGGCTGTACTTTATTCATCTGTTTTGTCAGGAAGGAAAATAAATCAGTGCTCTCCGCGCACATTGCTCACATTTTGTTGCCTTGGGCTTCGGGCAAAAGATCGAGCGTAGGGTTCATGTGGCCCCGTCCTTCATCATAATCATTCCATGTGGCACTCCTCTGCAAAAGGTTGGACAACCCTGGGGTAGATAATACTTAACTTCAAGATTTATAGTCTTCTGCTGCTATATCTATTTATTTACACTATGACGTAAGCAAACAAAACATTAAAAAAAAAAAGGTGCAAAGTTCACACCGCCCGCAGGGTAGATCAGTCAAAGTTGAATTAAAAACTAGTGTCGACCATAAATTTTGTGGAGCAGATCTTTGATAGTTCAGATATTACATCAATGATCTATGGGTAAAATATAGTATTTACAGATAAAACTAGTGAAGTGCCGGGCGTCACGTCCGTCCGTCACCGTGTAAGCTCAGTGTCTGTATTTTTCTCTGTTATTCATATCTGATCTACAGTCAGTGCTTTTGAGCTCTTAGGTATTCCTCTGAGTCTGTTTGTGAGTGCAGAGTGGGACATACATACTGTGAATGACAAAGGTGGCTGGTTTGTGTATTAACTATGGGTCTCAAAGCTGTTTTGACAAAATGGGGACCGGAGGGGGTGGGAAGGAGGGGTGAACACTTATATGGGGTTTATAGACTGTCATAACCAATTGTTGACAATTAAAAAGGCTGTGTTACAGAAAAATAGTAGATTGCAGAACAATGTAGCCCTTGTTTCCAAAGTGCATTCATCATTCTCACTCCTGGTGGGGTTTTGAAATTACACCCTTCCCCACACCTTCCTCTTCACCCCCCCAACACCCCTCCCCTCCCCACCCTTTTACTTTCATCCCATCTTTCAGTAACATGAACTGAAGGTAGCATATAATTAAGATACCTATAAAACAGATCTCGGTTTGAAGATTTGATGCTTTTCTTGACCTTGTATTAATAAATCAATATCAAAATGTTGGCCTATATCATAACGAGTGTCAATAAGGTAGTTAAAGAAGAGAAAAGATTTTTTTTTATAATCACTTTTTTTCTATTCAGTTTGTAGACATGAAAACAAATGTTGTGAGTGATAATTGAAAGCTCACCAGGTTAAAGACCATATACTAGACAAGGCTATTCTGTGAATGTACTGTTCACTGTTCTCAGTATTGCCCCCTAAAGTTTGGTAGACAATGATGAAAATTCATTCCTGGAGGGTCTCATACCCTGTTAACTTTGCCTTTGACATTACAAAGTGAGTAAAGCTTAGTAAGGTTCAAAACCATTCAGATATGTCCTAGATATGGATGAGGGGTTAGGTTGGTACAAAGTGGAATTTCACTGGCATATTATTTCAGGTCTTTTATGGTCAAAGGTCAGTTTGGGATGCAGGCTAGGTGGCGAGGAATTGACGAGTGACAAGGAAGGACATGTGACAAGAACATGTGACCAGACTTATTAAACATTAAATCGAAGATACTTTAGTTTGTTCATCAGAAAGAGACAAATTTTAGGAAAAAGTTTGAAAAATTAACCTTCCAAGAATCCTTGACGATGGGTTTGTTATGATTAAGTACATGAGATATATAATGCATAGTATAGTGATATATTTTACAATGTAAATGAAGTAGTGTAATGGAGTGACGACGTATCATCCTCTATTCAGAACTTGTGCCTTTGTGAACGATTGTATGTGTTTTACCAAAATGGCTAAATTATAGTCATCCTTTCTTAATGTCTTAAATTTTCTCTAGTCAATACACCACATTCTTGTCATTGATCCTCCTAAGAATTTTAGCTGTGTTTACATTACGGGTCAGACCCCATGTACAGTGTTTGGCATTCAATTGATTTTGGACCCCCTCGCGATTAGATTTGACACCGTCCTTGGTATCGGACCCTCCTCTCGCGATTCACTGAACAAGAAGGGGGAGGTTCTTATCAGAAGACGAGGCGCAAAACATACACCATGTGATGCCTGCTTCTATTTTCTTTCCTAATAACTGGCATAGCAAACAACAATGGAAGTTTAAGGTCACCGCTGAGTACGGGGTCTGATCCTCCCTAGGTCCTAGGGTTCATTTTGCAGGGTCTGATCCTCCCTAGGTCCCAGGGTTCATTTTGCAGGGTCTGATCCTCCCTAGGTCCTGGGGTTCATTTTGCGGGGTCTGATCCTCCATAGGTCCCAGGTTTCATTTTGCAGGGTCTGATCCTCCCTAGGTCCTGGGGTTCATTTTGCAGGGTCTGATCCTCCCTAGGTCCTGGGGTTCATTTTGCAGGGTCTGATCCTCGTCGACGTTACAAATTTAATTTTAAAATCAAACACTGCAGGGTTCAACACCATGCTCGTGGTCTAATGTTAACAGGGTCTTTCATGTTTGGTTTGGTTTCCTTGGGTGGCATATTACTCACAGCTGGAGTTTTTGAAGGATGACACAGTGGTATTGTCAATTTCAATGTTTACCCATTCCCCTCACCACTTCATGTCCCATTAGCATGTATGTCAACCCCCCCCCCCAAAAAAAAACCCCTGCTGATCTAAGCCTCTGTGTATTCCACTGCCAGCACAGAACACTGTCATACTAGCCTGAATGTATTGATATACACAACTGACTCGTTAGTGTTGATATTGTAAATTAGCAGTACAATGCTAAACTGTACAAAGGAAAATGTCTTTAAAATGTATCACATTTCTTTTATTTTCCCCATTTTCTTTTTAAGTGGCCAGTGACATCCATGTGCTAAACTATGATGCTATTTAGTTTGATTTTGATACGTTCTGGTGACGATTGTGTCTGAAATAACCATTCTGTTATCTCTTTCTTGCTTTTCTATTTCCTTTCTCTTTGGATGGGGGAGGGGGAGGGGGTGGGTGAGGGGGGGGGGGTGAGTAGTTGTCATTTTGTAGAATATCAGGTCACAAAGAGATATCCAAAAATCTCTAGAAACTTCATTAATTTTTGCATCATGCTAGTAAAAGTGAACTGTACGGAGAAACTCTATGATGGGGGGGTCACTTGTCTCAAGTTGGAATTAAGGCAAAAAGTGCAAACAAAGACCTGTTGTTTGTCACAAAAGGAACTATTGTGTTTGCAAATAATGCTGATGGTTTTAGAGTTACTCCTTGTAATATATCTGGCAGTCTGGATGTGTACCTGCAATTAATTTCATGTGACCTTAAATGACTTCAGGCAGAATGTTAGTCTTGATTTGTCATAGTCCAAGGAAATAATAAAAAAGAAATAAGAATGAGGGTTATTAGTACAGGTTTCTATAGCTACTCAAGATCTTCATGTCAGCATATAGTAAATCTCTTGAAATGCTCCCTGTATGACTAAATGTAATGTCTGACAACAGCTCCCTGAGGGCAGGCCTAAATGTTAAGTGTTATCCAAAGCTATAGACTGAAACCAGTTCTTTTTAACTTCAGTTAAACCAGGGAGTTGTTCCATAACAACTCCTTGTTAAACCATGGTTAAACATAAGAGCACCCATGGTTGTCATTCAATACCATTTGTCCTTGGACAAGTTAGTAATGCATTTTAAACATGTCATTTTATAGGCTATCAAAAGTCTCATGTTTTCCCATTGAGCTGCTTTGTGTTACATCTAAAGAAACTAGTGGATTAATGGTATGTTGATTAGACTATGTAGTTCAGTCACTTCAATTATTAAACCTAAATTGTTAAGGGGGCCATTTTCTCAAAAATTCAAAGAAATTTGATAGAAATACAGCCGAGACTGATAACAGTGTCTTTTTTGAATGGTTTACAACATATAAATGATATGTTTTTTTGTGTGTGAATTTACCCTGTAAAGCTGTACCTGTAAGATGGTACCTGTATGTCACCTTGATCCGATAGAATCACACCAGGAACAATAGAATGCCCTATGAAACAATGTTACATTAAATATGTGGGACACAAAATTGTCTGTGCCGGAGAGTTAATAAAATGTTAATATCCTTGGTCCACCAGAATGGCACAATTTTTAATGTCAAATGCCATTACATTCAAAGTAGTGCAAATTAAACGATACAACAACATTACATTAAATATGTGGGACACAAAATTTCCAGTGCTGGACGGTTAATGATAACTTACGATTACCAATGGTTGCTTTGTTTAAACATTATATTAAAATAATTTGGACAGGTTTTGTTTTGGAACCACCAGCCAACTGGTTTTAGCCACAGAGAGATATTAGAGTGACTTATAGAAGGGTATGCAATTATGTGTGGCTATGAATAAATTAAAACATGGTCTCACTAACCCCACAAAGGTTAAAACCCAACATGTTATGCAGCTTATATTAGAATCACAAGGCAAGATTATGTGTATCAATTTATTTTGCAATGAAAAGAATAAGAATGTGATGGTATACAAGTAAAATTTCTCGTCATGTCACACTCTTTGCATTTTTCCTTTGTTGTAAATCTGCAATTTCATAGAAGTTTTCAAATTTCCAAGAAGAATCATAAAAGTATCATGTTTCTCTTTAGGTTATTGGTTAAAGTAATCACTGTTTTGTTCCCCTCGATATTATGTTGGTTTACTTTGGGGAATTGATTGATGGAGGGGTTGGGGAAATGACGGGGAGAGGTGGTAAGGGACAACGACTGAACATTTTGAAAAATTTCACGTTTCAATCATTTAAATGTCGTTCATGGGCCCTCCAAATTACACTTGTCTTGCTAGTGTAGAAAAGAAAATACAGAAGGATCGAAAGAAAAACATTTTTCATCATCAAGTAGGATTATTTTTGCTCCTTTAGTAACATTTTAAGTTTTCTTTTCTTATCAATAGACAACAAATTAAAGTAACTTTTAGCAGTGAAATAATTGAAACAGTGTGAAAGTTTGTACCACTGGAAAACATTTGTATCATTTGGGGTTGTAATATGCACCCCCTCTTTTTTTTTTTTTGCTGGTTTTTGCATTTGAAAATGGACAGTCACTCTTTTAATATTGTCTCTTCTTGTTTTGTGCCTGAAATCTAGTTTGTACTTGTGTGGACAAGTGAAGTCACCAATTTGAAAGGAAGTTAATATTTCACATTTCGAAATTAATTAAAAAATATAATACAAGTTGTTAAGAAATGTTTCTTTGTAAAGCCCCTTGAGCAGTGACTTTTGTCTACTGATTTGGTGCTATATAAGTCTCATTTATTATATTATCTGAAGGTGGTAACAGAGAAGGCAGGTTGTATGCCTAAACATTTATGTTCACATTACTGAGCAATTTGCAAATTTAAGGGGAAAAAATGAAATTAATAGTCAGTTGTATTTTTAACAGAAAGGTTCTGTTAGTAATATACTTGATAATTTATTCTGTGACATGTTAATGTGACATTAGAATACTTAGTGGTATAGACAAGAATTATTTTAGCATCGGTAGCCTATGGACAGAAAGCTCATGATCATCATCGTCATCTAGGGAGGGAGAGAGGGGGGTTATGGGGGGGGTGTTCATATGCATTGTGTCCACAGTTTTCTCTCCTGTATTAAGCTTAAACTGTTACAAGCAACATGTGTATCTACTGGCAGAAAAATACCAGTTCTTTTTGGATTGTCTACTGGTAAACGACAAAATCCACTGGCATGTATCTAGTAAATAGACTAAGTTTCGATGCATGTTGTATACTTGTACAATTATCACCAAACCCAACGGGAATTGGGGTCAAAACTGATACTAAGGAAGCAAAATTCCCCATGACTTCTCCCCCCCCCCATCCCCACCCTGGTGTCTATGTCATGGTGGAAGCCAGTACAATGGTAAATATGATTATTCCATGAATGTGATCTCTTGTTCTTCTTGTAATGTCTGTATTCTATTGTGTCCTTTTCTTTACTTCCGAGTGCTACTTATTATGCTGAAAGTAGGACTCAGCATATCAATTAATTATTAATTATCAGCTATTGTTTGGACCATTTCAGTACCATGTGATAACGGTATAATGTATACAATCGGTATTGTTCATATACTTATTATTTTAATGTGAAAACAGTAAAAGTTATCTGTGAGATAATATTAATAAAAAAAAAACCTCTTCCTTACAAAAAATTGTCTCCTTGTACTATTTCTAATTGTTGTACTAACTGTCAGTTGGTGTAAGCTAACTTTTCAGAGAATAAAACTCAGGTTGTCTTTTTTCACCCACACTTTTCGGTCTTTTATCCTTCTCTAATTTTACTCCCTACCCTCTTCCCTTAATCCTCCCTTTGTCCCTCTACAGTTTATCTCCTACCTCTCCTCATCCCCTGTTGGTTTCTTTCTTTCTTCTCTCCATCCCTTGTCTACTAATCCCCTTACATCTATCTCTTTGTGTTCACCGTGCTCATTAACCTGTCTGTATTCTGTGTGTGTTTTTGTCCCTTCTGTTACTGTGACTTGTCATTCAGCCTCTGAAGAAGATCCTGCTAGGATCGAAACGTCACTTTACTTTTGCACAATAAAAACCAGTATTTGAAAAATATATATTTAAAGGGTTCTTCCAATAGTTGACAACGTGGAAAAGTATATAGAAAAGGAAATTGAATATTCTACGCTGTGAGTCGTACCTAACTCGAGGTATGTTTGTTTTTAATATAAACTTTTTACTTTTCCCTGGTAAACTCTCCCTTGCGTCAATGAAGTGGTTTGTAACAGGTGGTCTGTGTTTTATCATTGTGACGGATGTTCTTCAAAAATTGACATCAAGTAAAAAAATTTAAAAAAAAAGTTGATTTATCTTTGAAATGTGATATATTTGTGCTTCTTCCCTTTAAATTCCCATCAAAATGAAAACTTGTTTGTAAGAATATTTTTTCCTTCCATTGATAAATGAATTCATTTTAACAAAAAACAAGGGTCATTTCCAGCTAAATTGCCATGATGTTATTTGTTGCTGTCTCTCAAGGATGCAAACTAACTACAAGCATTGTTATTCAGCTATGAACTTCAGTCCTACAATGCAGTATATTCGCTTTAACAAATTCTCTGCATGGTAAACAAAAGTGAAAATATCCGTAAAAACAAAGTACTAAATTTATCTCATTGCTCTCTTACCTGTCTACTCGCAACAAATGCACTCTCGATCTACCGTCTCTATACCACTTGGTAACATTTTGGCTTTGCCCTTTCTACGGGACAGACCTTTTCATCCGTGGTCCCATTTCGGTCTACCGCCCTACTTCTCATTCTATACCACCCAGATTGTCTGGAGTACATAAGGGGTCCACAAGAGTCAAATCAATATTCTTCATATTATTCAGTTTATAACAACAACTTCAAAGATAACCTGGGAGGTAGCAAAGGAAAATTAATTTTGGTGATGCATTCAAGACTTGCCATTAAGTTCAAAACAATCAGTCTGTACAGGTTGACTTTAAATAACACTTATGTTTTTGTTTTCTTTAAAAAAAGGATTAATTAAATATATGAAGCTCATCAATCGAAGAGGTTATAGATTACCAGATCAATATATTGCAAAAGGAGAGATTTCTGTTTCCTTGAACGTGTCATCATACCAGGTTATTAATTCTAAGGTTAATTAAGCTTCAGTTTACATTTTGCGGCCCTTTACCAATATACTGACACTGCACTTGACCTTAATTAGCCCTACAGCTGTATATGGTGTCCTATGCCATAAAACAATAAACAGTATGAAAATATAGGCTATTAGCTTCACCAGTCACGTTTCGTTTTCAAATAATAAAGAATACAGTGATAAATTTCACAAATTTCCGATTTACTGTTTTTGGATATGATCAATAGTAATATGAAAAAAAAGTGTCAAAAGGGCAAAAGAAAAAATATAAATGCCTAAAATCGTACGGATCAATTAATTATATTATATCCATTAATGATACTCTCTAAACAAGCTTTATTAGGTGAGGCCACTACAGGAGTCGGTCATTGTTTGAACTATTGCAATATTAGTTCAAGGTCAAATTTAGAGCTTGGTATGGCTTGGTAAAAAATATTACCGTATTTTAAAGTAGCTTATTGCATGTGGATATTAACGTGAAATTCCTTATAATTAATATCCCAACCGAGGCCAAGTTAAGGGAGAAAAAGAACTTGAACGTCACAGTCCTAATGATCAATGTGATTATTGATTAAACATATATCCTTCCGTATCCTATGTGGACCGATCCACCGTGTGGTGAGAGCGATTTCAAGTTTTGTTTATAACACACTACATTAAAGGGGCCCATGTGTACTGTTACATATATGCAAGTATAGTAGTAAGTTGAGTCTCGTCTATCCGACATGCTCAGTGATTAACCTCCGCCACGTATCACGATCTTGTGCAAGGTTTATTGCTTCCTCGAAATTGTTAATGTTAACGTCCTTAAATTGCGACTTTATTTTTCCAAGCAAGGTAGTCACGGGCCTTCCTACTGTTTTAGCAGTATGTCTCAATGCTTCTCTTAAAGCAACCTTTGCTGGAGCGTCCTACTGGAGTCTTGCTACAATGATGACCGAAAAATCTCAATCTTCTATGTGCGACTCTGGATGACCAAGGCGTTTGGTTGGTTTCATTGTAGAGTTCATAGTTTGATAATCAATTGCTATTGGTCCATCTAATGTTGAGAATATTACGAAGTAGTCTCCTTTGAAAAGTGTCAATTTTGCGATCAAGATCCTTCGTTGTGCCCACAGTTCGCAATTGTACAAAAAAAAATCTTTAATAAAGCCTCAAAAATCCTATAGAAGCTTAATGTTTCGGCTTGTTTTTGCTTTGAAAATACTTGACAGTGTGTTGAAAGCACCGTTGGTTATACCAATTCTTCGGTTAACGTCTTTTTCGGTCCCCAGTAAGCTTCCAACATATTTACACTTCTTCCAACTTTCGTTTCCTTTTCTTGTGATTGAAAATTTCTCAGTTTTTGTGCAATTGATTTTCAGATTCCTTCCTGTCAGTTTCTCAGAAACTCGTTTTTCGATATCTTGCAGTATTTGCTGACCAGTTGATGCCCAAGTTATATCTTCAGCGTATTGTTGGTCTACTGTGAAAAGGGAGTTGGTGGTTGTGCTGTAATCATGATCAGCTAGCTGCGATGGCAGGATAACTGCATCGATATCATTATCATCTGATTTCAAAGAGTTGGCTAGATAAGTTATAAAAAATAGTGCGCTTGCACTGTCTCGTTGTGGTGAACCAATGTTAGTGTTAAAAGGAAGTCCGAGTTTGCCCTCTAGTTTGACGGTGTATGAGACCTTATCGATTAGCAGGGTATCAGGTGAAGTTCGTCGTTTTCAAGAACCTTTGTTTTCTAGGTCATTAAACAAGGATCCTATTTGAATTGTGTCGAACGCCTTGCTCATATCTGTTTATATCTCCATGCTCATATCTAGCATCAATGGATTTATCGTGTAACATACGGATGTTATAGCTTTTTCTGCTAGCACATTAAATGCGAAGACGAGTTCAGCTGTGCAACGTCCTGAAGTGTAGGCAGTTTGGGTAATGGGGAGGATATGCTCATCAATTAACGGACGAATCCTCCTGGCCACACAAATCGGAAGAATTTTCCTTAGTGATGATCATAAAATAACTGGTCTTAAGTTTTCTTGTGGACCTTTAGTCTTTCCCGGTTTTTGGATAGGAGTTAGGATTCCTTGTTTAATTTCAATTGGGAAATCTCCTGATATACTATACTCCTATATACTATTTAAGATATTTGCTATGTGTTTGTTGGTGCATGGGGCATATTTGAGATGTTCGGCTGTGACCTTGTCACAACCTGGGGTTCTATTATTTTTTAAGGATGAGACTGCTTGTTTAATTTCATCTTCATCAAAGGGCGTGTTTAGTTTTTCTGAAAACACGTTTGGTTTGGGATCTGGGATATTGCAGTTTAAAGTCTTTTCGAAATGTACTGTTACATATATGCAAACGGCTAGCCTTATATGCCAACAAATGCCCGACCATGAAATATTTTTCTTACTATTTTTAAATTTGAAAGGCTATAACCAGCCGTTGCATTTAAATAGTTTTCTTCACTAGTTTCTTTCCAACTGTTTAGAGTTAATTATTTTCTTCTCCAACTATTTTAAGTGTTTCTTCGTCCTTATGCAGATATACGCTGTTGGTTGTTAGTAGCCTTCGACGAGGTTGTATGTACTGCACTGCGGGAATGAGTCGAGTTTTCGAACTCGCCGACTGAAAAACCGTATTGCGGCTGTTTGCAGCAAATGTATGGATCACATGTCCGAAGACAGCTGACACGCACGCGTTGTCTCTGTGTGGAACTTTCGTGCGCACAAAACTTCAAATGCTTGATTGACCGAAATTATACGCGCGCTGAGTTCGCAGAGCAGATGGTTAAACAAGAGGTAATCGAGAAAAATGCATTAGCAATTATCATCACCTGTGTCTGAGATGTGGTGTAGCGTCGAGACAACATTTTTCTTGTTAACCTCAGTAGGGGATATAAAAATGCGTCTATATAATGCGCGCTCAGATATGAAGCATATGGCTGGGATCTCAATATGAAAGCCCGGCGGCATGCTTTCAAGTGCATGATAAGCAGCGTATATATGCTAATACATATTTTCTATTCAGTCATTTGAAAATTAATGACTGCCGTAATTAACCACAGCCTATCTAGCGGTAACCTTAATGGCTGTATATAAAGTTCCCGGGAACTTTGTATGGAGGACACACCTAGAGTCATAACATGTTCGTATATAGTGTCTCATGGCACAGAGAAGGCCGGGGATCAAGTTGAAGTTAGTGCCGTCAACGGTACTCAAGTGGAATAATGCAGGTGATGAATCATGGGGTGTGGGGTGAACAAACCTTACATAACCATAAACTTATGTTTACGACCTATAAGTATAGACTACATAGGCGTAGAAGCCCAATTTGATTGGGGTGGGAGCTGTAACGACTTGCCCGAAAAATATAAACAACATTTTTCGTGCGCTCCGCGCGCGTTCAACATGTTAATGTGCATATCATATAGGCATGCATCAGTTATTACATCGCATGCCAATCACATTCAATCATTTGCCGTGTTGTTACCCTTCCATATTGGTTAACCTTTTTTTGGCGAGTCGTTACAATAATAATGATATCAGTTTAACCATAGAAAAAAAACATTGAAATTTATTTTTCTTTCAGTAGGTGCCCGAAAAATTCTCAGCATATTGCCCGAATTTTCACAAAATATTTGGTCGGGGGGCTGTAGTCCCCCAGTCTCCAGCCCCCCCCCCCCCGCCTCCTACGCCTATGATAGACTATTATATCACTATACAATATATATAACTTAAATATATCCCCAGAATGCACCATTTCACGTCTATTGTTTTTGGTTGGGGTGACACTCAATAGCTACACGAGAGTCGGTTTCCCTTAATCCAGGGTCGCACCTCCTCCTGTGCAAAATCCTGGATCCGCCGCCGAGGAAAGCATTCCGGGATTCAGCCTTTTTTTTTAAATTTTTCTGAAGCTTCCGTTGGTGAAAATCGACTCTGAAAGTTGCGGTTTTAGAATGGCTCTGTGTGAAATGCTTTGTGGTTTGACACTGCAAGCTTCAATTGAGAGGCATTCAACTTTGTACAATCATGGCTCCATGGTACAATATATACTAGTGTTTACAGGATTTCAAATGCTCTCGTGGCTGTTGCAAGGTTAGGCATAGTCGAACTTCTAGCATTCACTGTACAATTCGGGAGCGTGCTTTACATGTATACATGGTTACATGCCACGAGACCGAAGGTCCGCGAGACCGAAATTAAAATAGGTCCGCGACACCGAAGGTCTTCGAGACCGAGGTCCGCGAGACCGAAACTATTACTAAGCCTATAATAGTGGTAAGGCAAATATTACTACCGGTAATATTACGTTGATAAAGCGCGTAATTTAAAAAGAATTTACAGCCAGTTCTTTTCAAAGTAGATTACCAGTGACTTGCGCAAGGGGGCTGGGGCGGCTTGCATTGATACTAGGCCGCCAACAGTGGCGTAATCAGAGGGGGTTGCAGAGGGACGAAAGCCCCCGTTCTCAACTTAAGTTTCGCCCCCCGCCCCCCAAAATATGCAAAAATCAAGGATTTTTGACTGCGGGAAATATTGCAAACCAAAAGATCAATTCATCACGATACTCTTTCACAGCCATTAACACTCGTCGCGGGTTATAACGTCTATGTACGTGAACATACCCCCCCCCCCCCCCCACCCCCTCCCGCCCTCACACACCTACGCATACCTAAATACACTAACCGGTTTAAGATTATTTCGCAAGGCTAGGCTATTATTTCACACACTATTTTGTAACGGCCTATTCCGCACTCAATAACTTCGGTTCAGGTAGAATGACACAGCCGAAACTACTAGTAGTCTCATGATACGCCTCCCGAAAAGGCCGGACTAATAATGCGATTTACGTCCGGGAAGTGGGTATCAGTAAACAGAAAGATAACCAACACTACGACGTTTGTCACAGAATGTTAGCACCAATCAAAATAGATCTCAGAAAAGATTTAGGGTTTCAGCCAATCGCAGGCATTTCCTGGATAAACAACATGTCTGCGCCCTTGTGTAAACTTATGCCGATCCCGGTTTCAGTAGTGTACATGGAATTACGTACTAATAGCCAAGGCCTATTCTAGTTACAGTAACTTTATTACGCTGAACAACCAAAGTGAAGGCTTCAGTTCCTATTTTTGATATGAACGCAATGCATGTGTGCCCGGTGACTGTGCTGAGGACTAGCAGGTAAAAGTGGTCGGATTTTCACAAAATAACGTTATTGCGTTACTTGACAAATTGACAATTCGGCCATATGAGTCAGTTACACACTGAGACGTGAGACTGGAGTAGGCTAGGCCTTATTAATAAATAGGCAAAGGCCTAACGTTTACAGCTCGTATGGCACCAGTACCTATTTATCTGAAAACCAAACTCATAATGAGGGACGTTGAAGATTCATGTGGATCTTCCAGGCAGGTAGGTCTAGGCCAGGGTTGTCCAACCTTTTGCAGAGGAGGGCCACATGGAATGATTATGATGAAGGAGGGGGCCGCATGAACCCTAGCCTACGCTCGATTTTTTGCCGAAGCCCAAGGCAACAAAATGTGAGCACTGCAAGCAGAGCGCACTGATTATACAGTTGTTATTCTGCCGATTCGAAGTAAGCTTTCACATTCATATGGTACGGATTCTAAAGTCAGGCCCTGATGGTACTGATTTATTTCCCGTCCTGATAAAACGGATGAATAAAGTTCAGCCGCCTGCCCCTCCCCCCCCCCCTCCACTGAGAGAGTGTCACAAAAACTGACCTGTATGCATTTTTTTGGACGCAGAAGGTTCGGATGATGATTATATAGCTTCAAATTGTTATCAATATATCTGCTCACTAAAATTTCGCACCGTAGATAATCTCTGGCGGGCCGAACGCAGCCCTGAGGCCGGTCGGACTGTGGCCCGCGGGCCATAGGTTGGACAACCCTGGGCTAGGCTATATAATGTTTCTTCTCCAGTCCTACATTTGTTCAAACAAGAGGATATTATTCCTACTTCCCCATGATATTTCAGAAATATGATAGATTTGAAGACAAACAAAGGTCTGATTGAGATATTGAAATGCAATGGTCTCCAACTGTGTAAACTCATTGAACTTCAATAGGCCTGTACATGTTATGATATTCGTTGTAAATTGATTGTGCCATTAATAACATTGTCTGCAAAAAAAAATCATTTTTACAGGTTGCACAAGATTATTTTTCCCCTGATGAAGTCTTCTCAAAATAGGTGGGCTGTGTGGAATGCAATGTATTTTCCATATAGTGGAGACTTACTCCACATCCATGACTTACTCCACATTCATCATATTCATACATTCATCCCCCTGCTGATGGTTCTCCAAAGTTTCATTCCCTACAGTATGTGTGGCAATTGTATTGAGGTATGATTTGTTCTTTGACATTCAACTCCAAAATTGGACTTCAGTTTTAAAGTTCCAGGTGCTAGAAACATAGACCAAATTGATTTTTTTCTTTTTGGAACTTGTTAGGCCATTATATAATCTGTTCTGGTGATGCAGAATTTATTCAGCAGATGGTTCAATTCCATCAACAGATATCATACAGCCAAACAGTTTCCAAAAAGAAGGTCAAGTATTCGGCACCATCATGAGACTTGTAACAAAAGGAATTACAGGATTTTTCAATGGCAAAGCTCTCGTTGAATTTCCTCACATTGTCTACACAGGAATTTTCTTTGTGATACAGTAATCTAGCTTTCTAGTGTCAATCACTCTACATAGCAAATGCGAACAGTAGGGGTAATTTTAATGTTATCATGACTTCATTATAGACCATCCACTGGTGTTCCAATGAAAGGCTCAAAATGAGTTGTTAGCTCGGCAGCTAACTTCAGATTAAACAACAACAAAAACTGTTTAAAGAAAATGTGTTTGGATGTTGCCATCTCAGACTTTGGAACTACTGGAACAGATAACTATTATAGAGAAGAACAGCTTTCAGCAAACTGGTTATCCACCATAAGCCATGTGTATGGAAATGTCTGTAGTTAGTGGACCTGAAGTTTCCCACCGGGATGCTCTGTAGGCTAGTGTAGGCCCATATGTTTAAACAAAAGAAATTTTTATTACACACATAGGCATACATTTCTCATCAGCGAAACAAATTGTTGAACTATGCAAATATTACAGCATGTTGGCATGGCTGTGCTAACATTGGATGATTTTGAGCACCTCTTGTAAAGCCAATGTGTTCATAAGCACCATTAGATGACTGGAAAAACCCCCGATATTTTCACTTGTATGTAATCCATTTGTGCTTAACTTTGCACCTAACCACCCCAGATAAAGTTATCATGAACAATGTTCATCTTGTATAGTGTTCTCCATAAATTCTCCCTTCGTATTTGCTATTCTGTGTTCCCCAGTTTTCCATTAAGGACATGCATTAGTCACTGAATCACATATATTATCTGTCTAGTTTTTGTCCATTTTAGGGCACTGTACCACCCCAGAAGTGTTTAATACTGAAACTGGTAAATGGAAAGTGGTGGACACAGCATACATAAGCCTATGAAGAATTGGGGACAGCATAATGAACACATAAATTGGTGTCACTGTTCCTGTGGCTATGTAAAGGTCTCTTGTAATTTCTTTATATTCTTGCAAGGAAAAAGTTAATGAGTAAAATGTTTTGTGCAATATAGAGGCCCAGTTAAAAGAAAGTAGATATGCATTGAGAGTGTTTCAAGTAAATCACTAATTCCAGGTGGGGTTCCTCTTAAAGGTGTACTTTATTGGCTAACTATGCTAGATATTCAAATATGGTCACCTTTGGTCAATATTCTTAAACTTTTTTTTATTACAAACTTTCAGGAAAATTCCTAACTGGGACATTTAGTCATCTTGTGTGTTCCTTAAAAATTTCTGAGAACAGTTTGTATAGTAAAGACCTCCAGGAAAGTACTTTTTGAAAACTTCAAGCAGTTATAGCATGCTAGAATTTGGGGCTCATACTGAAAAATCTTGCCCCCTAACAATTGAATGTTGGCTACGCCACAGTGGGAGGCCACGTTGACTTAGAACTTATGTTGTTGGTAGAAGACCACAGATGGGACTCACTATTGTTTATAGTCTTGCCCGATTTAAAATGTCCCGTGATTAAAATGGCATGCAAATGTGGCCAAGGAACAAATAAATATTAGTAGAGGGCGCTCTTGTTAGCTTACATTTAGAGCTAATTTATGTTCTACTTACATTCAGAGCCATGTATACCTTTTTGTTTACATTAATGTAAGATACATAACCTGTCATATTTCAAAGCTATAAGCCTTAAAGTGTTGAGATTCTTCATCCTATCAGACCAACCTATGAGAGGTTATTGATCCCCCCCCCCCCCCCCACTCCCCTTGGCAGTAGTATACTGCATGATGTTGGTGCGAAGAAGAGTTTTGCCTGACCATTGCCTTTTCCAAACTTAAATGATCGGGCTGTTGTTAGAATTATAGGAGTGCTGTTGTAGGTGCAACTTTCCGAGTTTTCCCTACGAAAACACTTGGGTATGGGGGAGGGGGCAAAGTGGAAATGTTATAAATAAATCAGCCTCCCTAGAGAGTCATGTTTTTTGTGGTAACATTAAACATGGACCCTCACACTTGCAAAGTCATTCACATCCAGTGTGAGGGTATGACAGATAGGTGGGGGGGGGCAGGGGAGACACACCCAAAATGTTCTGCTCAGTATCCCCAGGGGAGTCACACCCAAAATGTTCTGCTCAGTATGTGCTGTAGACATGCTGACGGAGTTAGTGTGAAGGCTAGTTGCATGTGAGATAGTTGTTACAACATCAAATGATGTAGCATCACAGGCAATTGGGTTCATCTAATAATTTTAAATTATTTTATGCTAGAGAGCACCTTGACAAGATTTCAGTCCCTTCCGTAATAATAAAAATGACAAGAATGTGGATTTTTATCCATCTGTCAATAATAGTTAATGAAATAACAACCAAATACCATTATCAATTGAGACTTGAGTTTATTGAAATCACCAAGTACAGTCCTCTTGTTGCAATGTCACCAGATTAAAGTATTGCCTTTATTCACCACAAATATGCTTTGATATCACTTGAATAACAAAACAAATCACTGCTTTTTTCCAGCAACTAGATCGTAAGTAGAAATAAGCAAGCACAAAGCACACATACTAATTTACATATGAAACACAACCAGCTATGGTATTTCCAAGATACATTTGGCATAGCAAGGTACTGTCAACCAGAATGAAAACATTTCATGGTTCCTGCTGCTGCTCATTGATTAACAGGGAACACTCCAAGTATGTAATGATGAAGCAAGATCAATAATTGCCTTACAAAGCCACACCTCCTCATAAATACACACGTTATCAATTGTAACACACATCACCATGTGTAAGCTACTGTACCTATCAATAACACACTCACTTTTGATGGGACTGTGACTTATGGTTGTCTACTGTAGGTTTAACCCTGTGACCTCATTAATATTCATGATATGAGCACCAAAATCAATATTTTTATCAACAAATTATGGACCACCCACCCACCCACCAAATATAGCATTGATCAATCATAGCCCTTGTTGAGTTATCGTGCATAAAAACTTAAGTGTCACACACATACACATATACACACACCCACACCGACCTGATTACAAAGGTTCCTTTGCTTTCAGCAAGGAACCAAAACTACAAAATGCCGTACACAAAATGCACATAAATTTAAGTTAACTGCTGTTTTTGATCCAGGCACCATGCAACATGATATTTCTTGTTAATTAAACAAAAAGGTAATTGCATACTACCTTGACAGCAAGGAAATGTTAATTGACTGAAAAGACTGACTGAAACCACAGAATGCTTAACATACAATGGGTGGGTTCATTTACTGCAATGTTCAGTATTTTACATACACTGTGCTTGATCTCCATTAACCAGGTGCCACTCCATTAAATATGGAATAACAACATTTTGCTCCAGAGTCTCCGTTCATACAATACCATGATGGCAACTTCCATAGACCAGTCATGGAACCAAGCAAAATATTTTGTGTGTCTTTGAGTGCAGCTTAACTTTCCTTTCCAATGTTTTTTTGGTTGTGCTTCTATACTGCTAGTACTATCCTTTTTTATCAGCATGTTAACGATCATTGACATCTGCTGCCAGGGTGTGTTGTCAGTAAACCATCTTTTGAAATTAAGGCCAGAATGTATAGTCATGCTTTTGAATGACATATCAAGTTCTCTTGGATCTCATGCTGATCACCTGTCACAATTTTATTAAAATAGCTCAACACCTTGTCCAAACAAGGATCTCAATCACTGCAGTTTACAAAGTCATTACAAACTGAGGGCTTCCAATTTCATCCACAAAAGTCCACGAAATACGTACAGTATAGCCTAGTGCTGAAGAACATGTGGAGTGAGTACTTGGTAATAATATTATATTTTCAAAATTGCAGACAATACGCTGCACATTGTTATACAGTGTACAAAGGACAAACAATGGGGCATTAGACATATTGTGAATCGCCTTTGGGAAAGCACGACACCCCTCCCCTTGGATCCACCAGTACAAAAAGCTAAGTATTGATCCTAGGCCCTAGGGTACTAATAATTATTAAAATACCAGAGTGAATTGCCGTGCATGACACTGGCAGTAGTTTGCAGGCCTAAGTAAGGCTAACACAGTTACATTCCTAAAATACAGTTACGCCTAGTAGTAGTAGTACTAACTACAGTAGTTAATACTATGCCTACTACTAGTTATAGGTAGGCTATATTGAAATTCGGACTTCTCCATCATTTCCAAAGCGCCCGAATCGACCGCTCGCCATTTCTCTATTTCTATGCTCCTTCACCTTGACTATACACGCTTGAAGTCGGGCTGGAAGTCGCCATTCTTCTGGTATACGCTTTGCACTTTGTTTACATCTATGGGCGCAGACATCTTGATTTGGGGTGCGTGGCAGCGATTGGCTGAAACCCCAAACCTTCTTTAAGATCTATTTTGATTGGTGCTAACATACTGTGACACCGTCACCCTCCCAAGGTTGGAGATAAGAGACACACCCCCAAGTTTAAACAGACTCGATTTGCATACAATGGTTTCCGATGAACTATAGTGCTAACCACAATAGGCAAACGGATACCTGTATCCATAAATTATTTCCATATGATACTGCCATACTTGTTACATGGAGCTATAAACAGATAGCTCCATGCTTGTACCGAATATGTTTTTCAACTCTTCGAGTACTTCTCTGTCACGCATTGCATCATTCAATTAACGGAATCACAAAAGACATGTATGTTAGTGATTATCCAACTGTTATGCGACTCCTACGTGATGCAATTGTTCACGTGAACCGTAGCTTCGCTGTATCACTGAAGATCATGTGCGTGGTTTATTGCGATTGCGAAATACTCTGTTACGTCACAAAACAGCTGATTTCTCACACACACAAAAAAAACCTTCACAGTACTGCTTAGGTCTTCGAGTAAGTATGGTGTTCGACACGGAACTAAACATGCAGCCTGTTAGTCTGTTCTCGTTGTACATGAGCGGGGCTAATGAAGTCAACAACCGTTGATACCCGGAGCATTGAGAATGGACATCTATGAAATCAAACATTTTACCTGAATAATTTCTAACATGGACGGCGCGGAGTTCAATGAAGACACAGACAGTCACCATGCATATTTGCATCGTAAAGTGGAGAAACTTTGAACCTCGACGGAATTCCACAGCAAGACATGACAGTGATCCTTGTTCATTCATTAAAGTCGAACGAATGACTGTGTTATGTTCGTATCAATAATACGGTAGTTGTTGGTATTTGTTTGTATATGGCTATTAATTATCGATACAACGACTATCTTGAACTTTGGAGCCCTACGGTACCTATAGTCTAACAAACCGTTACTAAGTTGCAACAATCATTTCAGTTACACCGTTGCTGGTATAGAAGTGTCATGAGGGACGGAGTAACACATACCCCTCCAGATGGAGGGTTCTATGCCTGGTTAGTATGTGCGGCCTCGTGTTGGACCAATGGTACTGTCTTTGGAGTTATCAATTCATTTGGAGTACTTTTGGTCGCCATGAAGGATCTTAAGGGTGCTGACGTATTTAAAATAGGTAGGTATTTATAAAGCTATAATTTAACACATTTTAAATGACAACGGAGTAATTAAGGTCACTCTTTGTTATTGACTACATATAGCCTAGGATGAGATCATATGACTGTAACCTACATATAAAGGCTTGATACCCCGATCGCTGCATAGGCCTAATATACGTTTAGTCAGGACTGTTTGGTTATCCCCTTAAAGTTCCGTCTTAGCTTGACTATTCAATTGAAGATTTTTATATATTGTTATTTTTGTTGACACAATGAAGGATTTTTTTTTTTAATGTGAATAATTCTAATCAATATGAAATAGGCCTAGCGTCTGAACGACAATAGCTTGCAAACAATCTACAAAAGCTCATTGGTTTTCCCGTTTTTTTTTTTTTGGTCTTTTTTTGGGGGGGGGGGGGTGTACGTGGGATCATTAAATCTACTTAATACAAAAAAGATATGACATTGAATACAATTTGATGAAATTGCAATGTTTCCTTGAATAATGGTTCGGTATCTTTTATTAAAAAAGGAAAGATGTTAACCAAAGGCAATTTGCTGCTCTGAAAGCTAATTATAGCCACCTTTGTTTCAGTACAGTATCTTAATTTCTCTCCGTCATTGAATCTCATTACACAAAAGAGTTCTAACGTGATCATCGACCCGTAGTTCTATTTGTATTACTGGTCAGACGGAAATCTTGACCACAATCCTTTTCATTACAACTATGGCTGTCTGCGATAAATTCTCAGTCTGCAGAAACCACAGCGTCGGTTTTCATTCAAGATCTATGGAAGGGAAACAGCTCTTGTTAGTTAGTTAATTATTATCGGGTATTTTGTTTTGTTTTAGATCATGTGCTTAGTGCAATGATCTTTTCAAAGGATTCGTGATACAGTATATAGACACCGTTGCCATGACCACATGGTCACGAGCCGTCAGTGACGCGCGCAGACAAGGTGAATTGGTTTAGTCGGGGTATTTGTTTTACACACAGCAGGGAAGAATGCAAGTCCACTGCTATTGGTGTATTGAAGGTGTATTACGGGTGTACCTTTTCAATCTCACATTGTACCAAAATGCAGGAGTAATTATAAGCACAACTTAATTTACGTTAAGAGCTAATTATGGACCAAATTTTTATAGCATAAATATGCTTCAGAATACACTATTGAACAATTTCAATGTCGAATTTCAATTCTGTTGTCACCCGGCCGGGAAACGGTTGTAACGACCCAAGGGACACAGCCGCAATACTCCCTCCCTTATGAAATCCTTCATTCGCCTCTGGCGCTACCATAAGAGTTCAGCCCCTATACCTAAATCAAACGGGGGTTGTGTCTCCCCCACCTTTGGTAACCACGTGCAGGCCACTGCGAGGGCAGCGGGGGGGGGGGGTGGACAGTATTGCGGCTTACAGTGAGTTGCGTACAGTAAACTCGGGCTGGCTTTATATATACGTAGACAGACTCAATATCGTATGGTGTCTTGTCTTCGAATAGAGTGACTGTCGCCGCATTACCATCAATGTTATGTTGATGTAAAGGCTGTACATTTTATTCTAAACATGTGTGCGCAGTTCTTTGGCTCAGATTGCCTAACATCGTGCACGCATGGCACAAATTGAAACCGACAAGTTTGTCGCCCGTCTAAATCTCCCCATGCTTGCTCCCGTGCACGACTACATTTGAATGTCGAATTACTTCCTTTACCAACTGAAGGCTGACGGTGGTAAAACTTTCAAATATTTAACTTGATCGAAGTTTTAGATGGAAGGCAAATCTTATAGCAACTATAAGGACAACATTGAGTTGGACAAAATATAATAATGATAATAAATTATAATGATATTAAATTATAAGAAAGTACAGTAAAAGCCAAAGCAAGAGTGCTCGTATGCATTCATAGCTTGTAGAGGGAAGTAAGGAGGGGGGGGGGGTTGGAGAGGGGAGGGGAGGTGTTGCGCAAGATTGGATCCAGGGCGGATGGATGTGTACAATAGTGCAACCGTGGGTTTAGATTTAGATATATATATATATATATATATATATATATATATAAACCTTAAGTCTATATATGACTAAGTAGGTGTTATTTCACGTATACTTTTTGTTCATGGGGAGATGTCCCACTGACTCCCGACATGAAAATCGACTTAAACGGCCCAAGGGTCATTCATCCTTGATTGACCCCTTGGAGCCATACGCCACGATGGAAAATTATATCATGGATAAATAGCAACGAACCGGTATGGTTACCTAAATGCTTTCAGTCCTAATAACATTTCTTCCTCGAAAGGTTTAGCAAGTCTCTAGGTCTGCCCAATCCCCCACCCCCCCCCCCACCCCCGCCCCCATCTTCACTTATAGTTCCCACTCCTCTCTTTGACGACGTCAATATTTATACACCGCTGAGATTATGTGAGACAATGAGTATTGTACTTTGCGAACTCCATGGAAGCAAAACATATGTGGCTAGTCAATCATTACAATTGCTCACCTATTTCTGATACCACTTGCCAAAACAGTCGCCCTTATCACTTTGCGGTACGCCAATCTTTGAAGATCATTTTGACATTTACGCCATTTAGTAATTGTCTGTATATAGTACCAGCCTTGAAAATCATATTCTCTGCTAACATTGACAATATCCTGTTCCTGTATATGTATAAGCATTTTGTTGCATGTCGTCTCGTGTACACAGTCAATGTTTCATGATAAATCCCTACGCAGTTGCACTTTGCCATGCACTTACACATGCAGTCTCCCATGCATTAACACAACTTGGTTTTTACAACGTCTTATTATACGATACGATACGTTGCTCGCACCCTAAAAAAAAACTTCAAATTAGATCGTCCCACCCATTAAGGTATTTATAAAGCAGGGGGTGTAGCCATATGGGCGGCCAATACCGCAATACAAAATATATATATTAAACTAAATTCATTAAATTACACCATAAATAAATTGAACACGAGATAAATATCAATTTTCTCCATCGAAAATAAATTTACTCCATCAAAATAATTTACTCCATCCAAAATAAATATAGCCACAGGTTTTGTTAGGTCGACTCACATGTAGGGAAGGGGCCTGGCAGGCCCCTCCCCCGCTAAAGCTTAGTGTAAACGTCAAATGATGTGGTCTGAGGCATATATGTAGGCCATAAATTAGGTGTGTAATTATAGGTCTTGAATGTTTGTGTTTGGTTGCAAAGGGGATGTACATCATGAACAGCGCAATTGGTCTATTTCATTTCCCGACTGAATGTAAAATGTAAACAAATCCCGCTACTGATCCATTTTCTCTCGACTGACGATGGAAGGGGGGGGGGGGTGAGGCATGGTCACATAGAAATTCTATGCTCAGTGCATTAATTCATAAATAATAGCAAAACTTTTAATCGGATTTGAGGTACTGAATTCGAATGCATTGATTGACATCAAAATTGTATCAGCAGATGCTAACTTCGATATCGTTTCGTTACTTACGTTTGGTGGCGAAATTGACTTTGTAAGTTGATCTTGCTCAAGTTTTACGAAAATCCCACAACAGTGGAGCTGGTGATTACTGCTTGACTTTTCTAGCGTCATTTGAAATAACGTACGGTAATTCAAAGTCGAAAGTTTTGTAATTTTGAAATGTGTGTTTTAAATGAATTGCATAAATGAAGATTTTATAATGGAGAATGTGTGGCCCTCGGTTCGTTAAAGCTGACTTTAAGCTGACTCCCAGATTCCCATGCAGGGGGTGTGTGGGTCTTCCTCAGAAAAAAAAGTAGACTTTTTAGACGCCCATTGGTGGCATATTTAGACTCTTAATTAGCCATTTTTGCGTAAATTTAACTAACGATGGATGAATGGGGGTGTCCCACTGCACAACGCCCCCCCCCCCCACACAATCATTGTGCAAGCTACTGGCTTTACTGTTGACCTCTGACCTCTACACGTATAAATATGAACTGTATGTACTATTCTAGATCTCGCAACTCGTGAAGAAGCCTCATTGGCTTATCAAAGCCGCAAACTGACCGAAGTCAGTCTCTTACATTCATATTTAACGTCAATGATTATGAATTGTCATTTGTCAACATCTCTGTAACTGGACGGCATGCAGATTGGAATGCACCGGCGTTAACCACCGAGCTAACACTCCTTCATTGATCAAGCCTGCACATTGCGTCTCAATCATAGGTTAACTTCAAAAGTTATGGCGTTTTCCCAAACAATAATCAAAGATATAACGTGAATGTTATAGTTTGCCACAAATCCCAAGATCCCATAGAGAGTGAATTGCATCCGCCGACGAAGAATCATCCGCGTATTTCCTATGTTTCTTTTTCACCTCTGTTATTTTTGTTTTTGATTTATGGTTTGGGTTAACCATAAACTGTCACCAAATATTAAATTTATCTAAAGAGGAGAATATCCATTGTTAGCCATAATGCCTTGCAAGAAATGCCTAATGCTGCAATCACGGGGACATTGTTCCTTACCATTGTTTTATTGTTTATTAGATTACGGCATAATTTATGTCACATTTTGAATAACACTTGGTTACTAGATCAGGCCTATATGGTAACGTTAAGCTGCCGTCAAATTGTTAAGAATTTTTTTTTTGGTCTTTTTCAATTTCAGTATGTTTTTAAATTTTACTGCAATTCATTATTTTGCTGCAAATTGTGAATATGATGACAGTCCGAAAATCATGTTGAAGCAAAATGTTGATTCTAAGAGATTTACCCATGCAACGGTCAATTTATCATTTTGTTGCAAGATGGAATGTTGAGTTGCTGAAATCGATGACATTGGACGTATAATCAATTTGTCATTTTGCCAGCAAATGTTGAATTCCTCACTTATTACATTGTCTTTTTAACTCTTTTTGTTGCTAAATTGAACAGTTATCACCTTTAGTTGAAAATATTACTACTAAATTAACAAGCCGATCTTAACGTTTCCATGCACCTTTGGATTTAAAAAAAAAAAAAATCTGCTACCTTTGCCCTGAGTCAAAATGTCATAACAACTTCCCTTTCAATTCTCAATGTCTGTGGATTGTTTCGTATTTACAAATTAACAGAAACAACTTATATGAAACGTTTTAGTTGCTTTTCTAATTTTAAAAGGATTTTTCTTGTTATTGTAAGTTTATTTACTATATTTAGGATAAGTAAATTTGGTGTACTGAGTTTTTCTGTATATGGGCACTATTGGAATATTGCAGTAATGGATATATGGAATATTACCAAACTTGGCCACTGGTCACTAAGATCACTGTTAATGTTTAAACTAAACTTGGATCCAATAAATGAGTAATCTTCTTAAACTTTTTAAGTAAAACTTTCGAACACTATAGTCCTTGAAAAATTTGTTATATCTCCTTTGGTTTGCATAGCACGTGACAACAAAGAGAGTAATGTCATTTCTTCATAAGCTCACGTTTCTCATGTCACCCCCCCTTCCACTCCTCTTATCCCTCCTTCGTCCCTTGTAAGGTACCCATTGACCCCCCCCCTCCTCACCCCGTACACACAACTGTTCTTCACAATATCTCATACTTAATCCTATAAAATCATTCAGGAAGTTAATCAACTTCATATGGATACGTCAATGTTCCCTTGCTTAATTTGTGCTAAGTTCCCCCCCCCCTACCCCTTGTCCCGTCACATCCTCCTCTCCCCACCCTCGTACAAAATAAATATAGAATACATTGACTGTTGCGTGGTAAATACAGTATTTGCGAAGATGGGTATATGTCTAGAGAATCCCCAATTAAAAACTTGATGTTCGTTTTACACAACAATGGCGAATATATACAGTAATACAATTACAACTGAATATGTTTATACTCTTCAGCTATGCGAATATATATTCGGTGCATAGGTCATATAAGCTATAACAAAATGGTATCTATATGGCATCAGAGCGTAAATAAAAAATATTGACCAATTTAATCTCTTACTGCCGTCACTCGGTATCAGCACAGAGGCTGCAGATTGGAGTTTGCACTGAGGATTATAGATAACTTCAATTAAAATCCCATTATCACATGCCTAAACTGTACACGCCCCCACAAAAGCGTGTATGTCAATGGGGTATTGTACATCATCGCCGCTTTTTGCTGTTCTTCAACGTCGATGAGAAACGTTATATAGATTGGGAAAACGCCTCAGAATATTGAAATGAAACTTTCACCAGAATGTTTAGTCTATAGATTCATATGCCTCTTTCATCAGAAAACTAAAATAAATTTCCCCCTGGACTATCTTTTCAAATGTTACTCTTACAGAATCATCATTACCTAGTCATGCCACAGAGCATACCGGTAAACAACCATGTGCAACCGCTTCCAAGTTTTTCATTTACGATCGTTTCATGTAGTTTGTCTACTTTCACCAGAAACACACCGAGAAACACAGTAACTTTACTGTGTACATCTTTAAATACTTTCGTACCACTGTAAAGCCTCTGTTTCTTTTCCCACCCAGTTGAGACAATTTATTTCTATACACTGTAGTGCCGTGTCCCGCTTCAGAGCACTCTTATTGTCAACACGAGTAGTATGAATATCATGTTTCTATCATATCAAGGTTAGGAACTGTTTGTACTGTCAACACCGGTGCTTTGAAGCATGATCAGGGATGTGCCCACGCTGGACGGCACTGGGCGGCCCCGCCCAGCACTAAAAATTACCGCCCAGCACTGTCTTAAAATTCGTGAATCCCGCCCAGCACTGTTTTCATCTAAAATCCCGACATTCCTAACAATATATGCAACATAAATTGGGCCTAGCCTATGCCAAAATCATACAGACTAATCAGGGTTCGCAGGTTTCTTCCGGGGGTGGAAAAAACCGCGGAATAAACCGCGGTTTTTTCCACTCGGAAGAAATAGGTTTCTTCCAGTTTCTTCCGGACAAAATGGAAGAAACTCATTTTTTGGGGAAAAACTGTTGATAAAGTTTCATAACAACATGCAATGATTTCTAACTATGTAGTAAATGGACTGGAAGCACTATAGTGTCATCTAGGTAGTCTATATCTAGGTTTGGAGCACATGACCTGCTTCCAGCATATACTGTATACAATGTAGTACTAGGCTACTAGCATCGGACAATTCAGGGAACAACTATGGGCAAGCAATATTTTGCAGACCAGAATGGTCCTGATTATAGCCCGTTCTTAGTTAAAAACTAGTTTCTGAGTGGAGCGGCAAGTGTTCCCTGGAAACTAGTGTAGGCCATATTTTGTAGAGATTGAACTCAAGACATGAGGGTTACAGATTCGACTGGAAGTTGTAGTGTGAAACGAGGGCTGGCTCGTGGCCAGCTGTGTTTAAAGGGTGTGAAGACTCGCGCAAAAAAAGAAACGTCTAATGCCGGTAATCTGACCGAGTTTTTGGCCGCACACGGTTTGGGGCGAGTCTTCAATGCCTTTAATTGTGGATGTTTGTTCTTTTTGCTGTTGGGATGACAAGTCCTGTTAACTACAAGCTCTAATTTAGGGAGTTGCAGAAATTAAACTGTTGCCTAAATCTAACAGATATTGTTCGGCTATCTTCTTGGTGTTCATTGTATTAAATCCTCAGTGCATGGGCCAATCCAGGTTAATCATTCAAACAGTATGGCCAGTTATGCAATTCTGGTTGATGGGGGTATCGCGAGATGATAAGTAGTCCTTCAATATTGTTATTTATAAGCAAACATCTTTTGGTGTAGAAAAAACAACCCAAAATTATAATAAAAACAAAAATATCATATTTTGATGGTTTCAATGGTATGCATTTCAGTCAGATGGTGGTGAACTATTTGTCTCTTTATCATGTATGTGGGCTGTGCTGCATATATGCCAATTTTCACAGTTTCTTCCAGTTTCTTCCGGTTTCTTCCAGTTTCTTCCGGAAGAAACTGGAAGAAACCTGGAAGAAACAGGTTTCTTCCAGTTTCTTCCACGTCCCCGGAAGAAATAGGTTTCTTCCGGAAGAAACCGAACCCTGAGACTAATAATACATCAGTAACGCATGCGAGAAACATAACTTACGGCTCTCAATCGGTCCAATCTCTTTGAAACAAACTAATAACTTTTACCAGGTACGTACAATTTCACTAAAAAAAAAATGTGAGTTGTTAGCAAAACTATAGTACTTGTGCATGTATGTGCTAAAAAAGCTACACAAGTACCAGCATTTGAGCACCTTCAAATAACGAAAAATTTCTCCCTTAGACCCTCCCCCAGGACGGCGATCAGTATACCCGGCACTCAGGAAATCCTGGGCACATCCCTGATGATATTGGAGTACAGTTTAGAGAGGTATTAGAATTAGGAAAATTTTCCCAACTGGCTGTTCTTTTCCCGATGTGTGATAAACATTAAATCATGGTTTGAGGGGGCGGGGGGGGGGGAGGGTGGTACAAAATTAAATTTCGTATATTATATTCCATCAGAAACAATATATACTGCACTTTATTAAATATCCAGATGAATCAAGCTTTATGGAGGTCATCAGTATGGCTCCCAACTTTCTAAAAAGTTTCAAAAGTTCTAAAATACCCACTTCACAACCCCCTGGAGGTCCTGATTCTCCATGCAAATCATTTACATACATTGAGGAGTGTTTCGGTTAGACAGGTGTACATGTCTCAGTGAAGGCAAATGTTTTTGACGGTGACAGTAAACAAATAATATTTAAATCTGACATTACGTGACCATTATTTGACCTTCTAGCATTTTGGGGGGTAATACCGATGAACTGCAAATCTGCCACACAGTTTCTGCCTCAGTTTATTTTCTCTATTTATCCTGAAAGGAGGTATAAGAGACATAAACGTAACCAAAAGACAGACATCATAAACAATAAGGTAATATTGCAGATTGCAGTCACAAGAGAGATACATGACAAACAGGACTGCAGAAAATCATACAAAATTACAAAGAGCCAAGGGCGTAGGAACCGGGGGGCTGGGGGGCGCCAACCCCCCCCAGTAAAAAATGTGGAGGGGCGGAAGTATCATTCCGCCCCCCCGCTTCGCAAGTCAGAAAACCCCTTTTTCATTTCCAAATGAGAAAAAAAATCTCATTTGGAGCACCAAATTGCATCTAAGGTCTGGTGAAAATACAAAATTAAGTTTACAAAATGGAGTGGGTGTTGAAGTGTGCTATATTGCACCAAATTGCATCTGAGGCTACCTGGAAATGCAAAAAATTCCAAAGGAGAGGGGGACACCCCTCCCCTTAGACCCCTCCCCCAGGCCGGCCATCAGTCTTCAGCCCCCCCCCACTCAAAAGTACCTTCCTACGCCACTGCAAAGAGCAGTACTGACATGATGGCAGCAGCACTACTGTAAGTGGTGGCAATTGTGACTGATCTAAATTAACGGGAAGGTTTCCATTATCTTATAGCACAAAGCTGAGCCCAATTGGCAAATAACGACTTTAGACTTCGATTGAACAAAGGTCATGCATCTTAATCGAGCTGGGTCCGGTTCTAAAATACATTGTTTATACGGTCAAGATTGCTTTCTTTCTTAAAGCCTGGGCATTCTAAGAATATAATGAAATTCATCACCTGAATGTGTTACTATTACATTAATAACATATCCGATCATGAAATACAATATCCTGTTATCTTCCTGAAACAATCGGAATGTTAGTATTTCCGCAACTATACACACAAATCACCCCAAATGTCAGAAGGAAATCATAACATATTTTATACTCTCGAGGGATGTTTCCATGTAATCGACAAAGTTGTGACCCTTGGACAGAAGCTGTTGGCATTTATACCCATGGTTAAATCTGCACCATATCACATAAAACAAAAAAATTCTAAAAACTAATTATATGTCTTTAGGTCAAACCTACATATTTATGTAATGTATGGCAAAGATTTTGTTAAAAATTTTATATCATACATTTGTGATTGCATCTGGCAACAGCCAATTGATCTGAAATTGTTTTTTTTTCCCTGTTTTTGTTTATAACATTTATATCAGTTATCTACAATAGAAACATATTTATAACTAATAAACTTGCATTTTGATGATTTCAAAATAAAGGAACATCAACTTTTAAGCAAATATTCCAAAAGTATCTTATTTATAGGATAAATCAATCAGGAAAGAAAAACTTCTTCTTTTGGAGTAACATCTGTCGTCATGAAATCAATAAGATCACCTATACTGTGATCCATCCAACTCTCCTCCTTATCTGAGGGATATTGTCGAGCTAAAGTCTCCCCTCCCCCTCCTCCCCTCCCACGAGCAATGGAAGATGTATTTAACTGTTTGAAAGACATCATCTCTTAATTTAGATGAAGGGAGTCACACAGGGGTTCCCTAACTGGGGTGAATGAATCCCCAGGGGGTGCGTGAGTCCATTCCAGGGGGTTCGTGAGGCGTTTCTGAAAGTCAAAACTAGAGTACTCTTTGTTGAACTAAAATCTGATATATCATATAATTTAGTAATGTACAAAAGTCGTACCTATCGACAAACTCTTTTTGTTTTTCTTCTTTACAATATTACACTATATGAACTTGATCTTTTACGATGCACTGTTAATGAATCAGATTGTGTCTCGAAAAGTTGGGGGTTCGTGGACAACTCTGACATCAACAGGGGGTTCGTGGGGGGGGGGGATAAAGTTAGGGAAACCATATATAGAGCGGAAGAGATAGAGAGAAGGGGGCGGGTTGGGGTGGGGAGGCGCGGTGGTATTGTCCAATGTATGATGAAATATTATGGTACAATATCCTGATCGTAAGAGGTGAAACCATTTTTACGCCTATCATTGGGTTTTAGTTCCAATTTTTAAAATATCCAAGTGGCTCTGAGTATAGGCTTATATACTGCAAGGTACGCTGTTATATCAGTCGACATTTTTAGCAACATTATTCTGTTAAAAAATATATCTTTATCACACACAGCAAAATCAATATACTGTAGATATGAGCGAAGGAAAATCATTTGATATCTAACAATAAAAAACTTAAGGATGCTATTTTGAGATTTGCTCTGACCTCAAAATTCATTTGTTTTCAATTCTATTTGTAACATATCTTGAACATACACATCAAACTCAATACAGATATGAGTAAATAAAATCATTTGATACCTTACAATAAAATACTTAATGATGCTATTTTTAAGATTTGCTCTAACCTAAAAATATTTTTTTATGATCGAAAAAACAATTCATTTGTTTTCAATTCTATTTGTAACATATCTTGAACATACACAGCAAATTCAATACAGATATGAGTGAATAAAATCTTTTGATACCTTACAATAAAATACTTAATGATGCTATTTTTAAGATTTGCTCTTACCTAAAATTTTCTTTTATGATCAAAAAAACAAAACAATTCATTTGTTTTCAATTCTATTTGTAACATATCTTGAACATACACAGCAAACTCAATACAGATATGAGTGAATATTATCTTTTGATACCTTACAATAAAATACTTAATGATGCTATTTTTAAGATTTGCTCTAACCTAAAAATATTTTTTTATGATCGAAAACACAATTCATTTGTTTTCAATTCTATTTGTAACATATCTTGAACATACACAGCAAACTCAATAAAGATATGAGTGAATAAAATCTTTTCATACCTTACAATAAAATACTTAATGATGCTATTTTTAAGATTTGCTCTAAGCACAAAATTTTCTTTTATGATGGAAAAGTCAACCGTGAATTAATATCAGCCAAAGAGAATTAAGAGAGTATATGCACGGTATCCTTTATCTACCTGAAGTTAATCGCTGCTAATATTACCACAAAATGATGATAAGGTTTATGATGATAAGGATGATAAGTTTCAAGGGCGTAGGAACCGGGGGGCTGGGGGCGCCAGCCCCCCAGTGAAAAATGTGGAGGGGCGGAAGTATCATTCCGCCCCCCCCCCCCACTTCGCAAGTCAAAAAACCCCTTTTTCATTTCCAAATGAGGAAAAAAATCTCATTTGGAGCACCAAATTGCATCTAAGGCCAGGTGAAAATACAAAATTAAGTTTACAAAATGGAGTGGGTGTTGAAGTGTGCTATATTGCACCAAATTGCATCTAAGGCCACCTGGAAATGCAAAAAAATCCAAAGGGGAGGGGGAACCCCCTCCCTTTAGACCCCTCCCCCAGGCCGGCCATCAGTCTTCAGCCCCCACTCAAAAGTAACTTCCTACGCCACTGATAAGTTTTATCTACTTTTAAAGCAGCATTTTGCGTCCTTTTCTATGGTTTTTCTCAACCTCACTGTCTCCACTATGTCATAACGACATACATAACTAGCTTATCTATTTAAATCCTACTTCAAATGGTGGCATAAAAGTATTAAAAGTCGAAAATTTGCAACTTTTAACTTTGTTTTTCTCCAAGAGATTTTCCGTTGGGATCCCAATAAACCTCGCCCATAATATGAAAATTTAAACACTACGAACGTCATTGACCAATACGTAATACAACACCATGTTTGATTTGTGTACAGTCTATATGGCAGTTGTACCAGGGAGTTCCATATCAACTCCCTGGTTTGTACCATGGAGGTAAATCTGTTTTGACCTCCATGGTTATACCAACGCAAAGTCTTGAATCTATTTTTAGCAACGGCTCATAACTAAACCTGCATCTCTGATTGGTTGAATTCAAACTAGTGGGTTTGGGGGAACTGTATGCGATTAATTTTAAATGTGGAATTTGTCGTGGACACTTTTCTCATTATCTGCAAATGTCCTTAACTACTCGCTAATTAACGTTGTTGGCAGGGAAAAACTTGGCTATAATCTTAGTTTGCTGTTTTGTGGTTGATATATGTAAAAAACTCGATGGACATGTCAAACAAGTAGAAAACGGCGACCAAACGCAAAATGCTGCGATAAGCATCGAACATTATCAAGCTAATCACTCTGTTTTGGCCAATTTCATTTCTAACCCGTTAAAGTAAAATATTCTCAGGTACAACGATCCAACGCCAATTGTTTCATAATGTTAGGAAAAATATCAGCATATCAGGAAAGATATCGGCATGTTATAAGTTGTTACATCAGCTTGCCGATATTAAAATCAACAAGTTACATTTCATACACAAAATATCAGGATTTATATCAACATGTTATAACTTAATTATCAGCATGCCAGGACTAAAAAATCAACATTTTTTTTTCAATCTGAGAAAACGTTTGAAAATTTGGTTGGAACCTATCGGCGGTCATGCATAGGCTATGCCATTCGTTTCATGTAAAATTACTATACATATTAACAACATTTCTGTAAATAATCGTTATTATTTTATTGTTTTGTAGATAGGCCTATGTGGTATTGCCAAAAAAAAAACACATGTGTAATACGTACATGTGATATCATGTAGTTGCTATTGATAAACTGAAGAATAAGATATAAGGTCATCTTCCTATAGAAGTGATGGCTTGTATTTATTTTTTATTAATTTTTTCATTTTTTGTTCTTATTATTATCCTCCCGAAGTCCGTACGGATTTTGTAAGTTTTTGATTGGGGACCTATGCCGTCGTACTAACGCCTGTAGTGGCAGTGGCGGAGCTAGGGGTATTGGTCACGGGGGGCGAGGATGGTCTGTAGGGGCGCTTTCGCATTATCAAAGCGGAGCGCCACCACAGGTTGGCGCGGAGCGTACAGAAATTTTTTGAGTAAAGAAACTTCCTAGATCGCCAGAAGTGACCCTTTCCTGGCCTTGCTAATTTGCAGATAAACGAAGAATAAATAGGTGTCATCGCCAACAAAATGTGACTAGGTAGATGAGAGCGCAATAAAAAAGTAAATAATCGCGAATAAGTAAAAAGTGGTAAAAAGCTGAAAAGGGCGCCAGCAGTCCATATGAGTCCGTCAGGGGGGGGGGCATCCGCCCCTCTGACTGTATGGACGCTCCGCCACTGTGTAGTAGTTGTTCGTACATTATGATATTGCATGCGTGCACGGCGACTGTAGGACTGAAATTGAACTAAGAAAGACATACGTGCTAACACGAGCGTTTAGATATCATGTTTTTAACCATACAGATGGAGTTTGCCAAAATAAACAATCTTGAATGTAACCAGTTCGTTTGAATGTTATCTCAACAGATGTTGGTGCAGCATACAACAGATGCTGGTGTTTATAACTAAAAGTATATAAAGTCAAATATATTCATTGTTTGTTTTTATGGCCACGTTAAATTCTTTATGAATATATCGCACACATTATAATCTGCCGATTACACACGCTCAAACACTAATTAATTTGTCAAAAAGATACCTGCACGGGCAGCTATCTTGTTTGTCTGCTGACAAAGTGGCAGAAATAGTTACTGATCACAATCTCGACTTTAAAGGGTATGTGTAGTGCAAACGGGAAGAAATGAGGGCGCTCGAGGTGGGAGGATTATATATAGAACGAGGCTACTTGCGATGTAAAGGTTCTTGAATCTGTAACTACACGGTTGTAGTGCGTTATTGTTACAGAGTGTTGGTGTATAGGCGATGGGTTCGAAACAGTGCCTTGTCTCCCACGTTAACCCTAACATATTAGGGAATGTTTTTACGGAAGGAGGGGCTCGGAAGACAAGTGTCAGTAGATATACCTAAAGTAACTAACAAAATGGCGGTGCAGAATATATTAAAAGGTCGGTAAAAGTAACAAGCGGGAAAGGTGTTAAATCTTTTCAATTTGTAGCTTGTTCTGCATGAGCAACTGCTCTGAAATTTGTATTTTGTCCAACACCCCCGCCCACCCCCCCCCCCTTCCCCTCTCCTCCTATTTTCCTAAATGAATCAGTTTTGGTATTTGGCAGATATGCGGATATTGAGAGGTTAGCTTTAGGTTACTCCAAGGAATCGACACACACATTATTTACATATCTATAGTGATATGTGTAAATATATTCTGTGTAATGTAATTTACCTCCCGTCACAAATACTTGTGTGTCCATCATTATAGTGATCATTGTTGCATTATAGGGACCGTTGTGACCAGCTCCCTGATGATATTCACAAGCAAACCTGATGTTTTGTATTTACCATACGCAGTAGGTTACTTGACTGCAGACCGAGCGAATTTGCTACATGGAGGATGGGGAAGGGGGAGGAGGGGGATCTATTGTTACAATATAACCAAAGGAAACCGATTGTGTTAAATGTTCGGGATTTCTATTTGTATGTTTTAACATGCTATTACTTTGTTATCGCAACATCTCACTATGGCGTCGGGCCAAGCTATGATGATAACATGGTACGATATGCTTAGTGCCATGGTGCCATTCAAAGTCATGGCTTAAGTCATGGCCAAAATACACATTGTCCTTGTGATACCAATTGGTAACGTTTCAATGCCAGCAAACGTCTAATAAACTGTTGGTTGTTATAAAACAAAGTTTTGACAATAATAGACTGTCAATAATAGACCTAAGATAAAAGAAAAACATGATGATTTGTTTCTTGCTGTGCGTGCACCGAATTATTTCATCCAAAATAGATTCCTGGTATGTATACTATTAGCACGTAGTTTGAAAGCTAAACACGCGATCGTATATACGTGCATTTACATACGTCAAGAAGAGAGTGAACAATACCTGTATGTTGATAATGTTTCTTACTTGTAAAATCCTATTTTGAGTGTGGATTGAGTGTTGCCCCCCCCCCCCCTCACCCCTCGCCCATACCCAAGTTATATAATCATTCAAAACAATGAAACACTCTGTATGACAGTTAGGTTACATGGAAAGGGGCTCAAGCTACGTGACCGTCTAATGAAACGTTTACTATGGCAATACGTCTAGCTTTGCTTATTCACCTATTGTTATTTCTTCTTCTTCTTTGTTAGTGGGCGGTCATTAATTTATTCCTTAGTTTACTAATTTTAGGCAAGAAGTAATTGCAAGGGCGTAGGAACCGGGGTGGCTCGGGGCGCCAGCCCCCCAGTGAAAAATATGGGGGCGGAAGTATCATTCCGCCCCCCCCCCCCCCGCTTCGCAAGTCAGAAAACCCCTTTTTCATTTCCAAATGAGATAAAAATCTCATTTGAAGCACCAAATTGCATCTAAGGCCAGGTGAAAATGCGAAACTATTGACAAATGGAGTGGGTGTTGAAGTGTGCTATATGGCACCAAATTGCATCTGAGGCCACCTGGAAATGCAAAAATTTCCAAATGGGAGGGGGACACCCTTTCCCCTTAGACCCTCCCCCAGGCCGGCCATCAGTCTTCAGCCCCCCCCCCACATAAAAGTACCTTCCTACGCCCCTGAGTAATTGAATTTTTGTGAAAGTTACATTTTATGCGAAGGATCGAAGGTTGTGTCTTGTTGTCAGAGACCTACTGGGAGGATGGGGAGGGGGTATGTATATGTATATGACACTAGCTTGTAAACACGGTAACTCAAAAAGGTTATGGTGGACTAACCTTATACTTGGTAATTCGATCCGTCTTTATTGGGTACACGAAGCCTATTGTTTTCTGTGAAGTTCAATGGTCATTTGGGGTCAACAAAGGTCAAAGTCTGAAAACTTTGTAAAACACGATAACTCATAAAGTGCATCTTTATTGAACTTCACACACGGTATGTCGATTCAACTTGTTGGGTATAGAAGAACATTATTGAAATTAGTGGGGTCGAAGGTCAATTGCAATCAAAATTTTGTAAACACGATAACGCAAGAGGCATATCTTTCTTGAACTTCACACTTAGTATGTAGATCCAGCTTGGTGATTGCAAGAATCCTATTGAAATTGGTACAGGTCAAGGTGACATGTATGCATGAGGTCAACTGGCATCAAAGTCTGAAAACCTTTTAAACATGATAACTCCAAAATTAAAGCTACAATAAATCTGTGAATTCTCTAATGCTATGATTTTCTTTTAGTGAACATAGTTTGGTTAAATTCAGTCCAGTTTAGGGGTTCTATGAGGCTTCAGCGAATCATACCTAGAATCCAGGTAATTAAATATGTAGAGTTCGTAATATTGCTTTAAACATGTACTTAAACCTCCTATAAGTCCCCCCCCCCCCCCCTGTGAGCCTCAATGAGTCAATAGGTTATCTCAAATGGGCACAAACTGGCTCAAGGGGTCAATAGGTTATCTCAAATTTGTCAAAAAAAAAAGTATCACACAGTGTATAGACAATGTCATGCAATACCCACAAAAATTATTAAAGGGATTGTGTGCCTGTCGTTTCGATCCTAGCAGGATCTTCTTCAGCAGGATTTTCTCCAGCCTCTAAAGAAGATCCTGCTAGGATCGAAACATCAAGCCCATTTACTTTTACACATTCTCTTACACGGTCTCTTTCGTGGATAAGCAGTTTGCTAACAGTTTTGTTTTATTTTAAATTTAATACTGTAAAATCCTTTCCAGTGTATCACATGGTTGATGTCCACAAGGGATTGATACAAACCTTTCTTGGTTCTCACTTAATTCTTTGGACGAATTTAACTCACTTGCTCTACATTAGTCAGATAGTTATTTTGAAAGTTTGAGCAAATTTGATGACAAGGAATGACAAAGCTTACTGGCTTCCTGGTTTTTTTGCTGACTATCGAAAACGAACCAACTGTTATTGCGAATTATTAACTATATGTATGAGTACTTTGATTAAGACTTCGTGATCGTATCATGAAGCGGAAAAAAAGGTCGGCAACAGATTACTCCGCCCTTTAAAGTTCAATGCCATCTAGCTTGTTTTTGCTGTGTATCTATATGCGTATATTGCAGGCAGCCGTATATATGAGAACATCCGTTTCCTTAATGTTAGGTCAGTGTATACTGACTAACATAAACATTCAGTGTATTGCTTATTAAGTTACAAAATCCTGTTCGACTGGACAAAAACTTACGCGGTACATAAAATTTTCTTACGTGATTTTAATACGTGATTGAATCTGCCGAGTCTGTTGTATATACGAACTCCACGTGATATAGTGAGAATTTGCCAGTCATTGGGTACGGTCTTGCCATGAAGGCCTACCTTAGAGATTAAGACACAATAATTCTTTGCTTGATGATGAAGGTTACTTGAAGAAAGTCAATGATGTGATTGACTCAACGATTGATCAGTATGTATGCTTCCCATATATTCGCTCTAATTTAAATACAATTCCAAGAAAGGAAATTCAGTTTGTTATTGATGATCAGCTTCTCTTTGAAATGCTGCTGTTGAATATTAGGGGAGCATCAATTTCTTATTCCTCCTATAAGAAGAAGGTCCAAAACAGTAGAGAAAAATATCTTATTGAGGAAATTAATCGTATTGAGCCTTTTCATAATGAGAGTGAGGACACAAAGAATTATATCGATCAGTTGAATCGTGAGTTGGAGAAGTTACGTGAAAAAAGACTTCATGGGTGTATGGTAAGAGCTAGGGTTGATTGGGTGGAATATGGAGAGAAGCCTTCTAAGTTTTTTTTCTCAATTTAGAGAAGAGAAATAAGGTCAGTAGAACTATTAGTCACTTGAAAGATGCAGATGACCATGATATTTACGACCAGGATCAAATTCGAAAGAATGTGTTCCATTTTTATCGCCAACTTTATAGATGTCATGATGCTTTTTTAAGAAATGAAGATCTCCATGAGAAGTTCTCAGATAAAATTGTGAAATTATATACTGATCAATCAAGTGATCTGGAAGGGCCTCTGACATATATGAGGAAATTACAGGAGTTTTGAGGAATATGAAGAATAATAAGTCGCCAGGTTCTGATGGTTTCTCCGTTGAATTTTTCAAATGTTTTTGGGACGATATTGGTCCCTTCTTATTACGGTCACTGAATTTTGGGTATAAAAACTATATTTCTGTGACACAAAAGCATGGTGTAATTACCCTAATTCCGAAAGGTGGCAAACCACGGTATTACTTAAATAATTGGAGACCAATATCTCTGTTGAATGTTCCCTATAAAATTGCATCTTCATGTATTGCTAATCGTATGAAAAAAAGTATTGCCCAATATTATTTCTCCTGACCAGAGTGGCTTTCTTGGTGGTAGGTACATTGGTGGTGACAGTATTCGCACAGTGTATGATATTATCCATTCCCTGGAGTTAGATAATACACCAGGTATTTTGTTTGGGGTTGATTTTGAAAAGGCCTTTGACAGTATATCAGTTACTTTCATTAGAAAAGTTCTTAATCTCTTTAACTTTGGGCCGTCTATTATTAGATGGTTTGATACTTTCTATAGTGATAATTACCCATCAGTGTTGGTAAATGGTTTTCTGTCAGAAAAATTTCCCATTGAGCTTGGTTGTAGGCAGGGTGACCCTCTGTCCCCTTATTTATTTATTCTTTCTGCTGAACTTTTGAATAGCCTCGTTAACAGTGATGATTCTATTCGTGGTATTGATATTGGGGGACAGATTTTCAAAACTGTTCAATACGCAGACGATACAACCTTTTTCATGCATGGTGACAGTACTTCTTTCAATGGGGTTATGGTACAACTTGACTGTTTCAGAGATTTGTCTGGTCTCAAATTGAATTTGGACAAGTCCCTTTTAGTGGGACTGGGTAGTTTAAGAGGGCTTTCCATTCCAATTGATAAGAAGTACGCTATTCGTTGGAACACAGGTGAAGATTTCACTCTTTTAGGAATTGTTTTCAATACAGATTTGGGGGACATGGTTAAAAAAAAATTACGATAAAGCATTAGATAAAGTTTCAAATGTGATAAAATTGCGTTATCTTACAGCGCTTGGTCGTATTACAATTGTTAAGTCTCTCATGTTACCATGTTTCAACTATTATATTATGTCACTTCCACTGCCTGACTTGGAGTATAGAAATAGGGTAAATTCTCTATTTTTCCGTTTCGTATGGAAAAATAAACCAGACCGTATAAGCCGTCAACAATTAAAGCTCAGTTATGCAGATGGAGGGTTGAATATGATAGATTTTTCTAAACACTGTGAGGCACTCAAAATAAGCACTTTTGGTCGTCTTCTGAAGAGTGATCATTTCAGCTTCAGCTCTTGTTATTTACGTAAATATAATATTTGCACCGACATGTTTTTCACCAATGGGGATTTCTATATAAAATTAGCTAGTTTGAGATCTGCTAACCCCTTTTGGAGAAATCTCTTCGAAATAACATATATATTTATTCGAGATGAGGTATCTACCATTAATGATGATGCGACCATATTAACTTTGCCTCTCTGGAATAATGGGCTGATTGAAATTGGTAACAGTCCAGTGTATTACAAGCGCTGGTATGACAAAGGTATCCGTTTTGTTTGCGATTTTGTCACAGTTGATGGCAGGTTTTATAGTTTTGACAATTTCATCCAAAAATATCTTGTTTCCACGAATTTTGTAGAATATTATGGTATTATTAACTCCATTAAAACTGTTTGGAATGGACCTGCTCTGGATGGGAATATGGATATTGCTTTTCCAAACAATTGCTACTTTAACAAAATGCTTTACAATGGTATGTTCCGTTCGAAAGATATTTACAACAAGTTACTACAGGAATCGAAGTTGATTCAGAAATCCTATACGAAATGGTGTGGTACCCTCGATATTACTGAGGAAGATTGGTCTTTTTATTGTTCAGTGCCATTCAAGTGTTCTAGTGATGTTAATTTGAGGTGGTTTCAGTATAGGCTGCTTCAGAGGATTATCCCGTCCAATAAGTACTTGCATTTAATAAAAGCAATTACTCATGATACTTGTACTTTTTGTCATAGGTATGTTGAGACAATTGAACATTTGTTCTATTATTGCCCACTCTCAGTTAGGCTTTGGAATCATCTCCAAACTTTGTTAAACAATATAGATATTGGTATAGTACTAGACATTAAGACAGTGTTGTTTGGTGCGGACATTGCCAGAGAGCTGAATTTGATTATAATTTTAGTTAAGAAATTCATTTTCAACTGCAAAGTACGGAAAGAAATTCCACTGCAGAATAAGTTACTATTGTTTCTGAGGGACTATTTTCTATTACAAAAAAACATTTTGTTGCGTAATATGAAAAGCAGTGTTTGGAGGAAATATTGGTACCCTTGGTATAATTTTTTACAACTTCAGAATGTATTAAAATAAATACTTTTTAGTTTCATCTAGGAATTTTCACTAAGTCACCACTAGAGTGCTATATTATGTTAAGTTATAGTTGCAAGAGAAAAAAAAAAGACACACGAGACGTTATGAAGGCTGAGTCTTGATTTTTGAGGAAGGGTGATGACGCTATAGGATCCCATAAGGAACGAAACATAACTTAATTAGTTTCGATGACTTATCCATGTAACCTATGACATAGTTGCCTCAACTTGAGAACGTTATATCACAGGCGGACGTGCTTACTGTTCACGGTCAACCTGTTGAGATGTTAAAACATCTTCGGTTGCATTAATGTTTGAATAATATGTACACATAGTGGTTTACGGTCAATCCCTCCCCTCACCGACCTTTAATTCTTTGTGGCCTATATGAATTGTTTCTCACACCAGGAATGCCACACCATCAATCATTGTTAAGTTATAAGTTTCAATATATTTTCTTATATATTCGTAGTTGTTTCACTGTAATGGTTCGATGTGTTTCGTTTCACCCTTTCTTTCAAGACAATTTGACATCGTTTACAGATTTCTTACAGTTTACAACTTTTTTTGCTACTTTCGACAATGTTTAACCATACAAATCTAAATAAATAAATCAAACTCATGTGCATGAAAGCTTGGAAATGTGTGGTCAATTTTAGCATATCTCAATGGGAGGTATAAATGTTTTCTTTTTCTTTATCCAATATCACTGGTTTCGTCACAGCATGTTTGAATTATATTTAGAAACAATAGCGATGTGATTCCTGGCAGGGGTGGTTTAGTGGTGTGTGTCCGACCCAGTTCGAATATGGGAATGGTAACATTGCTAAGAATGTTCGTGAGAACATCTGCTTCCAGTAACGTAAGTTTAAGTGCACATAGAGCCACTACCGTTACTTTCGTTTTTTGGTTGATTTAAGTGCGTATTTGTTAATAATTCCTTAAACCTTGAATTCATGAAGCGATATCATCTACACGAAGAGAGGAAAGCAGTACTACAACATCATCAGTTGGAATATGCATTTGGTGGTTGACCCCATCTGAAGGTCTCGCACCACAATTAATTATCCCATTGACTTAGCATTTACAGCATTGACATTGACAGCAGCTTGTTTCATAATTCAGTTATTTATCACATGCACGATACGGTACTATTATGGCAACATATGCGTATGGAACGCGAAAACAGTCTGTCGATAGGTACGACTTTTGTACATTACTAAATTATATGATATATCAGATTTTAGATCAACAGAAAGTACTCTAGTTTTGACTTTCAGAAACGTCTCACGAACCCCCTGGGATGGACTCACGCACCCACTGGGGGTTCATGCCCCCAGTTAGGGAACCCCTGGTCTAAGCCCATACAGGCATGAATTGTAAAACCGTTTTTTCTCTTCGAGAATGGCACGCCCTCTATTTACATGTACTATACTAATAGACACTTTCGATACTTCAACACACTCTATTAGAATGACATGTATATAGCCTAAAACATGTGATATCTTATTAAAAATTCAGTACACCAAATACCCCGTATATGTATATAGACTCTCAAATCAGAACTTACATTTTACGATTTAATTTCTCTCATTATCATTATTTTTCAAAAATACAATTATTCAAACTTTTAAATTAAATATACGTTTTATTTGTTCCACCTTGCAGCTTGCGTAGGTTCCATGTGCTCCGGACTGACTTTTATGATGTCTCCCATTTCAAGCCTCATGACGGATAGGCTTGGTTGTCGTGCTACCGCCCTCATTGGGGGATCGATCGCGTCTCTCGGTCTGTTCTGCAGTTCATTTGTCAACCGGATCGAGTGGTTATATCTTACATACGGGCTTTTCATTGGTGGCGGATTCTCGATCGGTTATACGCCGTCACTGGTTATACTTGGCCATTATTTCAAGAAGAGGATAGGACTAGCCAATGGCATTGTAGCAACAGGAAGTTCCATTTTTACAATTGCTCTACCATTCTTAATTCAATACATATTAGATGAGTTCGGACTCAAGTTAACGCTTCGATATATGACAGTCATAACCATTGTCATGACGTTAGGAGCTCTGGTTTTTACACCTTTGCTAGAGAAGGAGGTCAAAGAGATAATTGACGAGAAAGGCGTTAAAGTGAAGAAAAAATCGGTCGTTCATAGAAAACAGTCGGTATTTAACAAAGTTAGTCCATTCAAGAACGTTTCACCTGGCATATGGAAAAACAAAAGGTATCGGATATGGGCCGTCGGAGTTCCGCTTGCTCTCTTTGGGTACTTTGTGCCATTTTTCCATCTGGTAGGTGGCTTTACGATTTTCATATCTGATTGTTTGGTAATTTTTTGTTTAAAATTTAAAGGTTTTTTTTTGTTGGATTGTAACCTTATGGCACTCCTGACGAAGTAATATATCATTTGCATATGATTGGAAACTTCGCCGTGTCGATACTTTGTGGGGCTTAAACACTTTTCCAATACAGGAATTGATTGTGCCACAAACGTTAATATATCTTACCCCATACATGAAATATTGCATGTGCAACAAACGTTATTACCTCTTATGCAATACTTGAAATTGCGTTTGCCACAAACTTTACTAGAAATCTGTTATCCCATATATGCAATCGCGAGTACTAAAAACAGTATTATCTCTTATCCCATGCATATTATTGTGTGTGCGTGAAACATTATTATCTTTTATCCCATACATGAACTTGCGCGTGTCACAAACTTTATTAGATCCGCTTTTCCATACATGAAAATGCATGTGCAACAAAACGTTATTATCTCATATATAGCTTATTATTGCAGTGCGCGTGCGCGCTACATTATGAACATTACTGGCCAAGTGAACGATACTTACATGACTGAACGTTGAAACTTGAAGTTTCATATAGTCTCTGTACATTTGCAGTTTCAGAGGCTAGCTGCGTAGCCAACTTATTATGAGCCTGTCACGGCGCCCACAAGCGCCCTCACTTTGTAGGTACCTTCATGATTATACTCCCTGGTGTGTCATCAGCCCAAAAAATAATACCATGAACAACCGAAAAGTTCTTCCTAATTCTGCAAGCACTCCACGCGCACTACAGTACTGCGTATTTGAAGGCAAATGCAGTTCTAGTTTGTTTATGCCTCTATATTGTTCCTGGTGCCAGATAGGTGGGGCTAAAGATGTATTCATCATTACATGATACACGTCATATCTTAGCACTATCAATGACCAGACTTGTTTTACTCGTGTAGATAGCCGTTATTAGACCGATGACGTCATCGTTCATTATCGCAACTTATGATGCAAGCTACATTCGATTGATTTCAGACTATACGTATTTCACCATGACGACAGAACCGTTTGCAGACGCTTGTCGCACATACAACATGACAACATTATTCAGTTGCTGGTTCCATAGGCACACGAATACAATAAGACAAAACGGAACTACGGGGGGGGGGGGGAGGGGCTTAACGCTTTAAATCAAGACGCGTATATACTGTTAATATATTTGATATCATGTGATCAGGATATGCGCTATTATAATTACGAAAATTATACGGTATGATATGAGGGCGTGGTGACCTTTATGCAGTGTCTGTAATGTAGTTCCTTGATTCATTGATGACCACCAAAGGAACCAACGCATGAATCCCTGGATATAGTGAAGAGTTCATAAGTGCCATATATGAATGAATCAATTCTGGAAATAAAGCAATAGCCTATGGTTGGCATTTTCAAAGTTTGGTATAACAAAGCTGCCTATACTATAGCACAATGGATAAGTGCTCTCAATTAATCTTAGAAACACTCATTGTTAAAAGCGAATTTCATAACCACAATATTAAAATCTAGTCTGATCTAATAATGTGTGATTTTTTGTCTTCAAAACTAACAAATTGTAAAGCTGACATCTCCTAAGCTTGTTCTTATTTTAACAACTCTGGTTTAGTTGTAAAATGATCTTTTAAAGTAGATTCGAAAGTAAAAATGAAGTCATGTTGTTCCTGATTCACGCATTTCTCCCAAGTTTGCTAATGATGCCATTATAGTGCATTCAAAAGTCCTCCATTAACCCTATACCCCATAACCCACCCTTACCATTTAAGTCAGGCAATGAGACAAATTCAAAATGGCGTGCTAATGAACGTTTCACTCTTACATAAAATCCGCTAGTTTGGTTGGTGACTCCAATACTCGCAGTTGCCGCTGTCAATGAAACAGAATTTTATCTCATATTTCACACAAACAGAGTTAAATCTCTTTTTTCTGAGATTTTTTTTTTTTTGGGGGGGGTGGGGGGCATTTGTCTAAAGAAAGGTACTGATCCCTTAGCTTACTATTTTTGAAAACAGACTTAAAAGACGTTCGCTCCTCTTTGATTTTCTTTATATATATATTTTTTTCGAAATGTCATCTCGTTGTATATGTTATGAAATCCATCACATACGCGTAATCACTGAAAGCAATCTTCTAAGTATGCACTTTAAGTAATACAACGTAGACATTTTTTTTTTTTTTTTAAGGCGTCAAAACTCATGACAAATGTTCTACGGTGTCTTTTAAATCCTCAAATTTTAAGCATAATTCCAAATTAAATAAAATGAGCGAAGCATAAAAAAAAATTAAAAAGAGAGAGAGAGCAGAAGAAGATATCAAACAGGACAAAAAAAGAGAAGAAATTTAATTTTACTGCGAGCTACAGTAAGTTAAGAGAACCTACATGACGTTTCTTTTATAGCAAGGTCGTTCCCAAAGAGATTAACGAATCTCAAATTTTGTCTGTCTATACCAGGGGTTCCCTAACTGTCGTGCATGAACCCCCAGGGGGTGCGTGAGTCCATCCCAGGGGCTTCGTGAGACGTTTCTGCAAGTCAAAATTAGAGTACTTTTAGTTGAACTATAATCTGATATATCATCATATTTTAGTAATGTATAAAAGTCGTACCTATCGACAAACTCTTTTCGCGTTCCATACGCATATGTTGCCATAGTAGTACCGTACCGTGCATGTGATACTTCATCTTTTACGAAGCACTGTTATGCGTGTTATAGTATAATAATGACTCAGATCGTGTCTCAAAAAGTTGCCGGGGGTTCGAGGACAACTCTGACATCCACAGGGGGTTCGTGGGGGGATAAAGTTAGGGAAACCCTGGTCTATACCCCTTTTTTCTTTTCATTTTAAATTCTGTCGAGTCTATAGCTTTCATCTGTAAAGATTTGCTTTTCTTGTTGTGATTTATGTTTTCTCGCTTCGTATAGATGCGAAAAATCTTTAATTTTTATTGTTTTCTTTTTTGGTCTTTTTTGCAGGTGAACCATATTAATGACGTATTTCCCGCCGCTGACGCCCCTATCGCCATCGCATGTCTCGGCGCTACTTCGGGCATCGGTCGGTTAATATCCGGGCCCCTTTCGGACCACCCTCGGGTGAATGGTGTCTTTATACAACAGCTGGCTTTCTTAATGATTGGAGTCTGTACCACTTTACTTCCTATATGTGTGCATTTCCCGGCTCTTCTGGTCAATGTATCATTGATGGGTATCTTCGACGGCTTCTTCGTCTGTATGATGGGCCCGGTGGCTTTTGACCTCGTGGGCCCTCGCAAGGCTTCTCAGGCCCTCGGGTTTGTTCTAGGGTCCATGTCTATTCCAATGACTGTCGGACCACCTGTCGCCGGTAAGTTAGACTGCCTTTTGAAAAAACAATTAAGCAGATGGGCAAGATATGTGTCCACGTAGAACTGGTATACAGCCATTCCTTCACAAAAATAATACTCCGGCATTTCGTTAAATATGAAATGTTATACAATACAGAAGTTTAGAGTGAAGTCAATTATAGCTGAAGCAACGGGTCTGGTGGGGCGGGTCGAGTTGTGGGGGGGGGGTGGAGGAAAGACGGAATACCACATATAAAGCGAGCCAAACTCAACGGTTAATAATACCGTGGTATCTCATCATCGTGTGCACTAAGTACTATTCACTGACCCTATCATGGCAGGCCATTTGTGTCTGACATAGATCAGTTTACGTGTGTATGGTTTCCATGGGCGTAGAACCCGTGGGTGGACGGGGGACATGTCCTCCCACTTTTTGAGCTGTGGGGTACGTAACACAAAATATCTTCACCCCCATCCCCACACTTTTTAGGCCACTATAATGAATAAGTAACCATCATGAAAATCCATCACGCGTGAGAAGAAAATTTGAAGTCGGAATATTCATTACTGGCAAGGGCGGCGGAACCGGGGGGGCACAGGGGCACGTGCCCCCCCCCCACTTTTCCTCAGGGTTAAAAATGTGCCCTTTTTCTACATAAAAATTGAGGTGTCTCAAGTTAGCAACAGGCCAGGGAACCAGAATGAACACTCGGGAAGGGCCGTTTCCGGCCATCTGAGGGGTTTGTAAAACCAAAATTTTCTTGTACGCTCCGCGCCAACCGATGGTGGCGCTCCGCTCAGAATGTCGTGCATACAACTTTGGATATTGCATTGCTAGTATGCATTTTTTCCATGAAAAGGGGGGGGGGGGGGGCGTTGATGGAGTGATGTCCATACGCGAAAAAGATAATACAATAAGAGTTATAAAGGTTACTAAATATAAGACTATCAGTCCAATTGAATTTCTGCAAAGTGCCCTTTGATGTCGGTGCCCCCCCCCCAGATTAAAAGTGCTTCCGCCGCCCTTGATTACTGGCAAATATCGTCCAATGTCTCACGAATACTGCTGATGATGCGACAGAGGCTGTTCATGATGACAGTCATTAGAATAAATCGATTTTACTATATTCTGGATATCCGGGTATTGCAAAACAGCGACGAATGTGTTGTAGTATGACGTCATTCTGCTTCTCATGTGACGTCATCTTCAATTGATCCGACTGTTTCGTCCCCTCCCCCTCCCCCCCCCCCCTTATTCAACCTCGGAAGAAGCTATCCACGCCCATGATGGTGTCGAAACTATAATGACGTCGTAGGTATTAGGAATCTGTCATGTGCAACCTCTGGAAGAGATGTCGAAGAATAATGCGAAGAAAAACAACAACATCAGAAAGTACACAAATTTCACCCGCTCCGTCACCCCCCCCCCCCCCCAAATCCACCTTTTCCCATTGCAGACTACATAGCGCAAAATACCATGTTGTTATAGGCAACAATGTGCAGAGTCTGTATTTTAATTCTGTAAAACTAGGACGACAGACAGAGAGTGTATCGCTAATTATAAGGTGAAAAAATCTCCGGCTGTTTGGACGTTAAGTATGAACACATGATCATAATCTGATGTTTTTTGGTTCTTTCCCTTTTGTTAACGTGTTTTGCCACTTTTCATGAACAGCTTACTACAGCTGTTGACCTCAAGTCTTGGGAAATTATATAGCACAGTCACGCAATGATATGATAGACCAGTCATTTAAAGAAACCTGTACATAAGGTAGTTAAAGAACCACTGTACCCTATATCATTATCCCAACCTAACCACATGAAAAATCAAAGTTATTTCAAGTGAACAAATCCACTTGACCTTTTCCAGTGGTATGACTCTCGGAGAAATATTGATACGTCATCATATGTACAGGGACCTGTCTGGTCTTTCCAGTTAGCGTCTGTTCAGCGAAACATAAATAATGAAATAAAATAAAAAGTTTATTAGGTCACGTTTAGGCCTACATTATCTGTGTCTGTTACCAAGGTATCGTACGTTCAATCATGTGAATCGTCTGGTAAACTCGATGATGACGTCACATCAGTTCAGGCATTATTATATTAATTTCAGATCATTGTCCTTTTCTCACATTCCAATAACAAAATACAGACAAAACAGTCGGAATTAGAATCTTTTATCTCACGTGACACTCCTCGTTGATACGTGCACTCATACGAGTCCAATAAAATGAAAGGTTAGGAGTTTTTCGTTTACAGTTTTTAGCGATACATAAAGGGAATAAAACACACATACCCATACACACACACGCACATATATACATCCTGAAGAATTGCACGGTTCCTCTTTAAGTGTCAGGTATTATAGAAAAGGCACAGCGTGGAAATAAAGGGACTGAAGTTTCAAGCAGTTTCATACCGACCAAATAGTGACCCATGGTATGAAAGTATATACATAGTGCGCTGACCCGGTGGATGGGTCCCACGGAGTCTCCCTTCACAGCGGGATGTACCATTTTATGAAAAAGGAAAAGAGATAGATGAAGAGAAAACTCATAATTTTATCAAAATTATCATAATTTGGGAGACTACAATGGAACACAATGCAAGGTGAAAGTATAACCACGTGACCAACTCCCCGACAAAAATAGATTCTGTGTGCATTCTGTACCACAACAAAATGTTGAAACGGCAGCTGTTAAAATCACATTTTTAAAAAAAAATTTATACACAACACGGCACTTTTTAAATACATTTTTCTTCATTTCGTAACAACAGCGCACATTCTAAACAACGAAAGGGAATGTTTTACTCCCCCCCCCCCCGCAACAAAAAAGAGGGGGTACAATTAAATTTCAAAAGGCGAACATTTGAGGTTTTCAGTCTTCACATGCATAGCTGAGTGGGGAAGGTGGGGGGAGGGGAGACTCATACGCCCCTGTGTAAAGAACTTCATTTCGTGACTCATTTGATGTATCATTGGGAACATTTGCACACTATAAAGTGACATTAGTGCATAATATAGTGCTTACATGAACGATTAACATTTTTTTATAAAAAAAACACCTGCTATTGGTTTGAAAATTTCCAACTCGAACAAATCCTTGTTAACAAGATTTAACCGAATAGCAAAAAGCATAAATATTCTGATTTATTCATTTTCTATTCCAGGACTTATCTACGACTTTACCAAGTCGTACAACCTCGCGTTTTTCCTGTCGGGATTATCACCAATCATTGGGGCATCTTTCCTGATGCTTATTTATCGGATTCCCTCGGATCGGTCTCCGACAGTTCCCGAAGACGACGATGAAGAATACGAAGATATCGGTGACGTCTTTTACGAGGATAAGAAGGAACCTGCAGGCAGGAAAAATTCAGATTACGGAAGATTGAAGAGGGAGCCCTCAGTCAGAAGGCCGTCCAGGAAAAGTACAGTGACATTTAGTGATGACCATCACGTGACTGAAGAAACGTCACGATTGGTCGATACCGAGGACGGCTACGTGCCTCCTTGGAAACAGTACGCAATTGAGATGGTACATGAAGGTATGGGAAAGAAAAGACGCGGGAACGTGGAAGTGAAATCGAACGAACATACATCTCAAAATGGCGATATTCATCTCCACCAGACACATAATGGAGAAATGCATAATGGAGAGAAACCAATGAACGGTCACGTGACGTACCCTGATATTAGTGAAGCAGATAATCTATGTTGTGATGGTAACGATGAATCAGATGTGCAAGAATCTGTCGTTTGACAAGATTCCGTCGGAAAGAGTCGTGGTTTCATGACGTCAGCATGTCAAACTGTATGTCTGACTGTGTGAACATTCCATTATAGAAGAGGGACAAACATACAATACAAAACAGTAAAACTGTCCGTCTTTGTGAACATTCCATTATATAAAAGGGACAGTACTTATACTGCTTTAGTAGTAACTCTCTTGACTAAAGGGATAAAGAAAATGATATTTGTCACTGTCCTCTAGGTTTTTATGATATATATTCCTATGATATCATATATGTACATCTTTGGACAAGTTAACATCCAACGGGAATTTTTAGTTGCCTCCAATGAAGCTAGAAAAAATATTGTTGAAAATATAGGGGAAAAAACATCGAGCAACATAAATAAATTATTTTCAAGACAGTCGCACAATTTAACGCAATGTATAGAAAATGGGCCTTTTAAATGAGAAGTTTGATAGGTGCGTTTCCAGATTATTAGGAACTAACGAGAGTTCCATAGATTTAGACATTATCAAGGGGGTGCTTATCGATTATGAGGACTTAAAGCAAGTCTTTGATGACGTAGGCTCCCCATGATCGACGACGACATGTGTGCTCTAGTTTGCAAAATTTGAAATTTGCATAACAATAGATAACATAAGTTACGGGTACTTCGGCAAATCATGTAGGTGATCCGTGACATGTTAAAGAAATATACAGTTGGTAACATTAGAACTTCAGAACAAAATTCTAACTGAGAATTGATAAATCCAATGGGGCGTCGAGTGCAAGGAAGTAAAACAACTAAACGGTTCTAAAAATTGTCACCCTTGTTTCTCACTTCCCCACTTTATGATAAAGCTACAACGTTTTGTTCTACCTTTTGGCATTATTGTATAGTTCTTCGTATATACAGCGTTCCTTAAAATAACTTGCACGTGAAAGGGAAATATATTTTACAATAAATATTTCTCATAATTTTGAACGACAAATGTCGTGGTGAAATGCAGCTGCGCAATTAATCAATGAGACAAAAGGAATATCTCATCATATCTGAAGTTTTAATCGATATGGAGAGAGTTGTTCAATTTATAAGCGACAAACAACTTCAGACGACTTTACTCAGTAAAGTCAACATATTGGATTAAAACATTTGGGCCTAAGCCCATGTCGAATTTCGTGCAAAACCCGGTGCGACAAGTATTTTGTTCCTGCCGAGTTAACTTTTAAGCTGATTCATATGTGTTAGCATTTTCGCTTCAAGTTCTTTTTCTCGACAATTTTTAAAATCAAATTCTGAAATATTGCTGAATTGGTTCGCAGGTTGTTGAGAACGACGTAGGCGTGTTATGGTATAATTTTAATTGCTGGCCGCTCGTTCTGAATATTGTAAAGTTTACATTTGGCCTTTGTTTTATGCTTTTACTTCCAATACTGCTTGCCTTTGCTGCCAAACGATGTCAAAACGATATCAAATATGAATTCTGAATTCACAGACATTTATTAACAACCAAAAATATCGACCTAAAATATTCCTTTGCTTTCGCCGAAAAAAAAGTTCCTAAATCAACACGGTAGCGTACATTATATTCGTATGAAAGTATATATGTTCATTAAATATGTGTTGCCTGGATGTATGAACAGCCTTCCACTGTGGCTAGCATGAACGTAAGGAAAAGACCAAGTGTTCAGCCCATATGCCAGCTATACACCTTCAAAGAATGTAAATTATTAACTGAATTTAATATATTATGATAATATTATATATGATATGATACACACACACACACCCACATATGTATATATATATATATATATGTATATATATATTTATATATCTATATATATATATATATATATATATATATATATATATATATATATATATATATATATATATATATATATATAAATATATATATATATATATATAAGACTAGACAACAATCTGATATATAAATAATTGTCACATATTTCTAAACTCACGATTTTCTGTCCCGTCCCGTATAACAATCGATTGAAACACCTCAGAATTTCGAGAGTGACCTTTGACTACAGTAAGCGACATATTTATCCACATGCAATAACTCAGTTTTTAATGACGAGTTTTGAATCTTCCCCGAGTGGCGTCTGATTGTATGTACAGTTATGTTAGAAATTTGTGCCTATTAAAGTGACAGGTGCAGGCAGGGGTGAACCTAGTGAAAAGACCCTTTGAGTCGCCGGGTAGAGTCGCATCCATTAATTTGAAATAAATAGATTGCACCTCGGAAGAGTTACCGGTACCTTGCAGTTTAGAGCGAGTACATAATAAAGTATATCTATACCTACAGTATGTTGTAAGTTACAACATACTGTAAGTTACCGTCTAGGTATACTATATTATATATATATATATATATATATATATATATATATATATATATATATATATATATATATATATATAGATATATATATATATGTATATATGTATATATATATATATATATATATACATATATATATATATATATATATATATATATATATATATATATATATATATATATATATATATGTATATATATATATATAAATATAATCTCCCATACTAAATTTCGAGGAAACTGAAAACTGAATCACAGCTATACACTGTGGCTTATATAGGTTATATTGATAAGGTGAATAATATCTTTCACCTTCATAATATCATAAGTAAAAATGCTTAGTTTTAAACGTGAGCTGAGTTATTAAATCATGAGAGATTAAAGGGCTTTCAATTCAGATAGATATATACATCTCATGATTTTATTGGTGCTAAAATACTTGCTAACTACATATTTTTTTTTGTAAATATATAGCTATTATTATATATACTTAGTAAAATACTTTAGTTTATGTTTATCCTATTCTTAAAGAAACAAAGCAAACGAACAACTGTTTTTTTTCCGTCAATTTTTAAGAATGTTCTTTATATTAGAATGTTCTTTATATTTCTTGAGTTTGTGTAAAACAAAAGCTTCTACCGAAGAGTGAGACTTGTTTACGTTTTCAATAAAGAAATAAAGACTGAGTATACCGTTGTAATACGTTCACACTACGTTATGTTTTAATGCGTACTACGAGGGAAGATATGTCAAGATCCTACAAATTTAATTGAATGTTCTCAACCACTATCACATTCACACCAACATATACACGCAACCCCCCCCACGCCCACCCCCCCCCCACACACGCACCCATACCTGGTTTCTATTATATTAGCTACAACCAACGACATTTCCCCTTTATTCTTATAACCCTTTGTCTGGAGAACCTGTGACTATTGTTCTCTATTGTTCGACAACTGGTGACAGGAATTTCTTTTGTCCCATGTCACCAGTTGTGAGGCCTAGTCATGTATACGTACATACACACACACACATTGTTTGTAACTGTAAAAAGTGTATGACGCTAATTTGTATACAAAAATGATTTACACCTATATAGTTATATAAGTATATATAGCACAATCACAATACAAATATTATGAATTCCTTACTCCATTTGTCTCACCCCCTTGATAGGGATGGCAAATGTGGCCTTTTCTCTGATTCTAAATGGTAGATCAAATTGTGGAGAAGGAAATATAAAATAGGGTACTTTTTTTTTAATCGCCAATACTCTAGCTCACACCATGTTTAGAGGGAGGGGCCTCTTGATGACATCACATTGAACTCAATGATAATACGTGTCTCTAATTTGACTGAACTTCCCGTCACATGGCTAGAACTCAATACATCATATTTAAAACCACAGGTGCACACAATCAATCAATAGCAAACCCAGTCGATCTTAGGTTCAAATTTAGTTGTATCGTAAACTATTCTATGTTTCAATCAATCAATCAATCCTGAAATGTATTAAAGGGCCAAAAACCAAGATAATTTTGCTTTAAGGCGCATTGACACAAGACAGTGCAAAAGACACTTCAACGAATAAAAAAAAAAACACACAGCGAAAGTTACTGCTCATAAACTGGAGCTTAGGAGGTTACGTGGTGACTTGATTCAGGTTTTCAAGATTGTGTATGGTTTTGACAATTTATCCTTCACCGACTTTTCCATGTTTTCTAACAGTAGTTGTACCAGATGTCATTGTCTTACACTCCAAAAGTCACAAAGTAGGATTAATATTCGGCATGACTTTTTTCTAATAGGGTTGTGAATGAGTGGAACGGTTTGCCTGAGAAAGTTGTACTTGCAAGTAGTGTGAATGGGTATAAGAATGCTTTGGACAAGCACTTTAAGCATTGTAATCGGGTCTAAGTGTTTGTGTCTTCAGTTTCTTCTCTCTCCTATAGGGTCCTTGATAAGGACTTGAGTGTCCCTCCTGATCCTCTTTTCCTACTAAACTAAACTAAGTTCCAAAAGATGTTATTTGAGCAGCTTCTTGAAGATACCAATAGATCCAGCACCTCTGATGCGGCAGATTCCAAATACGAAGGTGGAACGGTTTTTTTGTGTTCAATGAAGGAACGTAATGCTGAGGTTGTCGAGCAAAGTAATTTCTTTTAATCCGGGAATGTACGACTTATAAGAGGCAAAAGAACACGGGGTGCATGCATGCCTCACATACAATAACTGAATTGAAATGACATTTTACTTTAGTAAAATATATGACCTATGTTACTTAAGTGAAATACAATTCCACTCAAGTTTAATTCCATTCCATTCCAGTGGAATTCCATTTAACTTCAGTAAAATGCCAGTAAAATTCAAGTTTACTAAAGTAGAATTGAATTTCACTTTTGTAAAATTGGACCCACCTTGGCCTTTATTTTACTTAAGTAGAATTGTTTCTACTTAAGAAAAAAACAATTCTACAAAAGTGAAATTCAATATCACTTAAGCAGAATTGAATTTCACTTAAGTAGAATGTAATTAATTTTAGTAATATTACGATGTAAATGTTAAAACGGCTTGCCATACGCTAGTCATCTTGGTGCATATGTTTAGAAATGCAGTGGCGCTCTTTTCATTTGCAAAATAAAATAGAAAAATGACGATGGCGCTCCACTACAACTTCCGTCGCAAAGACGCTTCAACACTTTGGCTGAAAATGGTACACAGCTGTTGTTGACTGGTAAACTTCCCAGGAAGTTACAGTCTCAATGTAAGGGACTGGGTTTGAAAGTGATGATCAGGTAGTTTGGTTTTCGTGCCCGGGCGACTTTAAAACAAATATACTTACCAGGAGTTCCATTTTTATATACTATTTCCATCATGATTCTGGTTAATAGAAAAATATTGTTGAGATCCCAATTGAGACACGGAACGGAGAATGAAGACACAAGACAAACGGTTCCAGATAACCAGGTATATTGATAACTGCTAACCACGGTGCTCTAATGAAAGTTTCACGTCTACATGGCGAACGACCGTTACAGTAAAATAATCTCTCCGAACTCCATCCTACGTCCCAGGACCAACAAAAGTTAGTCCTGAACTGCAACTCTAACTTCAAGTCAGGGCAAACTCTACCTCTTATACTGAAAAAACCCCTCTCTCTTCCATACACAGGAAACATTCCCCCCCTTTTTTTTTGGATATAGGAAATGCTCTCTACACGCAAATTATGATTTTCATCAGACTGGGTGTATAACATTTATTCAAATAAAGAAAAACCTAGACAAACCCTAACGATTACCAAACTACAAGGTTAAACATAAAAATGAAGTAAACGGACAACAAACTTACCGATGGCTATTCACCATCGATAATCCCGTCAGAACATTCGGATTTAACATGTACACAAGATAAATATATGCATGCAAACAAGCAAAGGACGCAAAAGCATTTATCAAGAGTTGACCCAGTTTATGCAAGGTCATTGCAACCCCAACTGAAAGACTATTGCCAGTCTTAAGACAAAAACAATATAATTCTGACCGAATAAAAGAATAGTAAGTCAAACCTCACTCATGTCAAAAGCCATTAGATTTGACCATCCCATAGAAAAAAACAAAACAAAGAGTGGATTGGTCAGCAAACCTATTCAGTTTTGACGTATGTAAAGTTACATTCGACAGGTTCACCTACCGGTTCGATCGATCTAGTTTGTCCTGGCACAACTTGACCAGCAAACGCCAATTAAATTCTGACCAAATGTTGCAATACTGTGCCATCTCAGATCCCTAGACACACATTCGATTTTTAAAACAAATTAGTCTTGCCCCAACTACAATTAAAGTCTCAATACGTGTTTGCTGATGAATATCGGAAAACAAACTTCCGAAGCAGATTCAATTATTTCTTATTCTAAATGCACTCTGACGAGGTGGGTTTAATGGAGAAAAGCTGTCGCAATCGCAAGAAAAAAATTATTTCTGTTTCCCTTATGGCGCGAACGATATACTGCATAAAATCATTGCGACCGCCCATATCAGCATGTTCATTAAACAAATGTATCCTATATATGTTCGTATCGTCCACCTTTTTACCAATCCCACCACTTTTTTTAACACATTCCCATGGAGGAAACGTCTGAAAACACCTGTCTATTCATTGCAATGGAAGGAAATGACACAATTTCGCAAGCTACATCGGTAGATCGAAAGAAATATACTAATCAAGAGAAGGGACCTGACACAGGCTAGCCACGAAAGTGAAAGTAAGTCCTAGGCCTAACGGTCGTAAAAAACAGATATTTGATTGGCGCATGATCTGTTGGGCGGGCTTAGTGCTCATTTTGATTGAAGTTTGTAGAATCTACGGACTCGTTAAAAAATCTGGGGAAGTTTATTCAGCTCAAAATGTTTTACGACAGATAACTCAATAAAAATAACGAATATTAATATGAAAAATGCATAGAACGGTGTCATTTTCACTGAGTTTTCAGGGTAGAAAGGTGGAAAGGTCGAAGTTTAAATTTGGCAAAGGCACTTCATTGAGACTTTAAGTGTATGACACAACTGTCAGATATGAACCTGGCATTAAATAATTTCAAAAGGAAACTTTGAAAGTAAACGGTCATATGATTGAAAATTCTACACAACAAGTAAGATGATAAGTCCCGTTGCTACCAAACCCTTTAATAATTAGCAAACTCGCCAAAACGCAGTAAATGACTTCACAATTTTCCACAAACTATTCATGTCAGCGATTAGAGGGTGCTCTACACTACATGTATAAATAATCATGTTTTGGAACAAAACACTATAACTTTTGTTTATATTTTATTTTCATAATGGTATACAGATTCTCAAAGAAGAGAAAGTGGGCTATGCCGAATAAGCCAGTTCGGAGATACCAGCAGCCTCTTATGATTACATAACAGGTCAACGGGTCGACTGTGAATAGTACCGTAGTGTCACTCGACAGTTTGTTTACACATATGCACACAATTTAGCGTTATAAAACTCCAAACATAGATCATTATCTGTACTAAAGTAATTCTTATTTTTTTCGCGCAATGCAGGCTGAAATATCCATCGATGGTATTAAGCTATTTAACGGTTAAGGTTTTCAACGACTTTCTAAGGGAGCGAGGACTTAAATTATCGAGAAGAAAAGAATAACTTGTCGCATTTGTGTTTGCTGAGAAGAGATTGCCTCAGCTTGCCCCATCGTTATAAACAACAACATACTCTGAAGTAGCAACATCGGTGCAGAACCTATGGTATGCATACTGTATGAACTGCACTGGTTGTAAAGGCGAAAGTATTTGAAGTCAGAAATTAATCCAAAATCGTTATCTGATGATCATTCACATACAAAAGAAATCTTGAACAGATGTTTTTCTATCGTATTAACATGTTTTAGTTGACAAGCTACGATGATATTTCCCATGTATAATTCATTGGTGCTAACTTTCTATATATTCGCGTGAACACTATGCGACAAATGACATACTAAATAATCTTAGCGTTCATACCGCGAACGCAGTATCATTATCAACCCCGGCGGACGTTTGTAATCCTGAGGTGTAACGCAAAATTACATCTATTTAAGCAATACTATTCATAAAATTTAACATTTAAAACATAAAATAGAATAGAAACTGTTTGTTAGAAAGTTTCATATAACTCTTGCATTTTTTTCGCTTCATACTTATTGACCTAACAAGTCATAAACCAACAAAAACCTGTTTCCTGGTTTTAAGCTTCCAAAACCTTTGGGGTGAGTCATTGCCGCGTTGAAAATCAAAATTATAATCCAAAGCAAGGCTAACCACTCCCCACCCCAACCCCTCCCCTGCCCCGTTGAACTACTTAAATACTCTACTTAATGTACATATTTCTGGGTACAACTTTACAGCAGTTTGGCAAGGCTTTAAGAAAAAAATAATAAATGCGTTGTCCATGTAGCTTTTGCGAAAATCAGTATAAACCATGTATCAATCTTAATTACTAACAGGGCACTGGTACAGAAAGCATGAGAAACTGATTCAGTCTTTACCTACACAGCGCCCTCTTTTATTCTGACGACGTCGAATTTTGCGAGATGAAGTATACTCAAACCCATAATATTGACCATTTATGTAAAACATAACGGATAGCAAAGGAAAGCTCTCAGTGAGTGAGAAAATCATGCAACGACCTAGTTTACGATGTGAGGCCACCTTAATTATACTCTTCCAACCCTTAAGCGATTGTGTTTACTTTTTCGAACGCGGTATTTGATTCTCCGTTTCCTGTAGAATTTTTCTCTTCGTTGATATTTCCGCTGTCTCTCGATTTTCCGTCAGTCCTAGGAGTAAAAAACAAAACAAACATTTTACAAAGTCTAATGTTACCTCACAGGATGTTCGGAGTTCGGAAGAAAAATGCAATATGACGAGAAATAATAATAATAATAATAATAATAATAATAATAATAATAATAATAATAATAATAATAATAATAAGAATAATAAGAATAAGAATAATAAGAATAATAAGAATAAAAACAAAACAAACATTTTACAAAGTCTAATGTTACCTCACAGGATGTTCGGAGTTCGGAAGAAAAATGCAATATGACGAGAAATAATAATAATAATAATAATAATAATAATAATAATAATAATAATAATAATAATAATAATAATAATAAGAATAATAAGAATAAGAATAATAAGAATAAGAATAAGAATAATAAGAATAAGAATAAGAATAAGAATAAGAATAAGAATAAGAATAATAATAATAATAATAATAATAATAATAATAATAATAATAATAATAATAATAATAATAATAATAATAATAATAATAATAATAATATAATAATAATAATAATAATAATAATAATAATAACAACAATAATAACAATAATAATAATAATACTTATGAACCTACATCCTGAACTCTTCCCCTTCTGCTAACGTCTCCGGTAAACGCCTGCCTCGAGTGTCCGGTAGAAACATTACAAGTAGTCCACCGATGATGCATGTTGACCCGAAGATGAGGAGGGGCAGTGGTTTCCAGAAGTCCTCTAGGATAAGTATAAGCGGTGACATGATGCCCGCCACTCTTGATGCAGTCGAACATAGCCCGAAACCAGAACTCCTGCAAGTTAATATTGGTGACGATGAATTAGGAATAGGCTACATACGGCTTAGTTGTGTATTTTACAACATCAACCAATAACAAAATTAGAACTTGATTCGTAATATATAACTACTGTACACTGTTATTATCTGGGAGTGCAGGCGCCCTGAAAAGGCACTTTTGTTTTCAACTTCAGCGAGCGAGCGAGATGGAGAGAGAGAGGTGCAGTGGCGGAGCTAGGGGTATTGGTCAAGGGGGTCAAGGGGGGGGGGGCGCTTTCGACACTATCTAAGCGGAGCGCCACCATAGGTTGGCGCGGAGCGTACAGAAATTTTTGAGTAAAGGTACTCCCTAGATCGCTGGAAATAACCCTTTCGAGGCCTTGCTAATTTGCAGATAAACGAAGAATAAATAGGTGTCATCGTCAACAAAATGTGACAAATGTCAATAGGTAGATGAGAGCGCAATAAACAAGTAAATATTCGCTGAATAAATAAAAAGTGGTAAAAAGCTGAAAAGGTCGCCAACAGTCCATTTGAATCCGTCAGGGGGGGGGGGGGGGCATCCGCCCTGACTGTATGGACGCTCCGCACTGGAGAGGTGGAGTAGAGGAATGACACTTAACCAGTAATCATGTTTGCCAACAGTTGCGTGAATGATACAACGTTAGTTATAAGGCGACTGGTATAGTGTGAAAATTTGGTACAGTGTACGTCAGATTTGCATGCATATTCTTATTGTGTCACTGTTATATTTTGAATAATGCATGATATCTACCCCGTCGATAGTGATCGAATAATGTGGCATAGGTTAGGTGGGCGTGGGAGGGGGAGGGAGGGGAGGGAGGGGAGGGAGGGGAGGGTGGGGGAGGGGAGAGATGAGGCGAATGTATATGCATCCTCACCTTTTCAATTAATAGTGCATACCAGTGTCAGGTGCTAATTAATTCAACTGGATCCTTTGGTTTATTAAAAGAGAGCCAGGCTGTGAAATTATCGGGGGTTTCCCGTTTCATATACCGGTACCTCAAAATAGTCTGATGCTCTTGTTAAGTTATTCTCGAAAGTTTGTCGTTTACCCCACTCTCTGTCTAACGTCAGAGGCTACCGGACATGCAACACTAAGAGATTATAGGGCAAAACAGTACATACCTAACCGGTGTTGGAAGCAACTCAACGGTATAGAAGTAAACTATGACGAATGATACAGTGATGGCGAATTTACCAATCATGGCGGCAGTTGTTCTCCAGATTCCTTTGGCTGAGAAAGAATAATGAAATTTACAACAACAAAAATAACATTTTGGTAACGTATATGTTTAGCTTTGTATACAACAGCGTTGTTCGTTACTCAGTGTTACAGGCCAATGTTCGGATACCCCAAACGCTTTAGATATATATATATATATATATATATATATATATATATATATATATATACATATACACACACATATATATATATATATACATATATATATATAAACATATATATACATATATATTATAAATATATATATAAACATATATATATATATATAAACATATATATATATATATATATATAGGCTATGTATATATATATATATATATATATATATATATATATATATATATCCATCCATCCATCCATCTATGATAACACATTGTCATAAAACACTTGACATCTTATCGTAAATTTCTAATATTTATAAAACGGTTGGCTGTCCGTATGCCAATATAAGGCAAACGATATAACAAATAGTAATTATAGTGTACGGTTTACACTGATTTGTTTGTTAAGCTATCATATTAATATAAAAAAAATTTACGGTACAGTCCCAGTTTATACATACGTAATATAATAGTCAGCAAACATGCTGTTCCTCCTATAAGTTCTGCTCCACCGACCGAATATTTTCTACCCAGAGGTGATTCCATGATCGGGATGGCCAGTAGGTAAACCAGAAGTTCGGTACTCACAGATATAAAGAAGATCATGTAATCATTGGATCCCAGACTAGCGGTGTTTAATGCAAGGCCGTAGTACACCAAACTATTGATGAACCTGTACAAAGAAATGAACAAAGCAAGAAAAAGTTAGACGACATGCTGACATTCTGCAATGGCTATAACAAAAGCGAAAACAGACTAAAGACACATTTAAAACAAAGCACACTTGCTGCGAACTTGTTACTGACAACTCTTATGTATATAGGTATAATTGAATGCAATTTATTATATTACCAGTTGTACATTAGATTGAGGATGGACTTTCGAAGGTTCGGTGTCCGGAAGAGATCCACGACAGTGGGTGTTCTTTCACGTCTTGACTTCACCTTAAAGAGATATAATGGTGTTGTTACAAATGCTTTACATTAGGTGTTATTGACCTAAAAACTACGGAAGCGTAGAAGGGACATTGCCTTGAGGAGTTAGCGACTTGACAAAACGACAATTATCTGCAAATTGACGAGTTGACGAGATGGTAACGTGACAAAATTCAGAAAATTGACGTTTTGACGAGATAACGGATCTCGTCAATGCATCAATGTTCTGCAAATTAACGAGTTGCACACTTACTACCATCTCGACAAAATGGCAAAATTCAGAAAATTGACATTTTGACGAGATAACGGATCTCGTCAATGCATCAATTTTCAGCAAACTGACAAGTTGCACACTTACTACCATCTCCACAAAATGACAAAATTCAGAAAATTGACGGTTTGACGAGGTAACGGATCTCGTCGATACGTCAATTTCTAAATTTTGTCACGTTACCATCTCGTCAATTTGCAGATAATTGTCGTTTTGTCAAGTCGGTAACTCGTCAATGCAATGTCCAGTCTACGCTTCCGTAAAAAAACAGTGTCATAAAAGAAAGACAAAAAATCCTCCCATTTTTCACGAGAAAGTCTATTAGCCCTGTAAAACAATATTTTTCTACTTCATGATTGGATATGGAGGAATTAAGAGAACGGTAAATATATATATATATATATAAATATATATATATATATATATATACGGGACGTGAAAGGGGAGAAGAGGGGGCGGGACAAGGGGCGGGACGTGAAAGGAGAGGAGAAGGGACGGGCAAGGGGCGGATCGTGAAAGGGGAGGAGAAGGGGCGGGACAAGGGGCGGGCGGTGGATAAGGGAAACCCCAGATGTATCAAGTTTTTTATTCATTAATCTATATACCACATCCTCCAATAATAGCTATGCAAACTTAAATGATGCTTTTCGCTTACCAATTCTTCTGTTTTTATTAGTTCTGACATGAAGTTATCCGGAAGATTCGCTTCCTTCCCGTTCTGCTTGGCTGCCTTATGGATTATCGCCTCTGTCTTATCATATTGTTTTCTCGATATTAGCCATCGAGGTGACTCATTTACAAAGCTGTAAAACAATCGGTGGTACATTTACAAATAAACCTGCGATCTTAAGAGAGTGATATGAACTCAACGAACTTCAGTCGATCATAACATTCATTCATGGCTGTACTTCCATTTTGCATGAGCCCCATATGATGAGGGCAAAGAAAATTCCGTTTTCCCATAACTGGTAGTGTCATATGATTTACAATTCACTCATCGCATAGCCGGGGTGGGGGAGGGGTGGCGGTGGAGGACTGAATTCCACCTCATACAATCTTCATTAGGCCTACATGTGCTGCATCTCAGGACACAGATTACACTACATTTGAGCGTAGAAAATACACATGCATCAGAAAATTATGTCCTTGTGTAAATAGCACCCTCAAGTAAGAGTTGTACCCCAGCGCTACTCTGGCTCTGGTTGCAACCATCGTTTCCAGATTAGACGACACATAACTGGTGATGACGTCACATTATGTTCAACGACGATGAATGCTACTTCACAAAGCGTTCAAATGATCCCATCGAACATTTTTATTTATTTATCCAGTTTAAGAATTATATTTTGAATGGTAACAGTTTATTATAAAGTAAATTCCTTTCATTACTCACGGCATGGTGAAAAGGCACAGTATAGTAGGAACAGCAATTGCAATTTGTAAAGTGCGCCACTCTCTGATAAGGTAAGCTAAAAGTGACAGAATTATAAATCCAATACCAAATAACGATTGAGCGATGATTCCAGCGAGCACCCGCTTTGATGGACCAACAACTTCCATAACTGTGACAATTGAAAACAAAATGAAAGGAATATTGTGTTAGTATACATTATGGTCAAAGCTGACAGGTTTTGATAATTGAAAAATAATGTTTCTGTTGTACGCTAAGCAATGGCGGCGGAACCGGGGGGCACAGGGGGCACGTGCCCCCCCACTTTTCCTCAGGTTAAAAATGTGCCCTTTTTCTACATAAAAATTTCAAAATAAAAAAAGAGAGTTTACAAAGCGTTCAACATGTTAATGTGCATATCATATAGGCATGCGTTGGTAATTACATCGCATGCCAATGACATACAATCATTTGCCGTGTTATAACCCTTCCAAATTGGTTATAATTATTCGGAAAGTCGTTACAATAATAATGATCATAATAATATCACTTTAACCATTGAAAAAAAACATAGAAAATTATTTTTCTTTCCGTATTTTGACATATTTCATTTGCTTTCATGCATGTATCGATCGCGTGTGCAGGGACTTGGACTTTATAATGATTTCACCTCATTTGGTCTTTTTCCTTGTTTCCCAATTTGCACATTAGATATTGTAGTGCTAGTATGCATTGTTTCCTTGAGGGGTGGGGGGTAGCGATGATGGAGTGATGTGTATACGCAAATAAGATAATACAATAAGAGTTATAAAGGGTGCTAAATATCAGGCTGCATCAGTCCAATCGAATTTCTGCAAAGTGCCCTTCGACGTTGGTGCCCCCCCCCCAGATTAAAAGTGCTTCCGCCGCCCTTGACGCTAAGTGATGGTTGAATTCGAACTGATCGTTGTGCTGCATATGTCGTTATGTGCTGTCCTACATATGTACATGTATACATGATACAGTGTACTGTACAGTGTTTCACCAACGGTCTCTCGGCGACGATACGGTTATAGCGCGCATTACGCGATATTTACGGTAAATGGTAATGCCAGTTGCAAATCATGCTGAATAAAGAGAAAGTTCTTTTAAAGTTTGAAATGGAATGTTTAGTTACAAAATATCTTTAAATATTTTTTTGCCTTACTATAAATATTTATTTAACAATTTTAACAGGAAAATCATGAGAAATGAACAATGTATGTTTTAGTAACTTTTACCCATGACCCAAGTGGAAGGAAAACCATTTCCGTTAGCAATTCTTTCAACCAATCAAAACATTGAAAATAAAAATACTTTGTCGTTTGAGAGACGAAATCTGGCCTTTAAGTTATCGGTCCGATTAGATGAAACATCACATTCTAATAGCACGTTTAATGAAAAAAAGAGAATAAAAGTATGATTTTTCTTCAATATCCTGTGATATGAAATACAAATGCGTTCGGCATCGTTAAACAATATCATTACTAACGGTCACGATTTTTCATAGCTGATTTATTAATCCGCGTTATTTCGAATTGAGAGCATATTGGCACAGTGTCGTGCACATAATATCAAATGTGGTGGTGTAGCCCGGGAGGGAGGGGGTGTGGATTCTTATTTTCTCACAATGATTTATGTAGTAGAGGTATATGAACCTTTATGAATGTCCCAGAGGCGAAAGAAATTTTCTATAAAGGAGGGGGCGTAACCACGGTGACGTAGAAACCGATTAGCATGTACGGAGTGTTGCGAGTGAGGTATTTTTTTTTAGGTGTAAACCTATACACTGGGATTGGTCTAATTCTACTCTGATTAAATGTAAAAGGACTGAAATAACCCCCCCCCCCCTCTCACCTTTCCGACTGACGAGGACAAACCAATAACTGTTTCACATTATTTGAATGAAATATTCATCCGTCGTTTCTGTTTAGTTATTAAACTTTAATAATCCAATATTATTTTTCCATCTAGATAGATTTAGTGCGGCTTTTATACCGAATCTCTCGCAGTCCTCCAAACACATGAGCTCACGCGCATTAAAAAATGGTATAAAGGGTTAATTTTGATACTGTAAACATTGTACAGACATATCAAACTCTTGAGTCAGCTGGTCTATTTTTAATCAATTAAATCAAAATAATTTTGGTAGAATGAGTAGCACGATTTCTTTTTTAATATATGGTATTTATATTTTATTTATATATTTATTTCCCACCCGGCCGGTGCATGGTGTATCTACCTCATCCTTACATACAGAAGATGCAGTTTTGACGTAACAGAAATCTGTGAGAATGGTAACTAGCTGTTATTCAAGATCTTCCTGCTCACATAAAGCCCTGCATGGATTAGCACCAGAATACATGTGTAGCATGATCAGTCGGAAGACCACCACCCCACTCTCTCCGATCCTCAAATCAGCTACTGCTCCATATACCTAAGTGGAAACTCAAGTCATTTGGTCAACGGATTGTTTTCTAATGCCGCTCCTGCTCTTTGGAACTCACTTCCACTGCACATCAATTAGTCGGCACCCAACGTTAACATTTTCAAAAACAGACTCAAAAGTTATATATTTTTGACTGCCTTCCCTGAACACTAGCGCCACTGAGCATTGGTTTTCCTCTGGATATTGGCGCTATATAAATTTGCATTTATTATTATTATATTATTAAAACAAAAAAATAACGGTCAAGACGAAAGTTTACCACAGACTTAGCACAGGTCGTCTCCCAAGTCACGTGAGTGAATCGGGCTCGAATTCGTAAACTATAGTGTGATGAAACGCAACCAAGTTATTTAACTTTGTTCCACTGGAAAAGTTAATATATTAGTTTATAATTTTACATCAACTAAAACATATTCAAATGGATGGTCCAGGCGAGAATTTAGACATCCTTGTAAACTAGCTTCATTAAATAACTTCATTTGAAATTGAAGTTTTGTTTTCTTCCGAAGTTACTTCCATGCTTTTCAACTGAGATACAACTCGAAAAGAACACAGCCTTGTCATTGGTTTATAATTACAAAGTGGCTATTTTTGCGACTAGTTGTAACAATAATTTCCGGTTACGCATGCGCAGTTGCTTTAACGTGGCTATTTTTACAACCAGGAGTACTATTTTTACGACCAGGAGTAACAATAATTTCCGGTTAGGGTTAGGGTTTAGGGTTAGGGTTACCCCTACTACATGCGCAGTTGCTTTATTTACTTTACTGCGCATGAATTCGCCGCTGTTATAAGAATAGTTTATAAATAATTGTTACAACTGGTTGCAGTGACGTAGCTAGGATCTTTTGAGTGGGGGGCCATGGGGGGGGCTGTTCTTTCTCTTTTTTGGGGGGGGGGGCGGAGGTTACTATCTAAGCGGAGCGCCACCTTGGTTGGCGCGGAGCGTACAGAGAAAATTTGAGATTTCAGCACCCCCCAGATCGCAGGAGATGGCTCCTGTGAGGCAAAATAGCAACCAAAAAGATGTGCAACTTTGTGTAACTCTATTTCCCAAATTGTTGAACAAAAAATATTAGTGAATCGCACTGATGAGTGTTTTTTTTTTTCACAACATTTTTTTTTACCCCATTCCCAGTGGGGGGGGGCAGTGGGGGGGGGCAGCCGATTTCATGGGAGGCCTCGGCCCCCCAGGCCCCCCCCCCCCCGTAGCTACGCCACTGACTGGTTGTAAGAATAGCCACGGCCTTATAATTATTGGCCAAAGAGCAACTCACTGCTTGACATCAAATTCTCTGGGATCAACTTTGAACCCTACCTAACACAAAAGGGTTAAAACAATAAAACCAACAGACAAGTAAAGATGTTGTTGTCAGTGTGTCACTATACGTTACACGCGTTTGTTCCAAGTTCATTCAGGGCGCAAATGACAATTCAAAATAGCATTATATCAAGGGAATTCAACAGGATACTACTAATACGTTCTTCTTATACTGCATCAGTCAAAACAAACTTTGAAAGTAAAGGGTTGACTTACCTATCACAAATGCCAAGAGAAAGGTACCGATACTCGAGAATCCAACTAGAGTTCTCATAAAGGTGTAGGACCAATAGTTTGGCATGAAAGCAGTAGCCAAAGAGGAAAGAAATGACATCAGCACTCCAATGTAATAGGCGTAGAACCTTCCAATACTGTAAAGGTAAGGATGGGGGTGATAACGGTAAAGAAATAAGAAAAGGGTTGCCAATTTACACACATGTGCAATGCAATATAATTTCACAAAGAAACTTCCAGTACTTTAAATGTAATAAGGGGGGTTGTTAACGGTAGAGAAATAAGAAAGGGTAGCCAATTTAAACACCGCACTGCACCATACTTTGGCAACGAACCTTACAATGTCGTAAATGTAAGGACGAATAACGGTAGAGAAATAAGAAAGGGTTGCCGATTTAATCATTAATAAAATAACAGCACTGTAAGATAATATGTATAGAACATTCCATAACTGTAAATGGTGAATGTTAAGTTAAGGAAGCATAACGAGTTGACAATTTAAATATTAATAACAACATCACTCCGATATAACAAGCGTAGAACCCTCCAATACTGTAAATGTAAGGATGAATGTTCACGGCAGAGAAATCAGAGAGGGTTGCCAATTTAAATATTTATTATAACAACACTCTAATATTGTAGGCATAGAATCTGCTAATAATGTAAAGGTAAAGATGGATGTTCAAGGTAAGGATATTTGAAATGGTTGCCAATTTAAGTATGAATAAAAACACATTTCATCTAATCTTGACTGTTCACCTCAAAATGTTTAATTGACTTCATCTCAAAATTTTGTGTTTGGTTGTAGATGCAAGTAGTGCATCCTGAGGCATGGTAAAGTCTACATATACTTTTACTTTTTTTGTGAGGGTATGCATACCTTACACCCCCCATGGATCCACCCCCCCCCCCATTGGATCAACCGCGCCTGCTACACTTATATACGTTTACGAAACTTACACGTCTGCTAAAACTCCGAGAGAGATAGATCCGAGCAATACCCCAAAGAAGAAAGCAGATTGGGCGAATTCACCAGATGACTTCTTGTCACAAACTAGGTTAAACTAAAAACAATAAATGAAATATTCCATGATTTTATACGAACAAATGACTTACTTAACATGTATGCTGGAAAAGTGCGTCTGGTACGTCTGTTACTAAAGGCTTGAAAAGTCATATCTGAATTTATTAAAGCTACGTTCCTCGAGACTTATGTATTGCTTTAACACAGCATAAGGAACCTTTGGAGAACGAAAAAGCCGAGGGCTACAACGTTTCATCAGTATAACAAACGTTTCAGAGAGATTTGTTGGCTGTTTTAAGGGGAACTGTTTCAAGGGTAATATATATATTAACTCTTCCCATACCTTCTTAAAGGAAGAGTGAGGGTAGTAGGTCACCCCCTAATGTGACCATTTAGTGTTAGTTCATATATACGGGAAACCGCTTTTAATAAGAGGTTCAATCAAAAGCATATTAACAAAACCAGGTTTCCTTAAAGAAAGAAAATGCCAACAAGATATCTTACTGTTACTTGGACTCTGCTTTATTTTTCTAAGAAACAACATGTCCTAATATTGCTGTTACAAGGACTAACAGAACCAAAATGGCGGCAGTCTTTCTCAATGTAAATAATATTTGGAATACTTCGAGTTTGTCAGATCATGAAAATACAAACTCCTCTTATACCAGTTAAACAATATTCAAAGAACACAGTTTTTTTACAGAGGATATAGAAAAGTATTGCATTTTAATAATTAAAACTTGGCGCATGTGCGATTCTACAGGGCAAGAGCATATTCACTTAGGTTTTCACCGACCTAAAACTTATAGATGTTTTAGATACATTCATTATACATTACCGTTTGAAACATGTGTTCTTTCAAATGGGAGGAGGGGGGGGGGTATTGAAAAGGAGCCCTTGTAAAAACCATAACCATGAATCTTTGGATGCATGCCCAAAGGGACCCCAATGATGGAAAAAAAGGGAAACTCATTTAGATGATAGTTCATGGGGTGTTCTATATAAAAGTATATGAACTGTCCCTTTAGCCCCTACCCACAAGGTTTTATGGGGGATGACAGTATCTCACTTTTCCATATTTTAATGGAGCGATGTTTTGTTTTTCAAAGAACTGCATGATTATGAGAAACGACTCGTAACCTTATCATACCTGAAATAACCTTCGAGTCAACTGAGAAAGGTTGTTTTTTGTTACGAAATAATAAGAAGAGAGAAATGTCCCCTCGGTTCCACCCCCCCCCCCCAAACAAAAACCCAAAATACAGTCGTTTGATGGGTCCCTGAGTTTTGGTCCCTACATTCACTCAAAGATCCCATGAATTCCAAAAATGATTCCCCTAAGGTTACGTTTTGGCATACTCTGTCAAATATGCATTAATACTCTGGAAAATATAATTATTTTCTAAGTTGTTAAGTAAATATATCTTTCAATGTAAATATGCAATTTGCAGATGTTGGCATCTAAGTTTATCTTTTATTTTGTCCATTATACGACATTGCTAAGTTGTTAAGAAGCCAAACGATAGTACAATGTAACTATGCAAGAATGCAGACGACGGCATATAGCTTTATCCTTTGTTTTGTCGAAGTAACGAATTTTCGCTGTTGTTATAAACATGATTATGTAATACCAGTATAAGCACGACAGGGTAACACATACTAAAAAAGAAATACATGCTAAAAAATACATACTAAAATCAGAGGAAAAGAGTAGTCTACGGATCTGTCAATGTGGACATAAGTTATAATAGCCTATACATATTTTTCATCGTACCGCTGAGGGTCGCGTGTTGTAGCTTCTTGTTGTTACGATCAGTTACTTATGGAACGCGAAAAGGGTAAACGTATTTCATTGACTAAACTAATATAAGTTTGTTGTTGTCTAAACTAAGTTTGTTGTTGCTGCTGTTTTACCATGCTGTCGCTCAAACTCACGTTGATGTCTAAATTTCCGTTGTCTAAACTTACGTCGTTGTCTAAATTTACGTTGTTTCCATCGACGCTTTTCAACAATTGCCCAACCACATGATGCAAAAAAAAGGAGCCTTTTCTCACGGAATTCAACTTGCTTACTATACGCACGTCGTTAATTAGGATATGTGGGTAGTTTAGACTGTTTTCTGTAACTTCTCTGTGGCTCCACTTTTCACATGAAAATGAGCTCTGCCGAGACTTCACATGAGAGAAAGCCATGTCGCGACTTCACAAGAGCCCTGCTTGATTACATACTGTATCAGTAAAGATTTTCCTGCTTTTGGGCATTTTTTCCTGAAGGAAAACACTTGGGGCATATTGATATAGACTCTTATAGGTTACGACGCCTTAAGTAATATGTTTTTTTTTTGAAAAATCCAAAATGATACTTTTTGTAGTCGTCACAATAAACGAAACACCAGAATTATATGCAATCATCATTTTAGGTCCGTTAAAGATGTATTTCAGAGATTTCAATATGCACAGTGCACAGTGTGTAATATGAGCCATGCTGTGTGTGCAGTAACCAGGTCTAAATCTTCAACAACGCTATCAGTGCGGGTGCAGTTAGATATCTTCCAGCTTTTTACTGGTATCTCTGATTCAGTGGATTTGGCCTGGCTTGTCCTATTTGCAACATCATTTGTCATGAGAAGTTTCAACGGGTTGAAGTTTCGTCCCTGGGTCTGAAAAGTGATGAAAAGTACTTTGAATTAGTTGACCTTTATGACATTTCCCAATGTATTCCAGGTCTGTAGAAAACATGTTAAGCTGATTTTGTCAATCCAGGGCAACTGTTAATTGCTACGAATAAAAGAAGATAATTTTGCTACAATCTGGCTCATCACGTTTTGTAAACCACATAACATATTGCAACAATACATGTACAATAGTCTTTAATATTTCTTACTGAAATGTTATTTACAAGTAGACACACTGTTCACCTCAATATTATCCAGTCCCGTTAAAGGTTGTGCATCTATAGAATGTATTGTCTTTAAAAACAATCTTAGGGAAGAGAGGTGGGAAGGAAGGCATATTGCATGATTAAAACAATGTCAAATTTGTCGCTTGGCAAAAGAAAACAATGACCAATTACCTTATTCTCCATAATTGGTGGGAAGCATTGTCTATTGTAGTTATAATAGTAGATCTCCCAACATGGAAGCATCAGAATATTTATTCTGCGGCCAGGGTTCTGTTAGCCGGGATTCGCTCAGTGTTACCTCATTTAACCGGTGTATTCCATAACTGACGCGTCCCACACTCATGCATTCAAAGTATTTATCTGTGATTGCTGTGGACTTCACTTATCTCTGAAAATTTGCAAGACAACAGACAATCAATTACAGTGAGTAGGCTAAAAAAAATACTTTGATGCACATATGTAGGAGCAGGAAATGGCATACTGTAACCTAGTGGATTATAAGACTCAAAACATTCTCTGTGCAAGGTATTAACACTCAGCAGCCACTCCACTTAGGATATAGATCCTGTTACGTAGTTTGGGATAATAAGTTCAAGACAGTGTCATTCGTTGCTTTTCTTCCTTTATTTTCCAGACTCCACAAAACGCCACTGCTTCCTTTCACAATTATCTAACATCAATTCTCCATCAACAACCTCTGCTACCTTGCAACACTATCCCCGCTATCCTCTCACACAACCTAGGCTTCTCCCTTTGATCGTCTCTCCTTAATACCTTGGCTCCTCACCTCACAAAAGCCACAGTCCAACTGCCCTAAACCCCCTCTCCTCATCTCTAGCTCTATCCTTTAATCCTATTAGCAAGTCTTTACATGTCTAAGTAATCCCAGCTTTGTAATCCCCTTAAGCTATCCCTAGGACATAAGCAGCCTTCTTCTCCTTACTTGCAGACTTCACAACAGATCCCATACAACATTATTAGCTACAGCTGGTTTAGGCTTAGTATAGGCTACGGTTACATATACAGTGAGTGGCCATTTCTATTACATCCTCATTATAAGAGGATGGCAGTGATACTATGTCAAGTGAAAAATACCCTGGACTGGGTCTGATGTATATCTTGTGTGTTAACAAAAAGTGGAAGAAATGTACATACTGAACTTGTATATGCAATAGGTCTCTGAAGAATGATTGGATGGCAACAATGCAGTTATACAGAAATGGACACTAGATGGATTGTGAAGGCAAATGGTAAGATTTTGAAGAACTCTGAATAAAGCACCTAAGTTTACAGTATTACAGAGCACAGTTTACCGTGCTTTAGAAATGGCTGTTCGTGTGATTCTCCTACAGTGATAGTTCTGATATATTCAAATACATATTGGTGTTTTATTTTTGGTTGAATGTGTATATACCTAAACATTTAAGACGGTAATATGTAGGACTTGCATGGGCCCTTGGATCCACCAAATGCCACATTTCAACACTTTTATGACAAGTGGGGGATACATCTTTTAAGCCCATCCCTTGTACACTTCAGTATGCTGATATATGACATACATACGATATTACGAAATACCGTATGATATGGTCTCGTCAGTCTATCTACAAACTCCCTCCGGCATACAACTTGTGATAAACATGATTAAATTAGCTGGCATCAGGTCATATTTTATTTTTTGCAGAGTAACCAGCTTCGGGATAAAAGAGTAAGGGTTATAGGAGTTAAGAAGTTAAATTGATTTTATGGGGAATCATTTCAAAGTTCAGGGGTCAATATTGGCCAGTTAATGATTGTTTTGAATTACTTTTCATGGAAATGTCAGATTCAGTTAAATATTTACATCACTGCACCATAGTGAAAATGTACATCTTTTAGGGGATTAAACTCTGATACCTGTTCCAAATTCGGTCCCTTCACAATATACTTATATATATATAAGGGTTCAATTAAATAGGTTTAAACGTGCAGTATTTTTACGCTGGCATTTTGTCTAGACACTCATTTCACTTGATTTCCGACATTTACGGTATTTGCACACAGCATTAATGGGCTCATTGAAATAGGTTTAAAAGTGCAGTATTTTTATGCTGGCATTTTGTCTCGACACTCATTTTACTTTCTTCCCGACATTCACGGCATATGCACGCAACATATAATGGGCTCAAATAAATCAGTTCCGTATTTTTATGCTGGCATTGACAGTCATGTTTTTATTGTGTATTAGTTAAAGGTTTCATCATTTCATTTTGTTTGAACAAATTATAGGCCTACCACTATACGCTTCCCTTACGCGCAAGCCAGCGTATTGCCGGAGATCATTATAACCATTTATTGTATGTTCCTATAGAGGTATTTTAACGTGGAAGTTTTCGTGGAGGACAGCAGCCTAGACGCAAGTTTCACTGAGCCGAGGCAAACATTGATGCTGCGTCCCGTGGACGCAATTTTTAAAATCCTTGTTACAATACTGTTGAATTGTGAACATCGCATATTGCTAAATTAACAAAAAGCATTTAGTAGTGTTTCATATGGAGCATTTTGTAATTAAACTAATTAATACTATAGAATTAGAAATGTTACAATTTTATGTGGGGGACATGATAAGGCTAATATAAAGTTTCAATGATGTATGAATTATGTTAATAAGGCCAAGGCCAAATGTCATATGTCCTATAAAAACACTTTTATATAGGTACACATGTTTACTTTACAACCATAAGTTAATTATAATATGTTTAATGAAATTTTCCAAAAACAGTCATATATACCACCAATCATAAATGTAATAAATAAACTAAATGAAACTATTTAATGTAAGTTATATAATCACTCAAGTATTTGTTACGACGAATGGGACAATTGTGTATCGTATATGGGACAACTTACTGTAACATGTGTGTGTTGATTATAGGGACAATATTGTTAATTGTGGGTAGCACACAGTTAGAAATGTGCCCAATGTGTATCAACAACACTTTGCAGTCTATCCTCCATCAGCCCCCTCCCAAGATCCCTCTCCTGCTTCACCACACCATCACCACCCACAAAAAATTTAAGAGATCAATGCATGTGAAGCCAATTTATCCATGACAATTATATGTGCTATTGTACTTCTCTGCAAGTTGTTGAGCCACCTACCTGTAAACTTACAATCTAATTCAGTACTGTACGGTATCTATTAAAATATATGCCGACATTGTCACACATATGCACAATAAGCTTGCAACAGGGAGTTGTTTCAATAAAAAATCCCTACTCGCAGTAGCCTATCAATATATAGGGAGAGTTTGCTCAGTGGTTAACGCCGATGACTTTCAATCATAACATCCCGAGTTCTAGTCACTCCAAGATTAATGTATGTCGTACAGTTACAGAGTTGTTGACAATTGACAATTCATAATCATGGACGTTAAAATATGAATCTAAGAGACTGACTTCAGTCAGCTTGTGGCTTTGATAAGCCAATGATGGCTTCTTCGCGAGTTCCTGCTTGCAGGAGGATCTAATATACATACAGGTGTCTCCCGTGTTGCCTACTCTATGTCTTTCACCCTCTCTCTCTTTAAATTCTGAGCACCAAGTGAGAGGCAGCAGGTGCCATTTTTAAAGTCTTTGGTATGACCAATATTTGACACTGGGCCTCCTGGCTGGAACATGGAAGCTCTTACACACTGAGCTAATCAAACCTAGATGAATGGTCCACAAAGAAAGCTGCTCTGTGTTGGGTCTACCTTATGTTGCCAAGGCATTAATATTGTTTTGTACTGATTTATTCATTTATAGATTGCAATATACAGTATATAACATGCATGTACAGTGCAACACTGTATACATGTTACAATGACGTGTAAGGCTACACTGATAGCCTACAGTGCAATTATGTTGAATTAATATATTTGACTGTCTTATGTTAATTTCTAATTACTTCACATGAATGTTTTGTGATATGGACATTAGCCTTAAAGAAATATTCACTGGTCTCTTCATTCTGAATACATTTACTGTAATTATTTATGTATAGTTAGCTTAATCTTAGCAAATTTGGGGTAATTATGACTTAATTCAACAATTGTAATTATTAATGTTACTATGGTTTTAATTACTTCATGTGTGTAACTAACATAGATTATCATTAGAGCACAAAAGGAATTTAATTATGATAATTATCCAATCAATGAACAGTAACTATAGTGTGGACAAATATCCCATACAAAACTTTTCTTTACCATGTTACACCACCACGCTAATTCCTTGATTTTTCTTCCTGAACATGTATGCCCACAAGTAATACATCTATGACTGGTATTGTTAACAGGTGATTTAAATAAGTATTTTCAGGTTTACCTTGCAACTTGCCCTAGAAGTGCTAGTACGTCTATATTAGCCTAGTACTTGCATTATTATTAACACTAGTATTAGTCCCTCTAATGCTTGCATGGTGGGAACCAGAGATTACATTACTAACGTTGCAACTGGAAATATTCCTTCTGAAACACAAAACCAAACCAAAAATCTCACCACAATTAAAGCTGATCTGCTCTCTTCAAGTAATCGTATTATTGACTAATGGCGGTTACAAATGCAGGAGTTAAGTGAAAATTTACAAAAATAAGGCATCGGCCTAAGTGGGTCTTCTCTGGACCTTTCAAAGCTGTAGTACAGGTTGCAAATTGTCACAACAGTGTGTTCCGAAAATGACTTTAAAGAAAAAAATTATCCCTTCCGTACATTAGGCCAGGGATAGGCGGAAGGGGGACATTCTGTGGTCCCCAAATTTAATGACACGTAGCCTATAACATGAAGTTATAGTTAGCATATTCAAACCATAATGATGGGATACGAAGTGAAGTTTTCACCAGACTACAAAAAATGGTTAAGCCATTATTTTGCTACAGGGATATGGAAAAATTTCAGAAGGTGCGCAGTACATGGACCTGCACAATACATGGTCACTTGAAGATCCTATAGGTTTAACGTATAGCCAAGTTATACTAGGCCTAACGTTAGTATTGGCCTAGTAAACTAGGCATACAAACTAGTACTATAGGCTACCATGTAGAGATAGCCTATACCTGGAAGTTGCTTCAAGTAAGAATTCAAGAAAAAAACAATATATGCCTGGGCAAACAATTTGAACAGTAACAATAACCCATTGGCCTACCTTGAGTTTAAAATAAGTTAGGCTTAATGTTAGGCCTAGGCCTTAATAACGTATTACTAAATAGTATAGTGAGCCTAGCCTAACGTACTTAGGGGCGCAGCTATACAGCTATTGCAATTTTCTGAACTACATAAATGTGTAACTTACCGTTCACCCCGCGCTGTCTGACTCGCACAATCTCCGGATTTGGATGGATTTTATCCGATCTCAGATACTGTATCAAACAGTTTGAGTCAAGGGCGTAGGAACCGGGGGGGGGGGCTGGGGGCGCCAGCCCCCCAGTGAAAAATATGGGGGGCGGAAGTATCATTCCGCCCCCGCTCCGCAAGTCAGAAAACCCCTTTTTCATTTCCAAATGAGAAAAAAATCTCATTTGGAGCACCAAATTGCATTTAAGGCCAGGTGAAAATGCAAAATTCTTTACAAAATGGAGTGGGAGTTGAAGTGTGCTATATTGCACCAAATTGCATCTGAGGCCACCTGGAAATGCAAAATAATTCCAAAGGGGAGGGGGACACCCCCTCCCCTTAGATCCCTCCCCCAGGCCGGCCATCAGTCTTCAGCCCCCCACTCAAAAAGTACCTTCCTACGCCACTGGTTTGAGTTATATCTAATATATGCTAGCTACGTACGTGATGGCAAGTCATGCCCAATAATTCGATAAATCTGGTTCATGGAAAATCTTGGCTAATCGGTCGACAAACCTGGTTAAGATGCCGTACGGTGCCATATTGGCAATATATACATCTGCAATTTCTTGTTTTCTTAAAGGAGCTAATGTATTCTTCCTTGTGGTGGTATATTAACAAGGGTGATTTTATAATAAAAATATACACGTCCATTTTTCATAGAAAGGGCCGAAATCAAACTGAATGTATATCCGAAACTGCTGTATTAACTGTACGCGAATATATTCAATATGAGAATGCATATCTTCAATGCATCCTATTTTAACTAGGATTTAATTAATTTTAATGAATGCTTATAAAAATAAACAGTTTACATTCCTCCTTTACTCCCTTCTTGCAATATGTGCAGAATGTATAACCACGTTGTTCCAAATTAAAAGGCAGAACTTAGGGCGACAGTATATGTGTCGCCCTAAGTCAAATGTGTCCGTAAGTGTCATAAAGTTCACATGAAATGTTTTCAAGCAATATATAATTAGTACTTTTGTTGGTGAAATCAATTTAATCCTTAGTTCATCATGTTAAGAGGTTCTATATTTAGATTTCAGCATTTTTGTAAAGCCTATTACAGAAAATAAACATTGTCATAAAAAAAACTGAGCGGAAGGAGAAGGAGAAGATAAAGAAGAAAGCAACACATTTGACTCGATAATGTCATGTTTAGACTTGTTTAAGTCTTTTACCTGGTGCGTCCAGTAACATTAAACTTGTGATATATATTCCAGATGGAATTAGATTTTTCCTATAGACTTTGTTTTTTTGTTTTTGTTTTTGTTTTTGTGGAAGTTTACTTTTGTACCACCCTTATCTCTATCATATAGACCAATGATGACCGTTTGATTTGTGCAATGTTTTTAAAAATAATGTAATTTACTTGGGCTTTATGAGTTGCCGTCTGAGGTATGTGTACTCACCTCTGATCTAATAGTACTTTTGTATACACTCTGGTCAAAGGCCCATCCGTCATCACAGCGTATGACTTCATCCGTCTCATTACCCGCGAAATATCCATCCGCCCAAGTAGCATAGTTCGCATCGTATTTAGAACACTGGGAGTACAGACTTTCGGCATCACCTGGGCCAACTTTTGGGATGGAAGCGTCTCGGTACTGGTGGAGACAACTTAGGTATTCGTCACCGTTCAGATCTGAGCATGCGTCGTACTCCGCCTTCCATTCCTTCACGTTACACCAATGATCGGAAGATGCCCCAGTGAACACCTGGGCCAGCAAGTTCATACCTACAAATATCCCATAGGAGCCTACCAATAAACAGACCTTAATTTGGTAAGGTCCAAACTCCCCGATACTCTTTAGAACATCATCGAATTTCATCGTGTTCAGTTAGTACCTTTAATCAACAGATAAGAGAAAATGGATGTAAAAAAATAAAATGAACAAATACTTTGAATTATGCTTAACTCATATGTTGAGCTAATGAGCCACGCTGAGCTTAATTGGCTGGTCTGATATATACCATTGAGACACAGTTACAAATCTATAAACTGTAACAAAGGGAATTAGAATATAAATAGCACAAAAGAAAATACATGTCGAATGGGCCAACCCTTCTTCTATATATATATATATATATATATATATATATATATATATATATATATATATATATATATATATATATATATATATATATATATACGGAATTGAAGTTACGTATTTCAAGTAGCGCATAGGGCCTAAATCATAAGAAATTGCGAACATTTGAAGGTCAGAATTTGAAGAACTATATTAGTCCCAACTTACCGCTAAAGTTATGACCATGGAGAGAAGTATACCGTTGTTTGATCCTATACCACTCCTGACTACATTAAAAGTACACTGGCACTGTGAAATCTCACATTAGTGAGACAATACGAACTACATTTAGCTTACAACGATGCGCACTAACCCCTGTGTTAACATATTACTGATTAGAACCGCCAACGATGAATCTACAGATGAGAAACCTCGAGGAGTTTCATACCCTCTGAAATTCTTTTTATTTTTGTTGTTGTCATGCATTTGATCAAGGGATTGGTTAAACTATGCTCCAATGCGGCAAACAGTAATATGATCTCAGACTGTATATTGTAGACATTTAGTCAACTAAACAGCTACCAGTTACCTTCCATGAAGGTTGTTTTTCATGTCGCAGGTATGGTCTTTAACGTTTTCGTCACATGAGACAAACAGGTGTACAGAATTGTTTCCTTGTGTTTGGCAATCTCGCCGAGGGAGTGCAATTTTACCGTAAAGCGTAACTCAATTCATATATAGAGCGTCGAAACATATTCAACAATATGCATATATGGCGTGTCCACGGGGGCTTATATCTTCTTTTTATATAGGACGTTTGAGAGGAGTCAAGGACCACCACTACACTTGATGATGATGATTATGATGATCATGTAAAACGATAGCTTTTCGTGAGGTATGAATTTTTCAAATTCATCGGAAAATGTTTCTGTTTTTTAAGAATATTGAAGTCACTTAATCACAGAAGAATTTAAGTTTTCTACCAAAACACACACACACAAAAAAATGCATTTTGATGAAATTTTAAATACGTGGACCCCTGAACAGCTATAGGAAACCATTCCAAATATATCGAGTTCAATGATAAATCAATAAGAAGATTATAATAGGAAAGTGAATTTTTTTGGAAGTCATTTGACCATCGACTGTGGTCCACTCCAGGATAGAATGGAAAGTTTATATTCAATCAACCATATACCTTGAGCTAGGTTCAAGATACATATATGATAGATATTGAAATGGCATTTCAACTAACAGTGTGGAATATGCTTCTTTTCCATATAAGTATCATGTAGTCAACAACCGGGATACATTATATGGCTATGATAAGATAAGATAAGATAAGATTCACTTTATTAAACCCATTTCGGGTAATTAAATGCTCGATGTACAGAATAAGATGGATATAACATTAAAATACAGCACATGGAAAATGACTCACATATAACAATAAGACAATAAAATTACAAAGTCCAACAAGTACATGGGGTGTTAGACAAGAATTTAAAAGCTTGAGGCTGTTTTACCCATAATAGTATTTGGGTGTCGAACCCATTTGATGTAGAATTAGTACAGTATATATAGGGCGATCGGTTTGAGAACAATTTCGGTATTAAGAGGTTGCGAGCTTTCACGTTTTCAGGCTGTACAGTGTATAAATGTCAGGTAGTAGTTTGTTCATTTTGGGCAACCTGTATGTCGAAGAAGTGATTTTACAGAAAACAGTTTCATTTCATATTGGTGGGAGTTTTTGGGGAGAGGGAGGGGGGCCTTAAACTTTTAGAACTTAAGTAGTAGGGAGGGCCACAGATCGCACCCGTGCAGTCCCAATTTTGAATATGTACCCAGATTCCCACATTAGATGTACCCCCTATGATGGCACCCGTGCAATCCCAACTTGTGATGTTACCACAATAAGATGTAGCCACTATGATGGCACCCGTGCAATCCGAATTTGTTATCAATTATTGGTGGTACATCAAAAGTTGGGATTGCACGGGTGCCATCATAGGGGGTACATCTATTATGGGAATCTGGGTACATCCAAAATTGGGATTGCACGGGTGCGATCTGGGGCCCTCCCTACTACTAACTTATATACGCCTATGACATCATCACCTGCCAGATAGAAGACTAGTACGCCAGTAGTCATTGGTCTACACCGTCTTAGTTTAAAATGTTTCGCAGAAATAAGCAAAATCAAAATCTAAACGCGACACGTTCAGACGATTTACTTTTGATAAATGACAAAAGCAGATAAGATCTTTATCAGTGTCGCTAACCATCAGTACCGTGTCTTACACCCCGAAATACAAACAAAGAAGGAAAAAAAAACAAGGAAAAGAGGAAGATAATCTTACTCATTTACTTCGTCCATTTCACTTTCTGCGACAAAACATTATGTAATTAACAGAAAATGTCATAACACTAAGAAAATCCTCAATTGCTCATCTTTCTGTCACTGTTAATGTTGTGATACAAAATGTGCCAAATAATTTTACACTATTAAGTTATGAATAAACTCACAGAGGCCTATTCACTGGGTTGCTGCATGTGATAGGACTAATAATGATAATTATAATCAATTAGGAGGGGTCAGTTTAGTTCAGGGTTGTCCAACCTTTTGCAGAGGAGGGCCACATGGAATAATTACAATGAAGGAGGGGGCTGCATGAACCCTACGCTCGATTTTTCGCCCGAAGCCCAAGGCAACAAAATGTGAGCACTGCGCGCGGAGCACACTGATTTATTTTCCTTCCTGATAATACAGATGAATAAAGTCCAGCCGTTCCCCCCCCCCCCCCCACCTCCGCTAAGAGAGTAACACAAGCTAACCTGTATGCAGTTTTTTGGACCCAGAAGGTTCGAATTAGCTTCAAAAATAGCTTCAAATTGTTATCAATAATTCTGCTCACTAAAAATTTCGCACCGTAGAGCATCTCTGGCGGGCCGGTCGCAACCATGCGGCGGGCCGGACTGTGAATGTGAATATGAATGTAAGAGACTGACTTCGGTCAGCTTGCGAATTTGATAAGCCAATGATGGCTTCTTCGCGAGTTCCTGCTTGCAGGAGGATCTAAAATACATACATACATAGCCTACATACAAGCCTACTAAGGGTGTCTTCCGTCGACAACATCAAAACTATAAAGTGGAATAAACAAGAGAGACATGAGCATGGACATGAAATCAATCACATCACCATTGTTCTGTTCATATGATGAGTAATGACTGTTAGCTAAGAATACATATTTTGTTAGTATAGTCTGTCGTTTGATCGAAGACCGAGTTGCAAACTGTTGTACACTTGAGCGGTGTCTTTCAGGTAGTATATATATAAATATATATATATATATATATATATATATATATATATATATATATATATATATATATGTCAATTTTATCAGCACTACCTAAATATCGGACATTTTTTTTAAATTTTGTAAATCTATCCTGACACCTATTAATGACAGAAAAATCCGGACGTATATGGAGATCTTTCATTATAGGCTACTGTGTCAAGACTGCATGAGATACATATCCAAACCCCTTCAATTTTATGTCCGAGGTCCAAGCTTTGCCATCACGGCCTAAACTAGATTTGCACACAAAATGTCACCAAAAGAAAAAGAAAAAGGAACGCTAAGTTTTACACTCGAAAGAGTTTCATTTCACATTTGTGTGATTTTTCTTTGTCTACTTATGACATTAATTGTTTTCATATTTACGGCAATAAGTGATTGCTTTTTGTTATAACATGGTTTACTTTTACATATGTCGTTCAATTTCTTTTACAGTTGAGGAATATATTTTGCATTATGTCGTTTTTGCACAAATCCGTTAGCTTGACATCTTCATATATATATATTTTGCTTACCTTTTCCTTCTGTTTCCATTAAACTCTGAGATGAAGGTATCCTAAATGTTGGCTTCTCTCTCGTAACATTCGATTGTCGTACGGAATAAAAAAATTATGTCCTTTCCGCTTCATCATTTAGGCCTATTTGTTTTAATTATACCTTTCCAACAGTCCCGTGAGTGCTGCAACCAATGGCAAGGCCTTTCCTGCTAAACAGCAGTTATTCATACCAAGTTTAAGGTCAACGCAACAGTGAGGTTAATCTATATAATTTGTATAGGGAAGTCTTTAAAAAGATATATAAGGTATTGTTTGTTGTATTTTGTAAACGATATGAGATACAAAGGTATACGGTTATATCATTGTAATCATGTTTGAGTTCAGTATTTGTAAACAGATTTATATAATAAAACCATTGTGATTCACATGTAAATCTTATCAGTTTCCAAAGTGGGCTTGCTCGCAACAGTCAAATTAGAATCAATAAATCTGTTGAATGCGTTTCATGCAAACAGATGACATGATCAGACATCATGCATGCTATAGTGTAGAAGTTTGTGTAAACAGTTCTGCATTGACATTAAATCTTTAGTATAAAGCGTAATAAACTAAGATACGAGTTGTTTTATAAACTTCAATGCCACCCGACATAGACATGTCATATAATTAGGTACCGCACCACAATTAGATCAGTCCATTCAAGTGGTCAATATGCAGTCCACGGAGCCACTTAGTATAAGGTGATCATACTTGCCTGACTGGAATCAGGGATATTTATTGCGTGACTGATATTGGGGAGGGGTCTAAGGGGAGGGGGTGTTGACATTTTTCAAGTGCCTTAGGTGCTTAGATGTAAAATGGTGATACTTAGAAACACTTTTTAAATCAATTTTATTTTCAAAAATGTAGCTTTTCTTAGGTGAAATTTACTTACTTTACGAAAGAGTGCTAGGCCAAATCGATCTAGCATATTCCACTTTACACTGGCACACCTAAAATACTGGTTAGTTCCGTTCTGCGACTGCACATTTGATTAAATTTTGTTTTTACAATTATTTACTAATAATGTGGGATATTTTCGAAATTCCTGAACATTTTGACGAATCGGGGACATTTTCGGGGACACTTGTTCATCGGGGACAGCACACTGTAATCGGGGACTGTCCCCGAAAATCGGGGACGTCTGGTCACCTTAACTTAGTAAGGCGTGATCATTTTCAAATTCCCCCCCCCCCCCCCAAAAAACAAGAAAAGAAAACAGCTCTCGCTATAATACTTACCACAATGAACCTACGACTATATATCATCACGGTTAATATATATCTAGAAATCCCACTGAATTTGATTCGTTCTTTAAACTGTCTGCTATACTCTTCTCATTGATGTCATCAAAGAATTTCTCCGGGATGTCATCGGCCTTATTCCTTCTTGGCGACCTGCTGCATAACTTCTTCAGCTTTGCTATATAGTTTTGTACAGAGAGTATAACCAGCGCACCGATTCGGGGAACAACCTTTAAGCAGAATGAAATAGAAAAAAACGTACCACTAACAATCAGTTTTGTGGTATGTATGTTATCGCTTAGTCAGTTGAATTATTTTACGGGTAGCAACTCCCCCCCCATCCCCCCCCCCCGTACATCCGCCCGAAAGGTTAACCGAAAGGTAAAGCTTGTTTAAGCATGTTATCAGTTACTGTCATCGTTTGTTCTGCCTTTATGTGAAAGAGCATAATTTAAAGCCCAGATGGTGTGAAAATAGGGAGGATCGAAGGTGATATAAACCATTTTAGAAAATCTTTGGTAAAATCTTGATATTACTCCGAGCGAGCAGATGGAAGGGTGGGGGTTCAGTATTCTAAACTTGCTCCTCTTCTAGCTCAAAATCTAAATGGTCATGATATAGAAGTTTGCAGGTGCCATGATAGGCCAAAATCTCAGCTATATATCATGTAGTGGGTATAGGATATACCAGTTGAAAACTTCTATCTATGCTTTTGCAGGTCTTGAAAGTGACGAGTTTAGTGTGTAAGTCAATGGAACAATTAATCGTGGTGCGAGACCTATAGACCCAATAAATCTGTTGAATGAGTTTCATGCAAACATATGACATGATGAGACACCATATGCTATAGTGTAGAAGTTTGGTATACATTTCTGAATTGACATCAAATCTTTAGTAAGGCGTAATAAACTAAGATACGAGTTACTTTATAACCTTCTATGCCGACATAGACATGTCATACATTAACAGCAGATACAAGCAAATACAGTCGTTTCTAGTAAACTTACGGGATACATTTTTTTTAAAGAAAGAAAGAAGAAATGTCACCCAAGATATATTGAGTTGAGTTTGAGTTTGAGTATATTTCCACAACAATAAGAGAGGAGTAGTACAGAGTCAAGATAAAACAAGGTGGTGGTGGAGGAGGACTGAAAAAAACATGAGCTTGTACGAGCAGTCCCCCTTAAACAAGTTAAAAAGTACAGATAAGCATAATACAACAATAGAGGAAAAGAACAAAGAAAGGGGGAAAAAAAGGTAATTAACAACCCACAAGCAATAATAATATAGTCTGGGCACGAACACCAAACAACTTGACCGTATTTTAATAGTTCTTACTTGTTTTCTCTCAACATTCTCTCGAGGTTATTTTAAGAAGAGTCACACAGGTTCTATAGCTTCAATTGGAATTTTCACTTTTTAGCATTCATTTTGTAGTCAATCTGTTTTATCGCTTTACTCTTCACCAGTGCTTGTAATCGTTTTTCGATCTCATATTCCTGTATATATCCGTAGATGGTATATGTATTTACTGTTTTATGTATTTACTGTTTTATGTCATTGTATATTCTAGATTGTTTGTAAAGCGCACAGATACAACGCGCGTAGTGCGCTGTATAAGATTTTATTTACATTACATTACAGAGCCTTATCACGACAGCCATACAACTCGACCCATGCACTTTCCAACCATCGAGTCCCTTTTCACCGAGATGTGTGATCATGGCGGTGTTATGTCAAGAGAGTATACGGGTATTACAAAAGCGGATGAATATACTATACAGCAGATCTCGGTGAAAGGTAGACAAGGTCTGTGTGTATGTTGTATCCGAAAAGTGAACATACGGGATTATTTTAAGGAGCGAGTAAGATTATATATAGATTCACTTAATCACGACTTGTAATATAACACCACTGTTTGATCATGAAGTACGCTGCTAAGACCAGAACCCTATACATCCAACCAGATAGAAAGAAACTCAGTGAAAAGTCAGCCAATGACCAATGTTCCTGTGAATGCAGAAAGAAGAAAGGAACAGTCAAGGAAACTATGTTTTTGTGTAGAATTTAAAGGTGAGCTCTATTGGCCCCAAATATGCTAGATATTCAAATATGGTCACCTTTGGTCAAAATTCTAATACTGTTTTTTTATCACAACCTTGAAGGAAATTTTCTTCACTGGGACATCTAGTTTATGTTGTGTGTTCCTTAAAAATGTCTGAGAACAATTTGGAGGGTAATGACCTCCAGGAAAGTAGTTTTTGAAAGCTTCTAGCAATTATAGCGTGCTATAATTTGGGGCATATATAGACTGACTACCTTTAAGCAACTGGTTGCCTCATTCTAAATATAATATGTTTATACACTTTTTGAAGGAAAGATAGACTCAAGATAGTAACTGGTGAAAGCAACCAAACAACTTGATCCACTCTAAAACCCAGTTCCCCCCCCCCACCCCCCTTGACATCGAGACTGTAACCGTATGATCAGGGCAGCGTTGTCCCATGGTGAGTTTTGGTGAGTTCCTTCTAAAGGGAATAATATACCTCTCAAATGATCATGGGTATTGTGTATCTGAAAAGTACCAATGTGGGGAACTCGTTTGTGAACAGTCTCGTATTCCTAATCTATTGCAATCTCTATACTCGACTGGTTTCTTGTTGGGATGTCTACTATTTGGTTGGTTGGCTGACAAGTACGTTATGTTTGAAACAGTTTCAAGTTAAACAGGACTAGTTATATAAAAAAGTAATAAAAATAAAAACGGGGGCCAGAATCCGGTCTCCCTATACTACCCTTACTCCGCCCCTCCCGCTGTCCACGTCCTTCCCTTTTCCCTGAAAACATTAGAGTTCAGAGAAGGGAGAGCGATAATAGCTGTTGTAATCTGAGGGAGGCAGTTGGTCATCTCATTGTTAAAGGAACCCGTAGGCAGTGCTATAAAAGCATTCTTAATAATTGAAGGAATCGAATAACGGGAACAATTAACATACACCACATACAATGAGGGAAGAAAGGAATCAGAGTACACACCTAGAGTGAACTTACATGGTAAAAATTAACATATATCACATACAATGGGATCAATAAACATACACCACATACAATGAGGGAAGCAACGAATCAGAGTACACACCTAGAGTGAACTTTATTTGTAACAATTAACAAATATCACATACACTGAGGTAATAACGAATCACGATACACACGTAAAGTGAGCTTAATAGGTAACAATTAACATATATCACATACAATGAAGGAAGCAACGAATCATGATACAGACATAGAGTGAACTTAATAGGTACAATTAACATATATCACATACAATGAGGGAATAACGAATCGAATAATGGGAGCAATAAACATATATAGCACATACAATGAGGGAAGAAACGAACCATGATACACACATAAAATGAACTAAATAGGTAACAATTTAACATATATCACACACAATGAAGGAAGCAACGAATCAGAATATATAGATAAATTGAAATAGGTAACAAATAAACGTATACACATCATAAAACAGGTAAGAATATTATAAAACATATGCATCATAAAATGAGGCATGTAACAATCCGATCACAAATATTACAAATTGTAATGTACATATGAAATGATTAGATTTAAGCATGTCGTCACATCAAATGATACACGTCACAAATCAGAAAACACATTAATGAGACTGAACATGTCTGTTTATATGAATACAATACACACAAACTATACAGAATGCAATAAAGGAGTACACATAGTAAATTATAAATGATGAAAAGGCCATCATCAAATGCAGTTATTTAAAACTGATCATTATTAAAAACTTCCCCAATGAGGATATTCAGGTTTATAATAGGCTCAACGACATATACGGTTCCTCTTCTGTTGCATTTATTATCGGTATTTAACGTTAAAGGGTAAAAGGTTCCATTACGTTCTAGCACAAATCAAAATAGTACACTCATCCTCAAAAATAATAATAATAAATAAATGAATAAATAAATAAATTAAACGCCGATCACAAATGTGGTTCAATCCAATCTCAATTAATTGTAACGTTTAGTGTAGTAGATTAACAAACATAAATGCATCACCGCACTTTGTATTTACACGTTTATATTAAGTCGTATACCCAAGAACCTTTGCAGATGGTTTAATATAATATAAGTATTACCAATCATTAGTCACTTTTATAAATCTATCATATTTACTCATTTTAGCGACAGACATTGCAACCCCGGAGATGCGGGTATCAGGCGCGGCGGAACGGAAAAATTATTGGGGGGGGGGGGGCTAATGTGTGGAGACTATCTAAGCGGAGCGCCACCATCGGTTGGCGCGGAGCGTACAAGAAAATTTTGGATTTTTTCAAACCCCCAAATGGCCGGAAACGGCACTTCCCGAGTGTTTTATGCTGTGAATACCTGGCCCTAAAATATGGGTCTCAAGCCTGCAATTTCTCAGATTGCACGTAAAGTCTGTAAAAACATTGTAATATGTATATTCGATGGTGTTTTAAGAGAGTAGCTATTACTCGTAGTGTACTCGCAAAGACGTTTTTGAGTGTAGTAAGGGCAGTGGCGGAGCTAGGGGTATTGGTCGGAAAGTGGGGGGGGGGGGCAAGAATGGTCTGTAGGGGCGCTTTCTACACTATCTAAGCGGAGCGCCACCACAGGTTGGCGCGGAGCGTACAGAAAATTTTTGAGTAAAGATACTCCCGAGATTGCAGGAAATGACCCTTTCCGGGGCCTTGCTAATTTGCAGACAAACGGAGAATAAATAGGTGTCGTCGCCATTTTGTCGGAAAATTACACCGACAGAATATGACAAATGTCAATAGGTATATGAGAGCGCAATAAAATAGTCAAAAATCGAGAATAAGTATAAAGTAGTGAAAAGCTGAAAAGGGCGCCAGCAGTCCATTTGAGTCCGTCAGGGGGGGGGGGGCATCCGCCCCTGACTGTTTATATGGACGCTCGATCAACCACTAAGTAAGGGGATGTTGGAGAACTGGCTGGAATGAGGCATTGGCCTAAGACGAAGTTGTGTTACGCTTAACGGTACTCACACTCACTGCTTCCACTTTTCACGGGGCGTGAAGATAAGTAAGGGGATGTTGGAGAACTGGCTGGAATGAGGCATTGGCCTAAGACGAAGTTGTGTTACGCTTAACGGTACTCACACTCACTGCTTCCACTTTTCACGGGGCGTGAAGACGCGGTTGGGGTGACAAAGTGGTCTATAGCCAAGGGACGGGCCGAGGGTCCCCCAGCAATTATTAAAATTATTACACCTATAGAGTATACGTGTGAATCGGACAGATCGACAAGTATGCATTGAAAAATGGGCAGATGTACGTTTCGGAGCCTTGGTAAATATTGGGGGGGGGGGGGGGGCTTATCATGCATTTGCCCCCTCAACTTTTTTATTGGGGGGGGCTGAGCCCCCCAAGCCCCCCCCCCCCGGTTCCGCCGCCACTGGCGGGTATTTGCTGGAGTGGCAATCTGGTATTACTACTCTGCAGCATACTTTGTGTTATCAGCTGCAGCCAAATTGATACCAAACTGGAGATTACTTTTGGCGTTGGTTTCAGTCCCTTATCTCCCTCTGTTTTTCTGCGTTATGTAAGTTTCAACATTAGTAATAAAGTGTTAATCTACCATGGATCGGTTTTTGACTGCCTTTCAACAATACAAACGTTATTCAGAGTCGTTATAGTGTTTCGGGTCCTAAATAGAGATAAGCTTTGCTGTCCTTTCTTTTTAATGTTTCCACAGGGACACCTTGTGCTATACTGAGTTCATACGTCTCAGAATGTGGTAGACTTTCAACCTATATGATCATACCCCAGTTTAACTGTAATCCGGTCCTAGCCAAACTATTAGGTGGACGCAGTATTAACCATTGCTGCTTCTAATAACGTTTTTTAGAGTGCACCATTATAAGTGCATACGTCTCTGGAAATGTTTTTTTTTTTTGTCTTTTGTACCCTACGTACATCGCTTTTGTACACAGGTTTCAAAATATGACAATAGAATTAAAGTTAATATGGAGTGGCAGCTATACGACTCATAAGTCAGCATGTGGTAGACCTATGTGATCATATCCCAGTTTGACTGTAATCCGGTCCTAGCCAAACTATTAGGTGGATACATTATTAACCATTGTTGCTTCTAATAACGTTTTTTTTTTTTAAGAATGCACCATATAAGTTCATACGTCTCGGGAAATGTGTTTTTGTCTTTTGTACCCTACATACATTGTTCTTCACACTGTCATGGTTTAAAGTATGACACTAGAATTAATATTAATACGGACTGGTAATTACTTATATGACTCATAAGACAGCGTGTGCAGGTCGACTTGCAGTTTTGAGTATAGCATGTCCCAAATAGTATAAACGAGTATTGAGTAAAAGGTACATGATTTTTACTTTAAGTACAATCATCAGCATACTAGACTATGATTGGTGGAACAAGTACATGATCATTACGTTGCTGAGTACCAGTGCGATTGCAAACCCACGAGTACGGTACGAGTACAGAAGAACAAAATGTATTGTCTCGAGTACTACTCATTATGCAACTGAATAATTTTCAAAATCTTTTATTTTGTTGACTGAATCTTTTGAATTCTGTTTATTATTACTGTAAAGTTGGGTGAATATCTTCGATACGCATCATCTGTTCTGATCAGTAAACGACTCTAACTATTTCATTGTTTTATTGATTCATGAAAAGTTCTGTAAGCATAATCAACTTCTAGTTATATCGTTTGTCTCAAAATGTAGTAGACCACTTTGGGCCGTTGGTACTTGTTTAAAAAGAATCGAAGAATGATGGAGAGAGGATCTTTGTAGAAAATTAAAGTCGATGATTAAAGAGATTAAAATCGATGTTGCCTAGTTAAACTGAATCGTACAGCAAATGTTTTATTTTGACAAGATTAAGTACAACCGGCTATAGCATTCTATACATGCACAGCCGCTGCAAACACAGCACATTCCTCTCAATTTTACGTCATAATAATCTCCAAGCAAGAGGTCAACACTCAGAAGGATTGTTGATAAATGTCCAGAAATTGTCTGCACCTTTAGGTCAAAACTACAATCTATTAACATTTTTGGTCATGTAGATACAAATGTTTTAAATTTTGTGAAAGTTTATGAAGGTTCTTATAAAAACATGTTGCAAAAAAGTGAAAAATTAAAATCTGTATGGACGACTAAGCAAAATTGTAAAAATGAAAAGCAATATTATTTAAAATGAATGCTTTTGGAGAACATCTGACATGACATCATTGACTATCTTCTGTACATGATCCGGTTCCTGGACATAAGGAATGGATTCGTCTGGTTACAAAACATGTTGACATGTTAGAAACATGGCAATGAGATGTGGTTTACACAAACAACATGGATTAATGTTCGCTATTATTAGTGTAATGTATAACTAATAGGCACTGGGTCTACGAGCACTGTTTGTAGTACGTGGTGAGTATATGTAAATTATGAAATACAATACTTGTGCATTTATTAATGGGAAGGCAATATCTCAATCTTGTTGTTGAATTGATTATTAGTAAATATCAAAATACCAGCAGATATTGAAACTCCTTCCTGCGATATAATTGTAAAATATTATCATTATGATCATAGGTACCGTCAAGTAATGATAATGGTATTGGCGTAAAGCTGATATACATGAATGAATTCCAGGGAAATTCCAGGGTATGAAGTTGATCCTTTATATAATAAAAGTGCTTGAAACTTCTTTGTAGAATATTATAACTTGTCGAGATATGAGTTTTGTTTTTCAATGTGGTGATATTTTGTGCAGGTTTCTGGCAACAGCAGAATGAAATGATATCGTCATAACACTGAATTCAGCTGAGGTGTTTTTCTAATTTTCTTTGTGATATTGAAGTCGTTTATCAAAAGATGAAAATAATATTTAAGCAAAATAAAGCTTCCCACTGATGGTACTCTATAACCACAGAGTACATTGCATTGCAAACATTCCATTTATATCACTATTCATGAATAAATTAACAGAACCATTTTCATAGGAAAGTAGCATTTTATATATAGTATGTACATGATGACATCACAGACGACTAATTCCTGGAGTTTGCAATAATTAGTACAAAAGACAATCCACGTAATCCAATATTACTTCAGAAAATATCAGCAAATGCTTCATGTATGTATCAAGCCTCAACTATATGGATGTTTCAGCGTCATCTTCGTTCAAAGTGTCATGATTTTAAGCCGACTGGACAGGTTCTCGGCAAAGAGCCCTTGATAAAACCAACAGTTGTTACCACCCCCAGTGTCTTCATCACTCGTTGCTAGGGGAGACTTGTAGGTTAAAACTAGCCGTTTCTAAGGAGCAGAGGGCGGAATGTGCAATATGTTTTGTACACAGTCATCTATAATCGTGAACTCTTAAACCGTAAAAATTGTCTTATTTTCGTGTTTAATTGAGTGTACAAGCAATGTCCATCCATTGCTTTGTTTCAGCGACATAAACGGTCAAACTTCGGCAAAATTGATACATTTTAATTTTAGCGAAGAATGACACTTGTTTGTGAATAGCGTATTGTTTTAGTTTTGTTCTAAGGCAACGTTTCCTTTGAGGTATATCATGTTATAACAATGAGTAGTATAGCTAGGATCAACCAAAACGACTGTTTAACCTAATCACGTTAATTTCAAAGCCATTTGCTCATCCTCTCCCTATGTCAGAGCTCTATATGACAGGTCCATGATACTTTGAAACGATCACGCCTCTTTAGTAGTATAAGGGAAGTTGAAAGGAAAGTGATACTCTAATTATCATCGAATAGTCAGATAACTCAACGGTTAAATGCATGACTGGGGTTGGCAACCTACGGCCCGCGGGCCAAATTCGGCCCGCCAGTGATTTTTTTTGCTGCGGGTAAGATGTCTCAAGAAAAATTAATAAAATATATATATATATTTTACATCATCACAAAAAACGAGCTAGCTGCTTATAATTTATCGCCACTAAGGATGCTGTCGGGTAGGCCTATTATCCCCATTAATTATCAACTGTACTGTATTGACATTATGTTTTTGTGAATACAGATTAAGTACACACACCTATTGCTTGAAAGTCCTCGGAATCAAATGTTTGAAATCAACAGCAGGTCGTTGGTTAGGTGCGGCCCAGTCAATTTATATCTGGCCCTTTCATTCCAAAAGGTTGCCCACCTCTGGCAATATGAGCTTATGTGTTACGGATTCGATTCCCACTGAAAAAAATTGGGGCAACTCTATTTTTCATTTTCAGTTCATTTGTAGGTCGAATCTTTAAACGTAAATTCTGAAATTACTTTTCTAGCTGACGTGTTGGTTAGCGAGAAAGTTTAAGCGAAAGAACTTGAACTGTTAATTGTATAAATCATATAGGATTCGATACATGTCTGTAACTACAATACTCCGGTTGTAGGTATTGTTAATTTTTTTGTGGCATAGGAACCCGTGCCATGTCTTCCTTGTTGTCGCAAAAGCACCCGGGAAGATGCGAGGAGGGTCGGTCAAAGGTCCACCAGAAGCGTTCTAGGTGGCGTGCGTGAATCATTGCCTATGGCCATATAGGGTCGAAACACTATTTGCGAACGGCATGTGTGCTGCCACCGTCCACTTAACACGTGGCTCGCTCTCTCCTAAAAGTCTGTCTATGGAAGCTTGTAAAAGCAATCACAGTATTTCATAAAGCGTAAAGAAAGTTAATTAAATGACGCCATCTCTTTTCCCACACTTTCAAAGAGAGAGTTAGCATCATAGATCAGGAAATGGATGTAAACCAGGTGAAAACTCTAACAAATAAGTTATACGGTGCTACCTATATATATATAAAGGGATCGTTGCAAGAGATAAAAAGTTGAAGTCAGACTCTGATCGTTAATATCAGAAATCAAACGAAAAACAAATCAAACATGTCTTACCAAATCACGGACTCCTTCAGCTCAATCTAAACTAACGATTTTGTTATGACTGTGGGGTGGGGAAGGGTAGAGGGAGGGAGTGGAGTCCGTTATTTTGCGTTGAATCTCTTGATCTGGCAATGACACGGTCATTTGATAAGTTTAGTATTTCTTCTTTAGTTATCTAACCAATCAAAGTGATTGCCCTCAGAAAACGTTGACGAGTGTTAACAACTGACCAGTAACATGTTTCAGCTATAGAAATGTCACAGTGATAGCAGTCAAATACTTGTTAAGTTTGAAGATGGATTTTCTAGCATATTGTCATGCAGTGGCATGAATGCAATAACACAAAACAGATGTGACGTATCAGTACGTAATAATCTAGTCCAAGGTTATATTTGGTGAGCAGTTGCTGTGTGTGCGCGCAAATATACTATAATTATAATGCGAAGATGTTATGAAGCTTTCGATTTTTTTAAGCTGATACTTTCACGAACCCCATCTCTGCTTTTACAGCAGCAGAACATCCAATCAATCACACGTAACATAACAATATCCACATAGTGTTCACAATTATGGATATATTTTACAGAAAATCATCACATTTGGTGGATCTGTTGGCGTTCTTTTTGGTTTCCTTTATTTGCCTCAGAGAAAAAAAATACAAAAATTGGTAGACACACACTTCACGGCTTGTTTTGTGTATACATTATATAGGATAAATCCCCGTTGAGTGCATTGGGGGGGGGGGTGGGGGGGGTGCGCTTTGGCAACGTAGGTTATGCTTATTCATATTTCTCTTTGCGATCATCGATCGGTTGATGGAAATCTCCCCCTAAAAACAAAATGAGATAAACTGTTGAATCGTTTCCGCGTATGATTCGAATACGGTAAATCGCGCCTAAACCTGTCACTTCCATAAGATTTCCGATTCGCTCTTCCATTCTTCTTTAATCAAGGCAGTTTATATGATAAACCAGTCATGACATAAATACTTTATTCCAATTTCAAAAGAATATTTCGACCGAGTCGTACTAATCGTTGATCGGAGATGGTGGGTTACTATATACCTTGACATTTCTGATCAGTCTGGCCTGTATAATGGTTTCGATGTATGATATTGTAACACAATGACCCAGATTGGGCGCCAATATTGCCCACAGAAGTGCATGGCGTAGCTATTGTGATGAAGAGAGAAAGAAGAACGAAATACATTACGTTTATGACATAAAATAAGTAGTAAGGTAAGTTTATATGTTACTTCCCTCTCACATTTGATCAAAACTAAGACGGAATAACACTCTGTGACACTACACATAGACACATCTTCATGTCTTAAGGCTGTTTTGATCAAAATACTATATATGCATGGCGATTCAGGTGGGCTGCAAAAAAAAAGACGTGGATATTTACAAACTTGTTTGATTAAAAACAAAAAAGAGGGGTTTTGGAGGCAAAACTTTAAAAGGAATGCCACCCTGTAGCGTTTCATATGAGCACATCCGCTTGTTTGCAAGCTGTTTTTGATCCGATTAATGTCAAAAGGTTTATGGCGCTTCGTGCTGGATACCAAAAACGTGCACATTGGCTTGGTTTCGTAAAAGAAAGGGTTGATTTGCCAAAGATGACAGTGACTTAAAATTAGTATCTTCCCGCGACTTTCGACTCTCCCTTTAAAGATAAGTACAGTTTCAAGAACGTTTTCAACTATTTATTCTACATAATTGATTTTAGTAGCTGCACACAGAACGTTAATTTGTATGTTATGATGTTTACTATTATATAGAGCAGGGTTTCCTTAACTTTATTCCCCCACGAACCCCTTGTGGATGTCAGAGTTGTCCACGAACCCCCAACTTTTCGAGACACGATCTGAGTCAGTATTACACTATAATACGCATAACAGTGCTTCGTAAAAGATCAAGTATCACATGCATGGTACGGTACTACTATGGCAACATATGCGTATGGAACGCGAAAAGAGTTTGTCGATAGTTTTGACTTTCAGAAACGTCTCACGAACACCATGAGATGGACTCACGCACCCCTGAGGGTTCATGCACCCCAGTAAGGGGACCCCTGATATAGAGCTTCTGTTCTAACCTGTAAATGATCATCTTTGGCTACGAATATAGGTTTTATTCCTTTTGACAAGAAACTTACACGACTTACCACGATGTATATTCCAACGGTATATATGTAGTGAGATTTGCTTTCAGTCAAGACAATAAAAGTGACGTGTTGATATAGGCTGTGTGATTGAATTAGCATAATCATGCAATTGAATAAATATATATCAAGCAGTGACGTAACGAGTAATGACTCGAGTCACTTATACTTTCAATAGAGAAGTGACTCGAAAGTTTTCCCGATGGAGATAACACAGTGACTCGAGTCAGGAAAACCTCTTGCAAGGACTCTACTCGACCATAATACGTAGCGACTCGTTACATCTCTGACACAAAGTAACAGTGAAACCGTATAGTCTACGGTCATCACCATATTTACAGTAACCACAAATTACTCCATTGTACATGTGAAGAGCCCACCTCTTACAGTTTATTGACATGCGAACAAGTTAGAAGAAAGCAACTAGTGAACTGAGTTAAACGACCACATCTTTCTCTAGCTCATCGTCAGCGTTCGGATCACTGAAACAGGGAAAAACAGAAAAGGAAGAAGAGGGAAAATTAATTATCTGTAAAAAAAACTGTGTTTTAAAGTTCATGGTGTTATTTTTTCAATGTTACACACGCATTCCGTTATCTTGTAAAATTTTGTTAGTTACTTCCTGTCTTCCAGGTAACTTCACGTCTCGTCGCCCTCTACCCATTTTGAACAACCATATATTCCCTGTATTCTTTACATATTTACTCCACATTAAATGCACATAAGCACATAAATGTATGGCTAGAACTACGGGATTCGGGCCAGTGATCTTTGGATTACAAGCTCAGTGCTCTACCAACTGAGCTTTTCAGCCCTTAAATGATGGCGATCCCTTAGCAATGTCTTGGCTAAGGGCGCCAGTCGGAAGCCACATTACCCCTAACCTAACCTTACCCATAACCTTCGCAAACGTGTTACCAGAGATGACGTCTCGTTTCAACTCTGATAATGGGTTTATTCAATTTCATTTTATTTGTTATTGAGAGTTATTATTTGTATTGAGACTAAGTAACATGCAAAATATCGGTTATTCTTTCCATTAGCTAAGCAGGGGTGCGTCAACTAACGTGTAAAGTGTCATATGCAGTATCCATGCCGTGTGAAATCATGCAATAATCTTCTACTCGAAATGTCTGTATGCTAAATTGAATAACTGGTACATTTCGTTACTAAACTAATATAGGAGGGCAATCCATGGAGTTGCAGATCTCATCTCCTTCATGACGGGAATGATTGTTGGATAAAAAAAAACAATGTTTACGTTTTTCGACCTTTGACCCTTGACGGTAGACCAATGACGACATCAATCACACAGGCACAACTTTACATGGTCAGGCACCTGTCCACCAAGTTTGAACTTGATTGGACTTACGGTGTAGGATGAGTTGCGACACACTTTTTTTCGCAAAATTTAGGCCAATTTGACCTTTGACCTAAATTGATCTTTGACCCCTACCCTAATCACCTAAATCTGTCCAATTTAAAATTCCAGTCCAGTTGTGTTTGTTTAACGTTGGTTTATGGACACTTCATCCCAACCAAAATGAATTGAAAAAGACAGTTGCGATCAAAGGAAAGATATACGTCATCAAAAGTGCATAACGTCAGACTTTCGTACATCCTGTGACCTTAACTGTTGATCAGCTGAGATCAAGTTTTCACTCACCATCTTCCAACTTTCCCGAGGTTTACCGAATCTTGTATGGTGGCTGGCATTGGCTTTCCTTTGGTCTCTGGTAGGAAGAATACCAGCAGTCCAGCAAGGATAGATGAAGATGCAAAAAGAAGGAGAGGAAGTGGTTCCCATAATTCCCGAAGAACCAGGATCATGGGAGCAACCAAACCACCTATTCGAGCAGCAACAGAGCAGGAGCCAACACACAAGGCCCTGATCGGAATCAAAAGAATATAACACATACTGAGAAATTGATATTTTTTTCAATTTTGCATTGAAGATCATTTATATTCAACTTTATCTTTTTGAAGAAACAATTAGTTAGTCAAAAGTGGTTGAGACGTCTGACCCTCTAATTTGTTTGTATCATTATCGATTGGTGATTATTTATACCAGGCGTTCTCAATCAATTTTCTACCAGCTCCAACACCAACTAAGCAGTAATTGGCCATCTTGAATCACGCCTCGGCAGGGTCTGTGAGGGTGAGGAGTTCCAATGCCTTAACAATTTTAAGAGCATCCGTAAAACGAAACGTCTGAACTTCCAACACAAAGTGCTGCATTACAGTATAAAACAAACCAAGCCCTTTTAAAACATTTCGAGACACTTAAAAATAATATGAAACTCAAAACTTGAGAGAAAAAAATCGTAATAGTTATAGTGATCATATCAAAAGAGGATCCTACCTTAACGGGGTTGGGAATATTTCGGCGGTGTGAATGTAGATGTTAGAAAAAGAAGCTGTGATAGCAAACTTTCCAACCATTGCGACGGCTACACGGATAGGCCCTAATGCTGTAAAAAAAATAGTGTTAATGTGTAAATAGTTATTTTATTTAACTTGATTCCAAGAAGTGTTAAAAAAATAAAATTATTTATCACCTATACAGTTGTGCTCATGGTCTCATCATATGAAAATCTCTATTAACGAACTTTCATATTTGGTCAGTTTACTCAGACATTTTTATGAACGTCATGCCCAGCAAGGAAGGGAATCAACTTGTTAATATCTTGGAACCGTTGCTCAGCTATGATTTACATTACTTTGTGACCACCTCTCACAATGTTTGACCTTACTAAAATCATGAGACAGTCCCTTCAAAACAGTTGAGAGTTGCACCAGGGATGCCTTTAGTAAGACAACCTGGTTGCGCGCAGACCAAGTGGCCAGCTAATGTCGGGCTCAAGAGCAATGATGTCACCTGGCCTCCATTCTTTGAACTTTTAAGTTTCATTTATGATATATAATACTGAGAATACATGATCTTCTAAGTCTTGCATATTTTTTAAATATTTGATCAGTATGAAATCAGAATAACAATGCTCTCTTAATGATTATATTATATTGCAATTATTTTCATCGGAAATACAACTTACGAGCAAATATGGTCGCAAAACACGATATACCAGCCAGGATCATAAGGAATCCAGTAGAGGCTCTCCTGCCAAACAATTTCATAGAAAAGATGCTGATGGTGTACGCTGGTATCTCTACTGCCCCTGATATGCAGAAGGCAATGTAAACGTTCATCCCTAGTGAGGAGGTGCCCAATGAGAGGCCAAAGTACAGAAAGCTCTGTACAAACCTGAGAAAGAACAATTTCTTACCAGATAACATGGCATAGTGTAGCGTTACACAATAAAGACGACACCCTTTATTAAGATAGGCATGCAAGATAGGACACGGGCACGAAAACCCAACGATCCAATCCACCTCTCAACCAAAGTCACTTACACAATCAGATACGGTTGTGTGAAGAGGGATCAATTGCCATATAAAATATGATGAACAAATGTAGAACAATAGTTGTTATATTTGAAAGGCTGTGGTAAACATACCAGTTGTAAGCTAGATTGATGAAGTACAGGAATAGAACAGGATTACGAATAATATCAACAAAGGTGCCCTGTGGTGTCCCTGACTCTGTCACGTCCTGGTAAAAAAGAATGGAAATATTTGTAGAATGGACCACAATGGATCACCATAAGCAAGTATAAGTAGTCTTTCATGCGTGTGAGACTCCTCTTGCCGAACCAACCATCGAAATATATACAATCTGGAAGTATTGCTACACGCTAAGTGTACACATTCAAGGAGTATTTTAATAGTTGATTGCTAAAAAGTAGCACTTCACAGACCATCCATGGTTGTTACGTTTTTTGTTTTTGTTTTTTTGTGCGTCACCTGATTTACGTGGTCGGTCCAGATTTATATATACGCCGATGGAAAGTACTCAAAGGAAGTTTTCATATTACATTTAGCTAATCGTGAATGTCTACTTGGACATCTCTTTTGTTTTAATTGATATGTGAAAATTAAGAACTTTTTAATTGAAACATGAATCATGCAAAAAAGTAAAAAAAATCTTAATAACAAACGTTGATACTTACTTTTGAGTTAATGACTAATCTAACTAAATTGAAAAGTATCACATTTTTGTGCCGGTTTTGTATTTCTACCGTTCATCAGTTTCGTGAATTTATCAGTAGACTTAATTCTTGGCCTGGTAGATTTTTACCTACTGTGAAGTCAGAGATCATGAGAAGTTGCCATCCCAAACAATTCTAACATACATGATAATGATGAGTTTGGCATTGTGTCTAATTTAACTGAAGTTGGTCAGTAATTCTTTTTGTGTGAAATTGCGCCAAATTTTCGGCTGATTCAGGTTTTCGATCGACTAGTATATATCCTTAGCATTTGTCGCATGTGACTGAGCAACTTCTCAAGTTGAAAGCAAATTAGACATTTGTGCGACATCCATTTTAAATTTTTGAAGAAATGCTGTTATTGTTATATTTTCATCGTTAGCTATCAATTTGATTCACAATGATAATCTGTAGTACATTTTCCTCTATCAGTTTGGAGATGACATCCTCCGATAGGTCATTGCCGTTGACATTGGCCATCTTTTGGATCGCCTTTTTCGTTTCTTCAATTTTGTTCTTTGTCAGCAGCCATCGTGGGGATTCCGTCAAAAACCTGCCGAAGAGTTTAAATTAAAAGGAAATATCATCTGATATATACCCATTCATCCTCTCTTAATTACAAAAATGATTAATTTGGGCTTGACTACATAGAATCCTAGACGTCAAAACTTTGGCACGATGCCCACTGTTGTTGGTTATATGATGCATTCTGAAAAACGTCAGTAGAAGCAACAATGGGTAAGAATGCATCCACCAAATAGTTTGGCTAGGACCGGATAAGTTGAAGGTCTACCACATGCTGACTTATGAGTCGTATAGGTGCCGATCCTTCTTAATATTAGTTCTCTTGTCATTTTTTAAACCTGACTGTGTAAGAACGATGTACATTGGGCACAAAAGATGTATGAACTCAGTATAGCACTAGGTGTCCCTGTAGAAACATTTTTTTTTAAAGACAGCAACGGTTCTATGTTTAGGACCCGAAACACTATAACGACTCTGAATAACGTTTGTATTGTTGAAAGGCAGTCAAAAACCGATCCACGGTAGATTAACACTTTGTTACTAATGTTGAAACTTACATAACGCAGAAAAACAGAGGGAGATAAGGGACTGAAACCAACGCCAGAAGTAATCTCCAGTTTGGTATCAATTTGGCTGCAGCTGATAACACAAAGTATGCTGCAGAGTAGTAATACCAGATTGCCACTCCAGCAAATACCCGCATCTCCGGGGTTGCAATTTCTGTCGCTAAAATGAGTAAATATGAAAGAGTATATTTGACCAATTAATGGTAATACAAATATTATATGAACCTATCAGAAAAGGGTCTCATGTGGACGACTTAATATGACCGAAGAAGTGTAAAGTGCGTATTTTTCGTTCATTAACCTGCTACACTTAACGTTACAAATTTCAGTCAAAACGCATTGACACTTTAGAATCCAAGATGGCGGTCAAGGAGAGGGAATACGAAGATCTTTCTCGGAAATTACTGCTGTGGGACAGAGGTTAGAATCCACTGCTGGTGACGTGCACAAGCAAGAAAGAATGCCATGACGTAATAACTTCAGGATAGTTGGAATTCCTGAGTGAAGACACAGGTATTTTCTTTGATCCCGGGACTTCCAACATAGGGATTGAGCATTGCTATAGAGCCGGCAGAAGTGCCGAAGATAAATCCCTTCACAGTTAAAGTACGGTGTCTGTCGTACAAGGACAAAAAATGCGATCATGAAGCCAGACGAACGGCTCTAGAAAATCAACCGTTTTTTTTATCGTCGATGATTTGACGAGAATTGATCTTACGGAGAAGAAGAAAGCTATTTTTGGACGACTAGTGGATTGTTCTTGTTGTTTTGTGTGGATTACAAAATTGCAAGTACTTACAGTTTATTCACTTTATATTAAACTAGAGATCCCAAAACTTAATTTTTGTTAGTGTTTTTCACACACTCACTCCGCTGACTAGTGGAGTGTTTTCCTTTAGCCCACTATAAATTGCTGATGTGTTTGGGTCTTTCTTTGTCCCAGGGTGGTGACTGCACATTCAGGGAGTTGGTCCAGTGCATGAGATCATTATTTTTCGGAGCTTAACTGAATCCACTGTTAGGCTTCTTTTTTTTTTGTAATGTTTTTCTTCCTTACATTTCATCTCCCTTTTCGGTGAATGTTACGACTCTTCGTTTATCGTATATTTTCAATTTGACTCAGCCGATTCACACAGAGATTACAAGTAACTGCTGTAAATTTTAAAGTTTTGTACCAAAGTAAAACCTGGATCATGCTATAATCGGAAGCATGTGCTATAAGGTATACACTACGAACTGAGGATATGTGTAACCCCAACAAATTCCAACAACTGGATTTAACATTTCTCAATCGATCCAGCAACATGGAAGAAGCCTGCCTATCTCAGCAATTTCAAATTTACTTGGACTATTGGTCCCGTTACTGCTGTAGGAATTACTTTTGATACTTGTAGGGACTGCTTATTTCGCTAAAATCATATACCTAAGTTGTCGCGCTTATATAGTATTCTTATTATGTGGATCCATCGCGGACCGTACGCCAATTAGGAGAAAATATAACTATCGTTAAATCGTGTGCTATTTCCCAGTTATTTTTCCTGTATCCAGACACTGCTTGATCCTCCACAGTATTATTGAAACCACTTGAAACGGTAATTAATAACTCTATTTGGCCCTGCAAACGACAAAGCCTGACAAAGTGAAACGCACCAATATAATCTCTCCTATCTCTGAAGGGGGTTTAAATGCCACACATTTGTGTTATGTTAGTCGGAAGTCTTAAGCCTGGGTCACATCTGCGCGATTCAACACGCGATTCAACTCGCAACTAAATCGCGCGAATCAGAAAGTTGCTTCTGAGAAGTTGCGCTGATTAGGACATTGCTCTATTGCAAATCAACCCAAATCGACGGAGCAACTTTTATTGTGCAACAAGTTGATACCCGTGTCTAACTACGCGATTCAACTTTCAATTGTATTGCGAGTTGAATCGCGTGTTGAATCGCGCAGATGTGACCCGGGCTTTAAAGGCATTGAAGACTCGCGCACAAAGAAACGTCTAATGCCGGTAATCTGACCTAGTTTCGAATGAGGTGTAACAGAAGTGTTAGACACCATCATCGATCCAAGAAAACACACTCACACAGCTTGCTACCGTCGATACTTATACACTAGTGCACATTGTACAGTCAATACATGCAGCTACAATACCCACAACACAGTGTACATGGCAGCGATGGACAGGGGCGTAGCGAAGGGGCTTTTGTTGGGGGGGTGTGGAGAATTTGATTTGCCGACGGATCTGGAAGTGGTGACTGAAATGGGGGAGGGGTCTAAGGGGAGGGGGTGTCCCCCTCCCCTTTGGCAATTTTTTAGTTTGAAACGTCCTTAGATGCAATCTGGTGCATATTTTAAGTCAAATTTGGCACGGAAGGCGGATCTGGAAGTGGTGACTGAAATGGGAGAGGGGTCTAAGGGGAGGGGGTATCCCCCTCCCCTTTGGCAATTTTTTAGTTTGAAACGTCCTTAGATGCAATCTGGTGCATATTTTAAGTCAAATTTGATTTGCCGACGGATCTGGAAGTGGTGACTGAAATGGGGGAGGGGTCTAAGGGGAGGGGGTGTCCCCCTCCCCTTTGGAAAATTTTTAGTTTTGAAACGTCCTTAGATGCAATCTGGTGTATATTTTAAGTCAAATTTGATTTGCCGACGGATCTGGAAGTGGTGACTGAAATGGGGGAGGGGTCTAAGGGGAGGGGGTGTCCCCCTCCCCTTTGGAAAATTTTTAGTTTTGAAACGTCCTTAGATGCAATCTGGTGTATATTTTAAGTCAAATTTGATTTGCCGACGGATCTGGAAGTGGTGACTGAAATGGGGGAGGGGTCTAATTTTTAGTTTTGAAACGTCCTTAGATGCAATCTGGTGTATATTTTCAGTCAAATTTGATTTGCCGACGGATCTGGAAGTGGTGACTGAAATGAGGGAGGGGTCTAAGGGGAGGGGGTGTCCCCCTCCCCTTTGGAAAATTTTTAGTTTTGAAACGTCCTTAGATGCAATCTGGTGCATATTTTAAGTCAAATTTGATTTGCCGACGGATCTGGAAGTGGTGACTGAAATGGGGGAGGGGTCTAAGGGTAGGGGGTCTACCCCTCCCCTTTGGAAAAATTAGTTTGAACGTCCTTAGGTGCAATCTGGTGCATATTTTAAGTCAAATTTGGCACGGAAGAAGCTCCCGTTCTCCTTTTTCTATTCAGCTTTCCTTCTTTCTTCCCCTTCCGCTCTCTTCACCTTTTCTCCTTTTGCCGACAGACCCAAAATTTGCCGACAGCGACCAAATTATTGGGGGGGTGTGACACCCCCCACACCCCCCCGCTCGCTACGCCCCTGGCGATGGACATCTCAGGTCTAGATAAAGATAACAAGGTATCACGTTTCATTAATGTCTGCATTTTGTAGCGACAAGGAAAAAAATTCACTTGCAAGCAACGGAAAGTTAACTTTTTTTCGGAGGGAGGCACACGGTTGAGGCGAGCCTTCAATACCTATTAGTGTTATTGAGTAAGGATGTATCTCGAAGACAGTGATGTTTCTTAGAATCTCCTTTTTTTATTACTTTCATCTTACGAAGTATGGCAAATCGTTGCGTTTCCGTGTAGTTTTAATAGTAAAGACATAAACACCAACAACATAGCTTTATTAAGGATCAAGTATGAGGTTTGGTCACACTGCGCTCTTAAGGAGTCCAACTCGGGTTTCCGACACGAGATTATTTGGAATAGTTCTTATATAGAAGTGAATAACGGAATTGTATGTTATAAACATTGGCTCTATGGTAAAATGTTCTTTATGTAAAAATTTATTTTAGACAGTAAAAACATGCCACTTTTCCTAAATGACTCTTTTAAGTTGAAACACTTTATATATCGCCTATACCCATTAACTGTTATAACGGGATCCTTACTGCTATCCCGAGGTATTGTAAACTTAGATTGCCGGCTGATCACTGTGATACTGGTAAATCAGATTTTCAAGAGCACACTGTAAGGACTCCACATATGTCTTTCTTCATTTGATTTTTTTTTTTTTTTTTTGGGGGGGGGGGGGGAAGGGTGTAAAACTTTTGATTCACACTGAAAACTTTAACCTTGACGTTACTTACCGAGAATAAAGGCAACCAAGGCAGAGCCGTATGTCGTTGAGGCCGTTATAAACCTGAATATCCCGTAGAATATTACGCCAGGTGCCAAGGCACACGAAACTCCACACAAACCGGCGACTAAGTTGCAAATGGCGAATGTTTTTAGCCTGCCAATCCTTGGGAAAGGACACCAAATCACCGAGAAAACACAGAAAACATCATTGGGAAACATTTGAACTATATAGTCAGTTATTAAATAACTGCATTTGATAGAGGTATCATCATTCATACTTTCTGCGCAATTCCTTGTTTGCATTCTGTACATTTTGGTATGTATTGTTTTCATAAAAACAGTCATGTTCACTAGTCTCATTTGTTTGCGGTGTTTTCTGAATTGTGATGTGTGTCATGTGATGTGTCATGTGATGCGATGACTCTTACTTGTCTACCTTTCTCATTTTATATGTACATTGCAATTTGTAATCTTTGTCATATGATTGTCACATGTCTCGTTTTATGGTGTGTGCTTTATAATATTCTTACCTGTTTTATGCTGTGTATACGTTTATTTGTTACCTATTTCACTTGACTTATGTATTCTGATTCGTTGCTTTCCTCCGTTGTATGTGGTATGTGTTAACTTGTTACCTATTAAGTTCACTTTATGTGTGTATTTTGATTCGTTGCTTTCATCATTGTATGTGATATGTGTTTACTTGTTACCCATTAAGTTCACTCCATGTGTGTATCATGATTCATGATTCGTTGCTTGCCTCATTGTATGTGATATGTGTTAACTTGTTACCTATTAGGTTCATTTTATGTGTGTATTCTTATTCGTTGTATGCCTCATTTATTTGATTAATTCATTGTTGTATCAGTAACACCCTAACAACTCACTGGTACTATCAAGAATGCTTGAATGGTTCTGTTGTCATTATTGATTTTACATGCTAATAAGGGACCTACTGGGGGCCAAATGAGCTAAGTCACTAGTGGGTGGGCCGTTTTCGGGACTGGGGGCCACCGCCCCTAGGACGAAAAGGCCCGTATATTCACAGTGCGTAAATAGTTTTAGTTAAAACATTGGGTGACTGATAAAGGGGCTAACAAAGAAACCGATAGGCCTACATAAAACACATAGACGTAATAAATAAAATTATGAACCGTAGTTTCGCTTTAGACTGATACACTGTTCACACAGGTTAAATCTTAAGAGCTCTCTACGTTTACTGTTATTCTAACAAAACTCGTGAAAACCAAAACAAACGCACGGTTATCGCATACGCGATCGTGCATATACGTGATGCGCGGTTAAAATAAACCCTGTGTTCTTATTGAACGCCATTCCTGCAATTCGTGCCTAGAATCTTGAGGTTGCACACTACTGACTAATGAAATTAGAAAAAATGATATGAAACATTCGCTAAATTAACTGTTCACAGTGTTATCGTAGTCCTACTTGCGTTCAGGAAGAGGAAATCTCAGGAGGGCGGTCAGCAGCCTTCTGCCCCCGCTCCCCCTCCCTTCCCGCAGGCTACAGCCCTGCTTTTTAAATAATTAGTCCTGTTCAACATGAAAATGTTGCAAATATAACGTACTTGTCAGCCAACCAACCAAATAGTAGACATCCCAACAAGAAACCAGCCATGTATAGAGATTGCAAGAGATTAGGAACGAGAGACTGTTCACAAACGAGTTCCCACTAGATGTAAAGATAATAGAAGAAAGAACTCAAGCATAAATATCGTCTGTTTAGTCTAGGTGCAGCTGTAAACTACCCTGTACCCACCCACCCACCCACATACACGCACACACACACGCACACACCCACACAGTTCAGGAACGGTGACGTCATTTTGCTTTGCCGAAAAGAGAAGTCTCATGATCTCACATTTATTAAGCTGAACTAATGCTACAACATGCATTATCTTTGATTAATACATCTATATATACCTCACCCCCACCTTCGATCGTCAGTCGTGTGAAATAGTTCCGCCCTCCCCCTTCTTTATAAAATCTTCATTCGCCTCTGTCACTTCCACAAAAGTTCAGCCCAATTCATTAATCATTCTGTATTTTCCCACAACAACCCCCCCCCCCCCCGAACCCACCTTCGAAATAAAATCACGCCACTGATCTATGGACGTATGTGTGCACTAGTTGTGGTTACCGGATCACGACAAACGGCGTACCATAGCTCACCCGTCGACCCACCATGTCGTCAAAATTAGTTGACATATCAAACTCATCCTTCAAGAGTAACCAGTACACTAATCTTTGTTGCTTATGTCTTCCCCTTTATTGAAAACAAAATATATTCTAAACTCACATCTTCGGTCATCGTGCTTCGATATACACTTCGGTCAAATACCATACCCTCATTACACTCAGTTACGTCATAAGAAGAAAGGAGACCATTATTGCGATCGCTGTAGGCTTGCTCCAAGTCGATCCCGGTGAAGTTGTACGTCAAGCACTGTGGGTCTCTGTCGTCGTCCAAGGGAAGACTAGGCGTTGAGAGTGATTTAAGGATGTCCTCGCATGTTTCATTCTTGAATCCGACCAGTCGGTCACAGTCTCTCTGATCCCATTGGGGTATTTGACACCAATGGTCGCCGACACCTGCGATGAAAACTTGCAGGAAAGTGGTGCAACCAACTAGCAGAGGTGATATGAAGATGATAGCATACGTTCGAATCTGGAAACTTCCAAATTTCACGTTGTGCTTGAGAATGTCGTCGAAGTTGACCATTTTCTTTTGCGTTCCTACTTAATGGAAGGATTTACCTAAATAAGCAGAATAGATACTGTTACAAAAATAGGTGACATTTTTGTTTAATCATAATTATATTGTAGTGCTTAATAAGCTACCGTAGATTACGGCTGTTAAGCGTCATGGCGATGAGTGCACATGAAGGCCTCGTGGGCCGGAAGTTGAGCTTCCGCTACTATTGTTTAACTTTGTTCAGTAACTTCCTGACACGTGCTGTGTGAAAGTTACGGCCAGCCTGCACTGATACGCAGGGTTAAGACAGATCTGTTTTTGCAGCCGAAGAGAAAGGATCTTTATCAAAGTGGTCGTTATATATATAGATTAGAATTAGAATCGTTAAGTTGTGATTGAACTTTTGTCGTTTGTATAGTCAGTCAATTTCTCTGTGTTTGATTTGGGTAAACCAACTGTTAGTTAGCCCTAATAACTTTATATTCTGGAGTCGTTGTGCACCGTCGCCGTAGAAGTTTTGCCGTGAATCTAACAGGGCCTAGAGTAAGTACCAGTAATCAACCTACATATATATATATATAAATCGGTCGTATAGAGACCAGACGTTGAACACCTAAATTAACGGTGACATTAATCAGGCAGAGTGTAACTCGACATCTGTCTGGCTGGGGGTTAAATTATTCCGTATCAAGGGGGAAATTACATTTACATATTTCTGCTGGTATTCTGGACCTAACGGGAGGGCCTCTTTCATTTTTACGGAACCACATATTTTAGCTGCTGTTATATTCTAGATGTAGGGACCATCTTTCCACCCCATACCCGCGGAATTGTCGGTAATTCGCCTAACAGCGGAACACAGGGCTATTCCGCCTACCCGCGGAATTGATGGTATTCCGCCTTACAGCGGAACAGAGGGTATTCCGCCTAACAGCGGAACAGAGGGTATTCCGCCTAACAGCGGAACAGAGGGTATTCCGCCTACCCGCGGAATTGACGGTATTCCGCCTAACAGCGGAACAGAGGGTATTCCGCCTACCCGCGGAATTGAGTGGATTCCGCCGAACAACGGAAAGGAGGCTCGTTCCGCCTATTTTTCGGAATATACTATTATACTGGTTTCTGGCGGAATTAGGAATATTCCGCAGGTCATATACTGGGACTCTACACCTGACTAGTTGTCATTAGGGTCCTACATTGTGTTGCATTGATGTTCCTTCATATATATACTTAATAAATGTATTCAGATGTTCATTTAATGCCCGTAGCATGAAACTGAAAGCAAGTCGTGTTGTAAATAGATTGTTTATACCTACGACCTTGTGTGCCTGAGTATTTATTTCAGAACAGAACTCCGTTCCAGTGATCCCAGACTCCAGTCGAGACCTGATCTCACACCACGGACGAGGTAGCGTTACAATACAAACAAAAATAGATAATAAAAAAAAAACCGACAAGAGCACAGGAATTATTGTCTACAATGAGGGAATCGACACAGCCACATTGAGATTTCTTCCGCTTCTGATTTACATAAATAATAAATACACAATACATATTATAATAATCCGACATGGATATATATATATATATATATATATATATATATATAAATATATACATACATATATATTTATTAATGCCAATATATATATATATATATATATATATATATATATATATATAAATATATACATACATATATATTTATTAATGCCAATATATATATATATATATATGTATATATATATATATGTATATATTTATTTATGCCAATAGTTATTGTATTGGTTAATAACTTCGGAGTGCGGCGCTAGGGCGATCGTCATGTATTAGTATTTGTTACATGTAGTACATGCTCGTTGTGTATGTGTGTGTGTATCTTTATGTGATGTTAATGTGATGTTTGGAATGCCGGCATGTTGATATGAGTTTGGAACGTTTGTTTAGCAAATTGGAATGTCTGAAGTTAAGTATAGCTATGTGGTCAGTCATGCAGAGGATACATTGGCCGGAATTGCTTAATTATGCTCCATTTTATGATGTATTCGATTGATTTTGTTTTTGGTTCCCATATATATCTCGACTGTATCAACATGCCGGCATTCCATGTCATAAATGCAGTCAATCAATACAGTAACCGTATCTTACACTCGGCCATATCGCAACGAGCACTCATAATATAGCAATACACACATATTATATATCGTATATACAGCGTCAGCTTAACCATGTTTATATTACGACCAGTATATATCTATGTTTGTATTCAATGCCGCTTATATAACATTACGCATATATCGCTGTTCTTTTTTAAGATAAGAAGTTACAGCGATGTGAATTCACTGATCTCATCACTTACATAACAATACAAATTACGACCAATATTTATGTGTGGGATGTTTGGTTTCCCGAAATGGAAAAATATGGCGGTACCCTTATTTTTATGACGGGGACCGCGGATCACAAAGTCATTAATTACTATTTAATAAAGTATGTATGTATGTATGTATGTATATGTGATCTTCCCGCAAGCAGGAACTCGCGAAGTCGTAGGGTCTGCACTGTTTGACAATATAAGAAAAAAACATTCAACAGTTAGAATAATATTATCAAAGGGAATATTAAAATTGTATTTGGTAATATTGAATAAGCAAATGTTGGTAATATTATGTAGTTAACATGGTCATTAAATATTAAAATATGTTGTGTTTGATACATAATTGTTAACACCATGTACAATAGCCTACGTGCCTGAAGCTTTGTAGGTTAGACCATTATTTGGTAGGGGTAACTTAAGTTGGCTTTATACACACACACACAAAAATGGAAGTATATCTATAACGAAAACTTCGTCTCTATGCTGGTTATGACAGGTTTTTTTTATCATTGCAGTGTCGTTTCTTATACATTTCATACAATTTGGTTAGAAAATGGATCATCAGAAAAAAGAAAATGGGGTAAAATACATTGACATTTGTAAGTCCAACGTGGACCGCTTATTGTGACTGGTTATTGCTGAGTTGAAAATAGGCATGGCTTGCTTTGTCGAACATTGCGATATCTTTTGTGGGGAAGGGGAGGAGGGGGGTCAGGGATTTACGATACATCAATACAGATTATCGCATATAGCAACAGCTGCAAAAAGCAATGTACCTCGATATTGCGTTTGGTCGTACCATATATATTTGACGGTATCGCAATATCTCTACAAAACTATTCAGAATACTTTTTGTATGAACGTAACCGTTACCATGGGCGGCGATCATGGGGGGGACGGGGGGGGGACATGTCCCCCCAATATTTTAGGTGGGGGATATAGTACCTAATATCCCCCCCGCCCCAATATTTGGTGGCATAGTTTTTTTTAAGCATATGTTTTGTATTTTTTTATGATATCGCTAGTAATTTCAATATAGAAAATGCTTAGATGCAACTTACAAGGCCTGGGAAGTGCCATTTCCAGCGATCTGGGAGGCATTTTCGGCCAAAATTTTCTTTTGCGCTTCGCGCCAACTTATGGTGGCGCTACGCTTAGAAAGTCTGAGTACAAGCTTTGCCCCTCCCTTGGCAAATTCCTCGCAAGGCGCCTGTCTAACCGTGTCACAATTTGTTACTATATATGACCGAAAGTAGTTTTTACTTTTTTTTCGAAATGAATAGCTAGACGGACCGCATCCGTAATGAAATTTGGTTTGCATCTTGTGTATGAGTGTAAGTACGTACAATCACATATATGATCCACATCGATATGGGTTCACTGGGTTTCCATTTGGCCTGTTTCCTACAAGATTTCTAACCGCAGGTGCGTAGCCATGGGGGGGGGGGGCGAAGGGTGGAGACCGCCCGCCCCCCTCGAGCATATTTTTTGGGTATTTTTTATGATATCGAAGTTTTATAGTAGCCGTTATAAGAGGTTTTAATATTTTTACACCAATAATTTAACTGTGTCTGAATTTTCGAAAATTCCTTGACCAACATTCTTCATCATACTTCCCTCTACTCGTGCAATTTGACCGGTCTGTTAGGGGTTGAGGTTTTTTTTCTATATTGGTTGTCCATAGATGAAATTTTGTGCAACATTAAAGGTATGTTTTGAAGTGAATTTATTATTCAAATTCTGAACAAATAATGGGCTGACGGGTATTGTGGGGCGTTACGTAGAATTACCTACAAAAGCAATGTTCCACAGGAGATGCAATGAGGTCAAACATGATGTGTGACTGGTGACAATCTTGAAAAAAGGCTATGAATGAAAAAAAAACTATTAGGAAAAACTTGGTTCTCAGGCAAAAGTGTACATCTGGTTGGTCATTTTCAAGCCCGAGAAGTGCCATTTTCAGTGATCTGGGGGGCTATCAAAACCAGAAATTTTCTTGTACGCTGCGCGCCAACCAATGGTGGCCCTCCGCTTTGATAGTAATTCGCCTGCATCCAAGCAAATGTCCCCCCCCCCCCAAAAAAATTTGAAACATATCGCCGCCCCTGACCGTTACTGCATGATAATAAAAAGCAACCTGATATCAGTTTTCTTTGAAAATATGTATTGTCATTTTGCATTACTGAACAATTTTTTTTACAATTTACAATCATGTGATTCACGTGAGTGTTCTCGTTTCATGAAGTATAGGCCTAACTAAGTTTGAAAAATCTAACGTCAGTTGTTAACGATTGCAAATCGAGACTTTATATCAATCACTCTCTCGTATATTATTCTAATTTGCCAAACTATATATTCGCAATTAACCAATTGCTCATTCAATGTTGATCTTTTTTTAATATAATTAATTTATAGTGCAGTGCCGAACTTCTCAATTCCAGCGTACAATGTGTTGTTGGCTATACTATACTGTAGGTATAATATCCAGATATATTATTTACTTAAAAGTCATAACTTTATAGTTTGCTATATACATTTACCATTATGGTCAAGTGTTTTTTTTCACGTGATGAACATTAACAGCTATAATGAATAAACAGGCTACAACGTCAAAATTAATTCATTTCATCATTGAATGCGTGCCCGGTGTTTATTTTACCAACTTGTGTAAATTTTAACTAATATGGGAATGTAACACATCTATTTTAAAGTAGATATGACATATTTCCTGTTCTCTTATCAAATCCATATTATCCTATGTTATATCTCTAGCTAATATATATATATATATATATATATATATATATATATATATATATATATATATATATATATATATAGATATAGATATATATATATATATAGATATATATATATATATATAGATATATATATATATATAATGATCATTGTGTATTTTACAAATAGTCTATTATCATTGCAAATTAGCAGATATGATGGTAGGATACCATGGTATAATAGATCTACCATCATAATTGAGCATAAGATAAAAAGCACAAATTGTTATTTGATGAAAAATAGAGCTGAAAGTAAATATTACTCAACTAGACCAACTGAGAGCAAAGAAAAAAAAAACATATATTAGTAAATAAAAAAATAAAAAAAAACATTTACGATCAGTTTTAGGTATTACCTTCTCCGGGTTAAATAATGAATGCAAAACACAATACGGATGGTTGCTAAAGGCTGTCACAAAAGAAACAACGTCCCGTATATAACTTGGGTTATTCAGTTTATGACTTGATAACAAACTTGAAAGTAGTAAACTACAGCAAAGTAAAAGGAGAACTTTAATCACCAGAGTATTTCAAGGAATGACAAGAGGAATTACACTCTAAAAAACAAAAGAGTGAAAATTCACTCTAATTGAGTGAATTTTCAGTCTTTCAAAGAGTGTCTATTGAGGGAACATGCACTCTTCAAAGAGTGAGTTTCACTCTTCTAAAAGAGTGAAACAATTTCACTCCTGTAAAGAGTGAATTATTTCACTCCTGTAAAGAGTGAAATTCACTAAGGTTGAGAGTGAACAGTCACTCCAAAGGAGTGATGTTATTATTGTGTGTTATTATTGGTGAAAGGAAATCAGCAGTTTTTAGTCTAATCTTTGCTGAGCAAGTTAAAGTCGGTGGTATTACAAATCAAGGCATAGCAATGAAGAACTCTTGCACTTTACACCGGACAGGATTATGGGTTTTTCATTTGTGAGGGTAACTTTCTCATTCACACATCCAAATGAACATAAAATATACAACATATGATCTAAATGTAACAGAAATAAACTACCGCGAGATTTGCAGGGCATTTTAGAGAAATGCAGAAAAAAAGAACATAACAAATTGTTCTCAAATTTGTGTTGTTTGTATTTGAGTAAGGAACTTAAACAGAAGCTTCAGGAAAGTATTAATAGCCATGGATGGACTACGTATTGCCAAGTACAGAACAACAAACAGGACAATACAAACAGTGGTGAATGGCATAGACTAGTAATAGTAAACCGATAAAAAATATATAAAAATATATCTTAAATTAAAAAGTTAGAAAATATCTGCTTAACTAACGGACATTTTAACATGGTAGAAAAGTAATAACCATGCATATTCATCAACCATACAAAAATGTTATCAAATTTAGCATAAAACATCACGCACCGGTCTTCATGCCTCCTTACCTTCCGTGATGTACAAATCAAACAATAGTTTCAGTCAAAGCATAAACTAAATATTAAAGTGTAATGGAAGCCTTACAGTCCTAAGCTATTCTGGATAAAGGTTTTCTCAAGTGGATCATGAGCTAACTATAAGTACGATAACATTTACAAACAAACAGGATAAGTAAGACAATTGTGAGACTTCTGCAGGCTTTCATTAGCAGTTTTAACCGACACACAACAATGTTGACAACATCGTTTGACATTGTGTATTTTCACTTTTTATTATTATACTTTATTAATACTTATTTGGATGGTGGTCAAGAAAGTAGGATTAAAATAGGATTTTTAAGGACAACGTAGAAGGATAAGAGGAAGGTTCAAAAGGTTGGAATTAATTGCAGTGGGATAAGAATGAGTCACTTGAAAGCATGTGCATATAGTTAATTTAAGGAATGCTGTAATCTGTTAGTTGTTATGATGTATGCTCGTATAGCTGGAACATGCTCTCAATTAGGCATATTATTGATTGCTTCATTAAATCACCTTACTTGTGGGTGTAACTTATCTTGACTCATCACCTTATAAAATGAGACCTTCAAAAAAGTAACAAAAAGTAGATAAAGGTAGAGCAAAGTGCAGATTCAAGACAAGGGCGGCGGAACCGGGGGGGCACAGGGGGCACGTGCCCCCCCACTTTTCCTCAGATTAAAAATGTGCCCTTTTTCTACATAAAAATTTCTAAATAAAAAAGAGTTTACAAAGCGAAACCCACGTCGAATGAAATATTTCGGGAAGTTTTAAATGTTTACTACCACAGGCGTAGGAGCCCAATTTGATTTGGGGGGCTGTAACGACTTGCCCGAAAAATATTACCAAAATTTTTCGCGCGCTTCGCGCGCGTTCAACACGTTAATGTGCATATCATATAGGCATGCACCGGTTATTACATCGCATGCCTATAACATACAATCATTTGCCGTGTTATAACCCTTCTAAATTGGTTATAATTATTGGCAAAGTCGTTACAATAATAATGATCATAATAATATCACTTTAACCATTGAAAAACACATAGAAAATTACTTTTCTTTCAGTATTTTCACATATTTCATTTGCTTTCATGCATGTATCGATCGCGTGTGCAGGGACTTGGACTTTATAATGATTTCACCTCATTTGGTCTTTTTCCTTCTTTCCCAATTTGCACATTAGATACTGCAGTGCTAGTATGCATTGTTTCCTTGAGGGGGGGGGGGGGGCGTTGATGGAGTGATGTGTATACGCAAATAAGATAATACAATAAGAGTTATAAAGGGTACTAAATATCAGGTTGCATCAGTCCAATCGAATTTCTGCATAGTGCCCTTCGACGTTGGTGCCCCCCCAGATTGAAAGTGCTTCCGCCGCCCTTGATTCAAGATATAATGAAACTTGAAAAGCCTGTCAAAAATCAACTATTAAAGATTCACCAATTCACCAACAGGTATATTGGTGTAATCACAAATAATAAAATATTGAATTGGCCTGCTGCTGGCTGGCCCAAGACTTCACAAGAAAGGCTGGTTGTACTTCTCAAGCTTTTCTCTGCACCACTGATCAACATCGATTACCAACCTGAAAGTAAAAATAGGAATTTGTTTTTATTTCAAATTATTACAAAAACAGTTTTAAATAATTAAGAAAAGTGTGATATAAGCCATTGGAATGTGATGAACGGTTGCCACGCCTGCCATCATTCTTATAAAATAATCCCGAACAGATGTTGAGCTGTGGCAAACAGATTCAGCTGCATTTGCTATCGAGCACAAGAGCTTAAATTTTGGTTATATATGGTGTTATATATAGAGTCACTAGAAGTATAAAACCATCATAAAGTGACTTTGTTAAGTTCTTTATACTATACAGCAGCTGCTCAACACTTGCTGGTAGAATCATTGTAACAGCTTGCGAGAAAATGATGGTAAGTGACAACATGTTCAGCAAAGCTCCACTAGAAGGAACCCAAGTATAAGTTCGATAAACAGAGACAAGATTCTAAATCAGGGTTGTCCAACCAACGGCCCGCGGGCCACAGTCCGGCCCGCCGCAGGGTTGCGTCCGACCCGCCAGAGATGCTCTACGGTGCGAAATTTTAGTGAGCAGATTTATTGATAACAATTTGAAGCTATATAATCAATCATTCGAACCTTCTGGGTCCAAAAAACTGCATACAGGTCAGTTTGTGTGACACCCTCAGCGGAGGGCGTGGGGGCGGCTGGACTTTATTCATCTGTTTTATCAGGAAGGAAAATAACCCAGTGCGCTCCGCGCGCAGTGCTCACATTTTGTTGCCTTGGGCTTCGGGCAAAAAATCGAAAAATCGAGCGTAGGGTTCATGCGGCCCCCTCCTTCATCATAATCATTCCATGTGGCCCTCCTCTGCAAAAGGTTGGACAACCCTGTTCTAAATAGTATACACTATGCAGCCTGAGACATTATTTGAATTTTGTTGGGATATCATGAAATGAAATTACAAGAAAACTGTCAATGGTGCCTCTCATTCTATTATCAGCTATACGATCACCTCTTTACGGTGGCTTAATAGGGATATAGGAAAGAAAACAAAATTAGATAAAGAGTCAAAATTTCATGAGATAAAAAGTCAATTTTTTTTAAGATAAAATGTCAAACTTTTGTTTGATATAAAAAGTCAACATTTTGAGATATGGGGACACTTTTTTCTTTCCCTTTTCCTTATTAACCCACCGTACTTTTTTGAGCTGCAAATCGAGACGTTACGGAATCTCATTCAACAACTTTAGCAGTCAACTTGAGTAAGTCTAGGCTAGGAATTTTTCCTTCAACGACCATGGTCAACGAGAATTTAGTGTGAAAAATGGATCGATCTTTTCACGTGCTATATGTACGAAGGTTTTCCGTAAGTGGGGCGTATGTCCCGAACCCCATCGAAACCTTGCACTTTTCAGAGTTATACTATAGTATAGGTTGAAAAGGCCAAACCAACGCAAGTAAAAACAGGTGGAAAGTAAATAAAATGGTTGTTGATTGATTGCTCATTTTGAAACACAATTCAGTTTTTATGTAATTTAAAGGAACGAAGTTCTGAACTTAAAGTACATTCCATATTCAAAGTATTTTAATTTGGCCTGATTAATATTGTTACTGGTATAGTACTACGATTAAGCAATTAAGGCTTAAGTTATAGGTCTACTACTAGTAGTAAAATGAGTTATTTTATTACTTTGACAGCCTATGCCAAATGTTCAATAAGATTAAACTTTGTTACTCGTTAAAGTCACAAGGCCACCTGTTACTTTGTTTGTGTGGCGTTAGGCCTAGCCAGAAGCCTGCAAGTATATAGTTATTAGCATACTCTTGCCTAGTACTACAACTAATCCTAGTACTAGTACATATTAATACTGCCAGTATATCACCTGTGATAATTCGACTTATTAAAGATAGATTGACTTACCTTCAAATAACAATGTTTTCTCCAAAACCATGACTCTCAGTTTTGAACAGACATCTTCAATTCCTTCAGAAATTCGCTCCGTCCTTGGTTTCAATTGAACTGTTATTGTGATATTGCAAACGTTATACTTTACTATGTAGGCAAATTGCATGTGTTCGTGAACGTGAACCCTTGCAGCTGTCAACTTATAAATTAAAAAAAGCGGGAGCATTCGTCAATGTAATTGGCTATTCATATTTCAACACACACTTATTATTAACTCCGCATCAAATAGTGAACAGAGAAGTAACTGGAGGGACGGAGCACCAATAGAGTGAATTGCCGCTCTTATGGAGTGAAAAAATTCACTCTCGGTAAAGAGTGAAATTTTTCACTCTTTTGCTTTTTAGAGTGTAAAGTAGGGGGGCAGACACTGTTCTCATATACAGGGCCGGAATGTACATCTTGTAATTCTTGGGTCAGAGGTCGAGTTTTGGATCCTCCACTGACCGTTAGACAACCGACAGGTTCAACAAACACATGCGTTGCATTTACATTTTAATTCGGATGCGCGGCTCGTACGTGTCTGTGTGTGTGAAATTTGGGCACATTAAATAGACGAGGGTGGCGGGGGGGGGGGGTGTTGGGGCTAGAACCGGGGCAATTTGGTGTAGTGTTAAATCTTGTTCCGCTCGTTCAACTCATAAGTGGCACATTAATATTGGTATACACACTGTGTTGTTTTTTTTTTTCAAGCGTTTTTTACTGCAGTTTAGCAGGTTTTTTTTATCAAACCCTTGCACAAATTAACGGCTTGTATGAATCAAGATATTATATTTGTTCAACACTTATCCATGTTTTCCGTTTAGCACTAAATCTTTGCAAGAAATTCAAAGCTGATCTTGGGTGTTATATCTCTAATCCGAACAGAGCTCACAATGAGCGTGTTCTATAGTCAACCATTGCAATTAGTGACACACATCAAACATGATAATTAACAGTTTCAAATTAACGTGTACAGGTTCGCTTTAATGCGGCGATTGCAGCTATAATAGCATCAGCTAGAATGACCAAGTATATATAACACATGGATTGAAAGAAATCTGATATACTCTTCATTTTGGGCAATTGGTGTCGAAATGAAAAGCATAGAAATTTCTAACAGTCCAAATATGCCACCAAATAAGTTTTTTCCCCTTCAAGTATACAAAGATGACTTTGAATATAAGATATGAGTTGAAATATCCGATAAAATTGAATTCGTGAACAAAATTATGGTTAAATAAAAAAATAGACTGCATTAAAGCAAATCATAACGGTTTATACGATATTTTCAGTGAATATTTTAGTATGAGCATACATACTTACAAAGATGTCGGCGAGCGCTTATATCGAAACCACCGTCTATAGTATTCAATTCAAGTGATAACAGAATCCCCTCTGATGTACGCTTTCTATTAAGTACGCTAATACATATCAAGAGGTAGATGGAAGCTGGTAGGTATAGATTTTTAATCATGGACAATTATTTTAGCATGACTATCTATACACAAAATCAGCTATAATGAATGAATATGGTTATTCTACCCTCATTTCCGATGCCGTCTACAATCAAATGATTAAAAGTCTGTCCTATTTCTCGTTGATGGTTTAGCTGTGTAGGCGAAAGAAATCAGTAGCATGGCAGGTACTATCATTGTTGTGCAATCGTCACTTTCAACTAGTAATTCGTATGCCCATTGGCATATACTACATTTCTGCAATTCTTACTTATATGATCTGGCTTGGGGAATATCTTAACAACATGCCCCCTCTAAATATCTGAAGACGCTGATGGGGAAATTTACATCAAATTTGGCTGTACCATCATCGCGGAATACTGATGCAGTTTACACTACACACATTGTTTGGCACTGACTTTTGGTATGATTGAAGCTGATAATTTAGCACAGTAACTGGAATAATTTATTTCTTATATTTCTTTTTTTCTTTCATAAGATATATATTTTCATGGTTATCTTGGGGGAGGGATTGTGGGGTGGGATGGGGTGGGGTTGGGTGGGTGCTTTACATTGTACTATCTATGTTACAAAGGGACCAGACCAGAAAAGTATCCACTTATTTCTGGTTCCTCTACTTCCATCTCAAATATATTATTTCAGTACTCAATATTTACTGTTTACTGTTTTTGATAACATCTATATTTATCTTATATTATTCAAAATGTAGAAAATGGAATGTAGCAAATAAACTTGATAGAATACAAGAAGGGTGGATCGAGAGAACTTGAAACCACCAATTGACAGAGGCTGACCCATTCCGAATTGGCATGGGGTAAGGGGCGTCTCGGAAAGCCGAAAGCTAAATCTTTCCTGAACTTTCTCTAATTAGACTTCCAACTAATATATGTTGCTAATCCATAGCAGTTACTTTCACCATTCCCAGGTCGGCAAGCCAATCAGCGAACTTTATTTTGAAATATGAACATGCGTAGAACATAACCATTGTAGGCAACGCCTCCAACAACTTTCTGAAGGGCGCCGTTGCTACGTATTGCGTTGTTAACGATTTGTTTTATATCCCCGTTGCTACAAATCAGGACGTTTTTGCCCTACATGTTTTCTATAGCTCGATATCAAACGATAACTAAGAGTGTGTTAACAATTGTTTCTATATACGAGAAGAGAAAATATATGTTAAGCAAGTTAGAACATAACTTCTCTTTATAAATCTTTGAAAATGAAACTTGAACATCTAGCTATGATGAGTGTATATTATTATTGGACTTTTAAGTAGAAATCGCAAAAAGTGGTAAGTTGTAGTAAGTCAAAGGGATGCGTTATGTTAAAACAATAATATAAACTATGGGCATAGTTGGTATCTCTTGGACAGCTTTAAGTTGACGAACATTTCATATGGGGTTAGGGAAGCAGATATTTAGCAAGGGTGCAGTAAAGGTGAATGGGGAAAGAGGGATTGGTGAAGGAAGGTAGACAGGCTCGACGAGAGAGGGTAAGTGTGGGCAAAGACCAGGACCCGGGGTCAATTAGGGGAACCGAGGAAATGTGGCTTAAAAAACAATGTATGCTATTCTCATTTTCATGTTATATACTGTATAGATATCTTAAAATATAGGGCCCGTTATAGTTATCCCCTGGGCCAAACCTTGCTCGGGGGGGGGGGGTCGAAGGAGATATAGACTAGAAAGGCAATTATAAATTCAACCACTGCTAAGGAAAAATTTACAACTTTCGGACACGAAAAGTAAAAACCAAAACATTTGTTCATAGACAAACGTATATATATATATATATATGTATATATATATATATATATATATATATATTGATATTTTTAATTTTTTAATTGATCAACATAATTACGTTAGTAGATATATTAATAGCTTATAGTTGTCTGAATATGTAATAATGCTTGTTATTAGTCGATATTATACATAACAAGTGAAAACAATGTAAACATTTAACGAGAACAGAATCTAAAAAAATTATCAAATCTAAATTTATCAGTGTTAGAAGTGGCTTTATATATGTACATGAGATTCTGCCAAGTTATTATCATTTCCTTGATAGTAATATACATATTTTCTAAATGGACGGTATAAATGTCATGAATGAAGAACATTTGATCTATTGTATTTAATATCTAACCTACAAAAGAACAATACCTCTCAAACTGACTGTCTTGCTCGTTTTATAATGTCTTGGTATTCAAGGAATGTTTTTATGCATGCTTTCTATAAAAAAAAAACAATAATGACAACAACATCAGCAAAGACAATAGACAATGGTCTAGAACAATGATCCGCAAACTTTTAGGTCACGACACAGGATCTTTAATGAGCACTGAGCCACGACCCACGACCCACGACCCACCAGACCCCCATCAACCAGACCCTCACACACAAGACCCCCATCCACCAGAGTAGATGCTCAGAATGTTTAAAACAAAGAAGGAACTCCTGCATGCGCCCTACCGAAACTTTTTCGCGACCCTCTCTTGGGTCACACCTCGTAAATTGCAGACCGTCATTCTAGTGCTCAACTGTGCGTTTACTGTGCATTAACTTGCAAAGTTGACTATACTGCAGTATAATTGCATGTACAGTTGTTCACGTATAGTCGCTGTTTATATCACCAATGTTTATTTTCTCAAAGCAAAGATTGTAGTTAAGTCATAATTGGTTGTAGAGCGAGTCACAATTGGTTGCAGTCGATCGTACAAACTTCTTCGCTAAACCAAATAAGAATTACGATTGCCTCAGTGTATGGAAACAACAACTGACTGACACATGAAATAAATTTCCGTTACCTTTCATTCGAGAGCAATGACCGGGGGGGCATTACTTCTGGTAATGACCGGGAGGGGGGAGGGGACATTACTTCTGGCAATGTTACAAGTCATTCTCTGAGACGAATAAAGGAAACTATAAAGAACGTCAAAGAAGACTTATCAGATATGATGGTTATATGGAATAGTTCTATATTCGAAAAAACGTTAATGTTAATGAGTTGGTATGATGTAGTCCAAACGTCAATTTTCATTGTTTTTGTCCTTCTATCGGCATCACGCCAAAATGTCAATATTGAGATTCTTGTCATTTTGACGAATTGTTGAAATTTCATCAAAACGTCAATTGACATGTCCCTTATACTCTTCCGTAGATATGCTTTCGTTTTCGATGGTGTTCTGATATATACCGATAAACTATCTATCATTTGCTGAACTTATATCTTCCTGTCTTCGTCGTCATATCCGGCATTGGTTTCACCGCTAATGGAGCTAACCACCTTTCCTTCCTCTTTCTCAACATCGTAATTACTCTCTTTACTCCTCCTAAGAAAGAAGAGATAAGAATGAACACTTAAAATCAAGACTTTCAAACTTAATATTTAGTTATTTATCTACTTGAAAACTCGTCAGTATTGCCGGCAAAATACAAAATGCTTGGAAAATCATCACTAAATTTTACAAAATATTGAAACGCTATCAGTGTGGCATTTCTTTAGCTGATACATGTTATTGTCGATTGTTAATACAATTCAATATTTCGCTGGGGACAATCTTTGATTGATAAGATAAGGAAAGAAAATATTTAAATTTTGAAAATGACTATTTCATTGTCAGATCAATAAAGACAACGGAAAATGACCCCTCCACCTCCTCCACCCATTCCCCAGCCCACATTCATA